>NW_015625613.1:564079-655822 GCF_001515625.1 Sinocyclocheilus rhinocerous | reverse complement strand
ATTCACTGATTTTAACGGGAGTGTTTTTAAAGTGCATAACGCGCTAGACTGAGCTTGTGATGATGTTCTTTGGTAATGTAATGTTCTTTGCTCGTTTTCTGTAGCTGCTTTTTGAATAACTGAGGAAATGTAAGCATTATAATTAGTAACTTACGATGTTTCTATTAATTTGTTATCATGTTAAACACAAATTCAGTCATATTAAAAACATTAGGCTGCTTTTAGCCTTACGCTGGAGTTGGTTCACTTTCTCGCAATGAAACTAAGTAAATAATTACATGAATTAGCACGATAGTATCGTGTATCGCGATCTCACAGGCTGACGATAGGACGATATGAAAATTGAGCATATCGCCCAACACTACTTTATTTATTTATATAAATATTTATTTATGGTCACACTTTATTTTAAGGTCCAATTCTCGCTATTAACAAACCATTAACTACAAATTTTGCCTCAATAAACTCCTAATTTGTTGCTTATTAATAGTTAGCAAGGTTGTTGTTAGGTTTAGGTATTGGGTAGGATTAGGGATGTAGAACATGGTCATGCAGAATATGTGCTTTATAAGTACTAATAAACAGACACTTTTTTAATAATAGCCATGTTAATAAGCATCTAGTTAATAGTGAGAATTGGTCCCTATACTGAAGTGCTACCTTATTTATTTATTTATTTCAATAATCAGTTGATTAATCAATTAATTCATTTATTTACTGAATCCATTTTTATTTATTACTTCAAAAATATAAATGTATTTTTCTTCTGTATTTATTTCTTTAAATTGTTTTTGTTTTATTTAAATACTCCATTTATTTATTTATTTATTTATTTCAATATCCATTTATTTACTCCAATGAGTTAATTCATTTATTTATTCCATTTATTTATTTAATTCATTTTTATTAATTTATTTTTAAAAATATCAATTTATTTATTTATTTAAAGTCATTTTTATTTATCTATTTATTTTTATTTATTTAAATTATCATTTATCTGTTTGTTTGAATAATCTGTTTTTTATTCCATTAATTTACATTCATTTACTCACTCAGTCTTTTATATCTATATAAATAATATCATTTTCTTACATTTATTTTACATCACATTGCATGCTATTGTAATCATGCCACAGTTCACATGCCTCCAGTTTGATATTGTCACTATGTTGTTTGTGACTTTGGTTTTGCAAGACAGCTAAACAAATAAGGAAGCCAGGGGAGGAGTTAAGGACTTCCTGTTTCAGGCACATGCGCTGTTTCTCCTTCACTGCAGTGCAGAGTCTCATCAGCTTAGTGCTGTACCTAAAATAATCAGATGCTGTCCTCTCTCTCTCTCTCTCTCTCTCACACACACACATACACGCACACATACACGCACACATACATCTATCTATCTATCTATCTATCTATCTATCCCCCACACCTGTTACTCAGATTTTCAGGGATTACAATTAAATTAAAATCTAAATTCATCAGATTCTCTTCATGAGTGAATTTTAAAAGTTTTTTTTTTTTTAAATATCCATCACTTTCACCATCTAACATCATCAGCTTTTCATGATGCATTTTTCTCATACACTGAATGAAAAAAAAATACATAGCTGCCTTGTCATGCAGTGAGTGAAAAAAGCTTCTCAGTGAGTCCAACAGTATTGTGCCACACTAAAGAGGGCTTGAATAAACTCTAAATTAACTTCTTAAGCCAGACCTGAGCGTGACACAGCGGATCGACAGAGCTCTTCATTGTGCGTCTCTGCATGAGACACGTGCTGAAAGAATAAACTAATGTGTGTGTTGTGTAGGAGGCTTGATTCAGCTCGACTCCATAGGCGCTCCAGGGAAAATCTCAACCACACCCCAATAGCAGTTCCACCATCTAATTATACCATCTATTTCCTCATGCGCCCAAGAAGAGTCCAGAAAGAGTGGGTGAGAAAATCCACCGGCGGCTTTCAGCGCTGCAGATAGGGACAGTGTTGTGCCGCATTACACTTTATATTGCAGTTGAGTCAGCGCCGTAAAAGTAACTGTGGGTGAAACTCTTTGAGAAACTAAAAGATTTTACCCTCGTTATCAGCTGTCTGAGTCACCGCGTGCCGGTGGAAACAAACTACGCACCTTATACGTGATGAGTCACCTCCAGCGTCCCGAAACAACACCTCTACGCCTGTCTCCTGTTCCTGACTTCAAAAACTTTTAAAACCAATGTTAAACCCAGTGATTTCATATGTAGGAGGATTATGTAATTATAATGTGATTTCTCCTCTTTCAGTTCATTGATTAGAGGGAGACAGTCAGAGCGTGCGGCTCCTCAGCACCTCATCACTGATTCTGTGTGTGTGTGTGTGTGTGTGCAGCACGCCATTGGCTAGGCCCGCAACTTCAGTGGCCATGGTAACGGGGTGAAGGTGAGGCTCTTTATGCCGGAGAGAGAGGTGTGTGTGTGTGAGGGAGTGGCGGGTCTGTTAGGAAGCTAGATGTGCACTCATGTAGCTGATAAGAACATGCTAGAACTCCTGTGCTCGCCATCAGCCCATAGCGCAGGCAGTGAACACTCACACCGAGCCAAACACAATCCTCACACTCTCTCTCTCTCATAGGCTCTGCTGCTGAGACACAGTATTGGCGTTCCCTATGAATGATGGGGTGTTCTTTTTGCATGTACCAAGATGTGTAAGGGTCACTGATGTGACCCCTTATTTTTTGTGCCTGTACCAATGTATTCCAAAATAAATAAGTAAAAAAATATATAAGTAAAAAAATAAAACATTAAAAAAAAATGTTCTGTATTATACATACAATGATATCTATGGGACTTAAAGCGATAGTTCACCCAAAAATGAAAATTCTGTCATTAATTACTCACCCTCAAGTCGTTCCAAACTCACCGGAAGACCTTCGTTCATCTTCAGAACACAAATTAAGATATTTTTGATGCATTCCGAGATCTTTCTGACCCTCCCATAGACAGCAAGGGTTACTACCATGATCAAGGTCCAGAAACATAGTAAGGACATCAGTAAAATAGTCCATGTGACATCAGTAGTTCACCCGTCATTTTACGAAGCTACGAGAATACTTTTTGTGCGCAAAGAAAACAAAAATAACGACTTTGATAAACAATTCTTCTCCTCCTCATCCAGTCTGCTGTGGCTTGCCTCCATTTTGGAGAGTATTACGACGCATGCGCGCACTTCCGCTTCGTGTAAACAACGCATGCGCGTGATGACGCATGTCCGTGTTGACGTAAGCAGCAGTGCAATGCGCATGCGTTGTTTACATGAAGCGGAAGTGCGCGCATGCGTCGTGATAGATGATTTCTATGATTTCTGATTTCTTAAAACGCATTTCTACTTTATAGACAAACAAGTTTGACTAAAAATGAAAAAAGAGGGGGGAAAAAATCTAACCCAGGGAATTTTGTTATTTTGATATAAAATCTCTTTATTAAGTAATGTTTATTTTAAAGTAGTTCTGTTTTAAAATATTATTTCAAATCATTTTAATATATTCAAAATATTAAGACATTAAAAACGTCTATCTTAAGCTATTAAGATACATCAAAATATGAAAATATATAATAAAAAATGAATACAATATATAATTTAATATAATTTAATAAATATAATTAAATATCACAAAATAAGAAAAATAGACTAGAGATAGATAGACAGACAGACAGATAGAGAAGAGTTTAAATTATTATATTATGCAAGGGAAAAATAGATTGCAGAATGATATGCAAGACATGATAGTAGCACAAATAGGTAGGAAATCAGTCAATTATTCCACAGAATGATTGACCAGTTAAAATCAAGTATTTTAGAGAGCTGAGAGTCAAGGTAAATATATATTTTTTAAAAAGGTACATTTTTATAATGATTAATTAAAATAATGATAAATAAGTTTACACAAAACTACTATAAAATTACCATTGTTGGTCCTTTCAAAAGCCAAAAAAGGAGACTTAAGGACATGGAGCAATTCACAGCAAATGAGTTCAAACAGGAAGCTCTTTAACATCTCTTTCATCTCTAGTGGAAGGAACGATCCACGCGCCTGACCTTGAAGATGAGGAAGTGGCTGTCTCCGTCCTCTTTCATGGGATCAGTGTCACTTCTGAGCAGAGTTGGGACGGTGGAGCGTGAGTTTGTGTTGCGTTGAGTTGTGTTGTGTAACGTGCCATGCTGGATCTGAAAGAGTGTCTTTGAGCTGCTATATAGAGTGGATCTGCGCAGGGTAAAGCAGGAAGGAAACCACCACAATGCCTCTTTCACAAAAGGGAACCAATGGCTGTGACCTTCAATCCAGCCGGCCTCCGGAATCGACAGTCAATAACGTCGAATGAGTGTACGCTTTAACCGAAGAGCTTAACCGCTCTGCCAACACCTGTTGTGCTCTATAAGAGAGCCTTTCACTGAGACAGGTGCCTTACTCCTTCCTCAAGATTTGGCCACCCCAGCTGCTCCCCTCACCAGTGGATTCTTCAAATGCCTGCCTGTCAGCTACACAACAGATAGCATTCTCACACCAGTGCTCTCTCAGCTGTCTGAGACCCCCAGCCCCCTTCAGAGCCCATGCAAATGCATTGGGCTTTGATTAAACCATGTTCCGTGTTGGATGAAGACGAGATAAGGCATGATGGAGTTACGGCAAGATGAAAAACACACAAGCTGCGTGTGCTGAACAGGATGGGATTGGGATTTAGAGGTTTACATTACCACAGCGATCAGCCGAGAGAAATTAATTGCATCTAGATGCTCCAAATGACCTTCAGCTGCTTGTTACAGGGATGCTTCACAAAAGCATTTCAATTAATTTATTCATGTATAAAGTATCTACACTAAAATGGGGAATTTATCAGAAAATAGCTTTGTAAAACTGAAACAAAGTGCAGAAAGTACAAATCAACACAATATGACTGGGTAAAACTAGATTTTTTTTCCATTGTTGAGAGCCCTGTTTAAACCAGCCTAACATAGTTTGCTGGTCGTACCCGGTTTGAGCTGGTCTTAGGTGGTTAAAATGGACAGCTCACCCAAAAATTAAAAAATTTTGTCCACACAATGAAGTCAAACATGGCCAAAAAGTATTATTTAAATGAACAAATACTAATACACTAAAATTAGCAATTTATCTCAAAATAGTTTTGTAAATCTAAAACCAAGTGCAGATTGTACAATCAAGAAAATATATAGGACTGCTAGATATTTTTTTCCATTATTGAGAGACCTGCTGAAAAAAATGGCAAAAACCAGCCTAAGATAGCTTGCTGGTCTTATTTGGTTCGAGCTGGTCTTAGCTGGTTTAAACTGACAGCTCACCCAAGAATAAAAATTGTTTAATGTTTTAACTGTTTTTGTCCACACAATAAAAGTCAAAGGTCAATCCTGAGTCAAAAAGTGTTATTTTAGTATTGTTTTTATTGATAAATACTATAATAGTATATTTACAATTACCTTATATATAAGATAATACATAAGGTATATATTAACTATATAAGGTATATATAAAGTATGTATTTCTATTTAGCTTTAATGTATTAGGTCTATTTTAGCTTTGGTCAATTTAGCCCTTTAACTTAAACTTGCAAAGTCAACATTTCCACATTATTTTTAAAATCGAATATTTATATTACCGAAACTGATTGTTAATAGTTATAGTTAATAATAACACTGGTCCCCAATCATTTTCATTGTAAAAACTACCAAAAAAGACAGCCTGGTCTAGCTGTCTTCGGGGAGACCAGGCAAGACCAGCAAACCAGTTTAGGCATAAAATGATTAAGACGTTTTTTCAACATAGAACGGTAGTCAGGTTGCTAAGGAGTTCTGGATGCCTTTAGTGCATTTTTGTGTGGTTTCTAGGGAGTTCTGGGTGGTTGCAAGTCAAAAGAACCCACTGCTGTGTGTCTACGATACTTTAGATATTTCAGATCAATGTAATTCCATGACATTTCCTATCGGTTTTATCATCTGCCAGACAAAAATCATAAGTCTACTCACTCAGAAACATAGCAGCACGCCTCAGTATCAAGTATCAAAGCACATAGTGTGGGACTGTGTTTTGATACCTAGTGTTAGGGGTTTGTTCATTTCCCAAGAACGAGCAATACCAATAGTGCTGTTTGCCTTAACAAGTATCGCAGATTAATTATTGTTTGATTCCTGCCAACTGATGTGTGTCTGACAGGTCTAGGTTAAAGCAACCTGGCCTCCGCATGCAAGGAGTGAGTGACAATGTGCTTTACTGCATAACTGAAATAGTTCCCTGCGAACAGTTCTCTGCACCCAAGAGGAGTAAAGTTATGATTATATGATTTCTCTTTAAATACAAGCATGCCCGGGCAAGTCCCAGATCCCCACGAACCGTTTGTTCATGAACCCCACGAGCATCCAAGGCCGTCAAGCACCACGGTTTTTCACAAAAGAATGTTGACTATGCGCTTGCAGACGATGGACATCTGAATAGGGCAGAAAATCCAGTCAGGAATGTTAAGAGCTCGCCCACTTTTTGTGTCACCCTCACTGAACAAGTCCTTTAGGTCCTAATAACACCCTCTACGATGATAATGAACACAGAAGCCTTACGGCACTTCAAACCAGAGTGCTGATGCAAAGCATTTAAATGAAATGCAAGCTTCTGCATGACAGCCTCACCTTACACCAGCTTGCAGCTGTTTGGAACGGATGGAGAACTTTAAGTCCATAACTTCCCGTTCGCAGCTGGACTGAGGTGTAACCTCCCTAAACGCCCCCTCTCCATAACATCACTCAGCCAGTATCTGATCTCAGTTTTTCAGTCTTTCTGCTGAGAAAACAACAAACTAAACTTCACTGGTCGGTTGACGCAAATGTGCAGTCGTTTCAAAGGCATTTATGTAATGCTTGTTTTCTTTGTTTACTGAATTGATTTGAATGTACTTGACAGGGCTAATGAGCATTCCTGGTTGTTGTTTTTTTCTCTCAGTTGAAGTTGCAGAAACATATTTATGGATTAGGACAAAGAAGAACCCGAGGCGTTTTCATTTGTTGGACTGCAGTCTAAAAGCTCAGCACTCATTGGGGTTTCTGAAGCAGCAACTCGCCTGACACAGTTTATTTCAGGAAGACAAATCAATATTACACTGTTGCTAACTTTCTCTCCACTATGTATTTGCAAACATACAACTATGTGATATAGTTCAGCGCTTCTTTGGGGCTGGGTAAAAGACATGATGCTATTTAATGTTCTATTTATTAAGAAATGCATTAAAACTACAATTCATACATAATGATTTAAACATACCTTTTATATAATGAAAATGTTTTAGTTTTTTTTATGAATTAAAATTCATTTATGTATTCTTAGGGGCAGTAAACAGTCAAAATATCAAGATTGTACAACTGTCCTGATATTTAAATGAAGAAAAAATTATTAATAATTAAAAGAATAAAATTCTCGATAAAAACAAAGATGTTATTAAGTAGTTAACCACAATCTTATGCCTTTTCTTATGCTTATGCTTTAACAAAATTGCTTATTAATACTTAAATTATTAATACTTTAAAAACTTGTATTAACCAAATCAGTCATGAGGACCAACATGCAGATAAAAAAAAAGAAAACAGAAAATATCATAGATAGATTTTTCAATTAAAATTAATTATATTCATTTCTTCTTATAATATCACATAATTTGAACTTTACATGAAATGTAAAGTCTGCACAATTTCATGTGGTGCGACTCCCAAAATTTTTTTAAGAATTTATGATTTTTATGATTTTAAAAAACTAACTTGACAAATTATGAGCATGTCTTTCATTTCTGAATTAAAATTCATTTTTAAGAGCATCAAGTAAATAAAGTCAGCATGATACAACTGTCCTGATATCAGAATGAAGAAAAAAGCTTTATTAAACAAATTAAATTCTTAATAAGAAAACCTTGTTAATTAGTTTGAAATAATTTATTACTATTAATTCTAAGAAAACTAATGTTAACAAAACTGCTTCAATGCTTATTAATGTTGTAAAACTTTTGTCTGCCAAGTCATGTGACCAACATGCAAAAAAAGGGGGAAAAATACTTTTTACCTTGAAAAACATTTGACATTTTTTTTCAAAATAATTATTGCTGTGTATACACATCAAAAATATATTATCCCTTTTTACTTGATAGTTACACCTAGGGCTGGGTATCGCGTTCGATACTTTTTAGGCACCGACCGAATATGTTATTACCTCTGAGTCAGAGCAGCGATCATGGAAGAGAGAACACAGGCAGACAGCGCTGGAAGCTGCTAATGGTCATCAGTAAATCAGTGGAAAATAAATAGAAATGACGATTCTGTCTGAGCTAGGTGATTCTGTCACACGCACTAGTGTAAATGTAGCTAACAGATGTGTAAACTGAAGACTATTTGAGCTTTATTACAACTATTTTGCACTGATTTATTGTGTTGGTTAAATTTTGTTCCTTTGTGCAGTGGCTCAGGAGATGAGTCTTTGAGTTTGTATAAACATCAACAAGCTGAAAAATAAAACCAAAAAAAGTTTTTTTGTTAGATAATGTAATCTTGTTAAAATTGATTTCATAAAATTGGTATCGAAAAAAGTATCGTTCAGGAACCGGTATCGAAGTCAAGGTATCGGTATCGGTATCGAACATTTTTGAACGATACCCAGCCCTACACCACACAATAATTTTTGAGTCATTAAATTTAAAATTTTTTAAGATCTCAGATCTTATATGTCATTGACCCAGCTAACAGATGAGCTTGGATGGATGACTTCTAAGACCAGTGGCACCTGTGAGAGGATGTGAGGGTCTTTGATGAGGCTGGACAGGAAGTGAGAGAGGATGCCCAGTCACTATTCATCTGCCTCAATGGCATGAATCCTGAGGAGGGACTCAGACTCCCAGCTGTCACACCCAGCCTGCCTTCCTCTCAACACTGGGCACCAATGCTTCCTCTAAATCTCCCTTTCCTCAGAGAACTACTCACTATCTGTGACAGGCCAAAGGGGCTCCTTTCTGTTTCTCAATGGACAGAGGGCAATTCATTTGAGCTTTAATGTAAAAAAGATGTTGTTCACACAGATGGCCCTGGCTGGAAAGAAGTCAGTCTTTTTTTTCCCACCAGTTACCCCGTTCTACCCCGGTTAAACCCATCCTTCCGTTGCAAGGCTTCAGAGTGCACATGTTGCAGACCATCAGCTCTCAAGAGAACGCAGGAGGACTTGACTTCAATACAAGACACAGAAGACTCTATTCAGACTTTCTAGGAAAAAAAAAAAAAAAAAAGACATTCTGTTCGAGAAAATTAGGCTCTGAAAACTGAAGCTTAATACAGAAATGAAGGTTTTATGCTCCTTAGACCAGGATAGTCACCTTTTGTACTTTCTTTGGATAAAAGCAGATTCTGAATGGTGGCCTTTCTATTTTTAAATCTCAGAATATGCAGTTCTTGTTATTTTTTGAAAATTAGTAATTATATTAGTTGGAATTGGAAAATGTCAATTTTAGCTCGACAAACGCTTTGTTTCAAAACCTAGCGAGCTGCCTATTTAGTCACCATGTTTAGGTATCATATGCTGTTCTAAAAGTTCGGTAGAAAAATCACGCTGTCTTTTAAGATACATTCGCTGTGACCAAATATGACCAATTCACTTCCATATAGTACAGTTTGTGAGACAAGAAGTATGTCTGAATTCACATTACTCATAAAACAGGTGATAAAAGTACTTTTTAACAGTTACTGTAAGTTTCAAACCAAATGTAGTATGTACTAGACCGTTGCGATTTTGGACGCAGCTATTGCTCTGGCCACATTCTAAAGCACCATCATGTTTATCTTTTGCAGAGAAGGCAATCCCAGAATGCACTGTGAAAAGTGCAGTGAAAAAAAATCCATCCAAGATGGCAGACAGCTGAGAGAAATTCTGAGAAATTTCACTCATTACCAAAAAGCAACAAAAACAAAGTACATTTAATTAAAAACTGACAAATTTACACTATTTCAATATTTGCATGTTTCTATATATTTCTATGCATATTAGAGTGTCACATTTGTTAGTGTAGCCACATGTATAGCATGTGCATAGCTAACATCAAATTCTAGAAATAGATTTGATTAATATTTCAAATTAGTTTTTAACTTTATATTTTACAATGTTTGTTAGACAATATACGTGTATATAATGTATGAGGAGAGAGAGAACAGGTGTGGTCCAGCCTTGAGAAAATGCTAGAAAATGTAGAATCTATCACAGATACTCCACAACCCTGTGTAGAGCATAAGCCAGCAAAGAAGAGAAGAATCCTCCTGCTGGGTTCTGACTCCAAATCAGAGGAAAATGAGCTTAGCAATGCTCTAAACCATTACAGAGCTGAGCCTAGTATTGAGATGGATACGTGTCCTCTACAGTGGTGGTCAGCTCATGCAGGGGCCCATGTTAAATGGTCTTTCTTAGCTCGCAAATATTTGGCCACCCCTGCAACCACTGTACCATGCGATATACTTTTCTCACTAGCTGGCAACATTGTCCAAAAGAAGAGGGCATCTTTATCTTTACACTCAGAAAAAAAAAAAAAAAAGTTAGTTTGTCTTAGCAACTAGTTGAATGGTAAATAAGAAGAATTGAGGTCAGGTTAACTGTTTCTGTTAACATATGACCATTGTAGTCATTGTATGACCAAGTGCTTATGTTCAATAATAATAAAAAAAAGTCATGACCATTGTTGCCTAAGTGATAGGCTTATGTTCAATAAATAAATAATATAAAAAAGTATTTGTTGTAATGAGTATTTAATGCTCATCTAACACAATAATGACTTTAAATGATCTTTTTGGGGGCAATTTCTCAGCCAATATTCATGTGCGATTAAATGCGATTAATTCGATTAATTAATTGGCACATCATGTAATTAATTTGATTAAAAATATGAATCGACTGACAGCCCTAATTTTCTGATTTCTTTTTCATTTTAATTGAAATTATAGTAATTTTGATGTGCTTTTGTCAGTTTGATTAGTTTCAGTTTTTTATATATCTATTTATTTTTATTGTAATAATTTTTGTACATCAAATCAAATTAAATTAAATGAAAATGAGAAATGTTGCTTTTGCAACTAGCTGAAATAAAATAAGTTAACTTTTTTTATATTATCTTTTAGTTTTTTAACATATATATAAATAAATAAAAGTAATAATTGACAACGGGCCGTTGAATTATTAGAAAAATAATGCACACCTGGGTTATCACCTAGGGTCTGCATTATTGTTCTAATAATTCAAGGGCCCGGAGTCAATTATTCCGCTTGTACTAAGGTTGCCACACCTCAAGACATCGATCAAATGATATATTTCAAGGCATTTGTCTGGTTGTTGTACTTAAAACGCTATTGTGAGTAGGATTAGTTTCTTCCGCATCTCATTGATAGCAGACTTATTAGAGAGAGAGAGAGAGAGAAGAGAGAGAGAGAGAGAGAGAGAGAGAGAGAGAGAGAGCTAGTGTGTGAATCACCTCTGTGAGTCTGAGTGTCTCTGAAAAGTGTTCGGCAGCAGCGTCTCTACTAGTGGAACTTTAAGTTCATTTACTTCATGAACAGCGCCGTTGTTACCTCGCTTGTGAGAAATGTCATGTAGCTTTTAAGTTGCTAAACTATTTTACTGATAAAACTGATAGCGCTAACAACATAAGTGCGTATGTATCCGTGTGTGCAAACTATGTGTGTGCGTCAAGGGAGAGAGAGCGGGAGAAATAGGGTATGTGCTTTACGTACATAATAAAACATAATTATGTGGCAAAACATGGAATTAATCTCTCGTTTTTATCCTATTGCTTACTATATTTATTTGTTTGGCCAGTGTCGTTGTGGGTTTTGGTTATTTTGCAGTTGTAAGCTGTAAGGACCTTTGAACTAACTGAAATAATTTGGCGACGTGATATTTACATGTAATGCGGTCAAGAGCTGCCTGGAACTACGTTCGCCGTGCGTTTCCCTGAAAATAATTGCACATCTTAGAACGTTGGTCAGCCAATCAGATTCAAGCATTCAATGGCCCCGTAGTATAAATATATATAATAATTGTCATTAATTACCCACCCTCATGGCGTTCCAAAACCGTAAGACCTTCGTTCCTCTTCAGAACACAAATTAAGATATTTTTGATGAAATTCGAGAGTTTTCTGACTGAAATGTTCCCAGCCCCAGAAACGTAGTAAGCACATCGGTAAAATAGTCAATATGACATCAGTGATTCAACCGTAATTTTACGAAGCTACGAAAATACTTTTTGTGCGTAAAGAAAATGAGGAATGCATGCGCATGTTTGGTGGTACTCTCGATAATGGCAGAGGACGGTACTTGGAGGAGAAGAATTGTTGGATAAAGTTATTTTTGTTTTCTTTGCGCACAAAAAGTATTCTCGTAGCTTCGTAAAACAATGGTTGAACCACTGATGTCACATGGAAAAAAAAATAATTGAAATTAATTTGTGTTCCAACGATGAACGAAGGTCTAATGGGTTTGGAACAACATGAGGGCGAGTAATTAATGACAGAATTTTTATTTTAGGGTGAAAAATCCCATTAACTATTACAATCCTGGAAAACACTACTTGTACTATTTATACTACAAAATGGCATGGAAGTGCATAAGTATGTGAATTGGGACGCACCTAATGTGCATTATTAGCAGAATATGTACACAAGAAGTTCAGACACTAAGCAAACAAAGCTAAAGCTTGAATAATAGACTACAAAAGAGTAAACGCGATCTCACAAAGCACCACATGAAAACATCCAAGAGTTTATTTGACTCGACTCATCTAACTAGTCTCTAAACCATTGCTTAATGACATAAAGGGTGCCCTTGTATGTGCATTCAGAGATGGTAGCCCATATTATGAGAACCTCTTTTGTGTGATGGCGGTGAACCAAATGCCCTCAGTTCAAGGTTCATCTATTCTGCATTAGCGTCACGGTCACGTGACTCGAGCTGATTGCTGGAGTGATAAGGCCTGAGGGTTGGCCCCTCATGACCCTCCCGGCTCTGATTAGGCCTTCTGAGATAACCGCCTTACGCATTCCTCCTTCAGTGGAAACACGCTCCATTTACAACACAAATAAACCAACATGGGAGCAAAGTCGAAGTCCGTCTGTGTGCATGGGACAAATCCAAGTGAATGGAACTTGACTGAGATGATTCAGGGTTGAATCTGAAACTGACTTTTACAAGGCAAGTCTATAGGTGTGCATGTAGCGTGAGACTCAACCTGAAGTAGCTGGAGGCACTTTTCTAATAATGGTTAAAACGCAGCAGATGGTGATTCATAGTTGTGCAAGAGCATAACCCATGTAAATCCTCACACATATGGCAATATTTCCCAATGAGACGGCAGGTCTGAACTGATCAGAGGCTGACTGCAATAACGGATGGAATAACTCTGAATGTGTACTGTACACAGCAATTAAGAAGAGAATGCACACTTATCACGCAATGTCAACAAAGCACATGCTTATCTTAACACGCTGGCACGTGAGTTTCTGATTCTGATCGTCACAATACATGTACACCATGATCTAAACATCAACTTAAAACAAATTTAACAAGTAATGCTTAATATAACATTTAGATCAGTGGTTCTCAACCTTTTTTGGCTCCAAGGTCCACCATTGATCACAACAATATTCAAAGGATGGGTAACGTTTCCAGCCGTTTGTGCTTTACTGGATAACAATTTTTTTTTTTTTACTTATTTTTGATAAAATATTTTAGATTTTGGCATAACTAGAAAAAGTTTTATTGTTATTTTATAAAAATACCCAAGTATTTAATAAAATACCAATGGTGTTTTCAAATTTTATTAATTTACGTGACCTTTCCAGGTCTTGAAATCACATTTTTACAAGATATATCCAAGTTTTCCAAAACCGTGCAAATCCTGGTTTTCAAAGAATAAAACAACAGTTGAGGGGGTGAATTAAAATACAAAATATCTTGATTTTCAGTCATTTTTGCTCATTTCAAAGCTTGTTTTATCTAATTTTAAGTAAAATTGAGGGTCTCTTGGACGTTTGCTAAGGCCCCCTAGTGGGCCCCGGACCCCTGGTTTAGAACCACTGGTTTAGATCTATTTCTCATACTGTGGAGATTCAAATGAATGAAGTTTTAATGTAAATCACTTTCAAATCAATGAAAACTCAAGCACAGAATTTTTGAAAGACTGACGATGTCATGAACAGAATTCCGTTCTTTTGAATTGGATCTTTTAATTGAATCTGTATCTGTTGAATCAGTTCACAAAACTGATCTTAAGTCAAGGAAAAGACAGAAATTTGCAAATGAATATTCTACAAATTGCAATTCGTGCATCTAGTCTCTTTAAAAATCCTTCTTAAAAATACTTACTTGAATAACAGCAAAAAAGGGAAAAGTTAAAAAAAAAGCAATTTGCCAATTGTGTGGGAAGCCTGGTTTATGTAAAATAGGCACAGTAAACTCTAAATAGGCGTAGCTTTAACTAGTGTTAAAAAGTCACTCATTAGCTGGTGACAAAAGTTGGTAAAGAAAAAGTTACTTATAAAGAAATGCAGATTGGCTTTCTTCCCAGTGACACACTAATGACCTGATGATTCATAAGCATTGTCTGCTTTCATTTAGTCTTCCACGGCACATCTTTTATTTGTATTATCTCAAGCAATTTTGCGAATACAAAACTGAGCAAAGCTTCACGTTCTAGAATCTTTCTCCTATGTAGGCGTGAGAAGAAAGAGGTTTACTGAGAATAGAACAAACATAAACACACAGAGCCTTAGGCAAAATGCATCGTGTGCTTCCTTTTTCCTCCCTCCATCCAAAATGTACATGATAATTCAGTGTTTCTCTGAGAGCCTATAGTGGACATCGCATTCACAAACCCTGTGACCTTTTATCTTTCAGAAGAGCATCAGCACAAGTTCTGTTTATATTCCACAACATGCAGACAGGAAAGAAACAAAACCTGTTTGGATATGTAGAACAACTAGATAAGATCTTTGCCCTATCTGTGACTCACATTGAGCCTTTGTTGCTGTTGTTCGGTGTTGAATTGATCATGTATGTTCAAAAAAAAATAAAAAATCAATTCACGCTCTCATGTTCCTTGCTGTGTCCGGATATCAGTGTTGGCATGATACAATAATCTGTCAATGTTCTAAATATAAATATAGAGATATTCTACTAGTGTGCAGCATTTAAGAAGGCATAATGTGATCTGTTTGAACTAATGCCTGACAATGTGTAATGTGTACAGTAACATCCTATTCAACCGGCAACCCGCAGGCCAAATCTGAGGATGCCAGTTAACTTACCTAAAAATATATACTTCCTTTTCAAAAGATTTGTTTTCCTTTCTTTTTTTTTTTTGGAAATTAATATTTATATTCAGCAAGGACACATTAAATTGATCAAAAGTGACAGTAAAGACATTTATAATGTTGCCAAAGATTTATATTTCAAAGAATGAAACATGGTTTCCACAAAAATATTAAGCAGCACAACTGTTTTCAACACTGATGATAATAATAAATGTTTCTTCAACAGCAAATCAGCATATTATAATGATTTCTGAAAGATCACATTACAATGAAGACTGAAGTAATCATGCTGAAAATTCAGCTTTGCCCTCACAGGAATAAATTACATTCTACAATACATTAAAATAGAAACTAGTTATTTTAAATTATAATAATACTTCACTATATTACAATTTTTTACTGTATTTTTAATCAAGTAAATGCAGCCTTGGTGAGCAAAAGTGACTTAAAAACATTTAAAAATATTACCGACTTCAAAGTTTTGAACGGTAATGTATGTAGTACCAATACTGTAGTTTTTTTTTTTTCTAAAAGTTATTTCCTTGATTTTATTTTATTTTTTTAATGCATGACTAATGCTCTAAGACTACAATGTCACACTGACCAGAATGTGCATCTCAGCTGTCAATCATTCAGTTTTAAAACCAGTGCTCCATGTTTACAGTGCCATCATGTCATTCTCCAAGCAACTTCTTATCCAAATGACCGGATGATACTTACATAACATTATACACCTAGCACTGAAGTGCAGTCCTGTTCTATAGCCGTTCACTGCTTTTCATAGCTGATAGGATTCACTCTTTCGGTTATAAACCAATTTGTAAAGCAGTTTTGGTTGACATTGTAAATGTACTTGTTTTGAATTTCCTGCTAGATGAAAATGAAAGCTAATACACTGATACGTAATACACAATGCAGACAATAAACATTACACCGTACTGCAGAACTGCTATCTGAAGAGTTTTTTGCTGGCCTGCATGCTTAAAGATTTTTGTTCATATGACATGCTATTCAATTTGAGCATCTCTGTTCGATGCATTGCTACGCCGTTCCTACATGACCTAGCAAACGAATTACAAATAACACAAATTAGTGCTGAGCAAACGATCCGCCAGTCTTTCAGCACACCGATTCCAATAAAGGATTCGCTTCCTGATCCCACATGAAGCCGCCCCCCTCAAAGTGCATTGTAGTGCCTCGGGTCAAAATGACAGACAGGGCCAGAGCTGAGAGGCTCTATTGCCTGAATACACACACACACACACACACACACACACACACACAGGTCTGAAAATATTTTCTCCCGCATTTATGAAGGTAGACCACAACTGGATGTACTGAAGCAAAATATTTACATTCTCCACAAGTACATTGGTAACCTGTGACCTTACTAGCTATTGATTTAACCTATAAAATGAGTTTTCTTGGTATAAATGAATGTATTTAGGTTAATTCAGTGATGTTAAATAATATTTTTTGACTTGAACAAAACCAGTTAATATATATTACCATTTTAGGTTACTATTTTTGTCAGTGTACTTTATGTTAATGAGTCATCATAATGCTCCGCTATGATGGTACAACAAAAACTGCTCTCATATAGCCTAACTACTGCTAAGTGTAGATTTTTATATGTTATGATTTCATTTAACTGTCTACCCACCTCTTCTTTCTTTTTCTAATGGTAATGTTGCATTTCCTTCGCAGAAAACATGTAGCTTCTCTGTCAGTACTTGTCTCCTGACGCTAAACTTCATTTGCAGTATATTTGCATACAAACATCCCTGCTATCCTATTGGCTGCCAGATTAACTCAAGGCCTATGGGCAGATATAAAAATATCAATATAGCGCAGATGACTGACTGTCTTGTGTTGAAACGATGATTGACGAAACTGTTTATCATTTGAACGCACTTCAGTGTTTTAAACAGCCGCCTCCACCGCTTTAAATGCTGGTTATGTGTATCCTATGTTGTTGTTGTTGTTATTGCCACGCTTTGTTCCTGCTGCAAAACACACAGTATGTGTTTGTCAAATGTGCTTCCTTACCTGAGAAATTCCTGCAGACAGGTATCGCAGAATCGGTGTCCACATGTGGAAACTTGGACGGGTTCCCTCATTGCTTTGCTACACAGAGGACACTGAAAGCGTCTCTTGGGCTTCTCCAGGAACTTGTAGTCAAACCCCGGCATTGCTGGTGTTTACAGTAAGCGTCTATAGGAACTGTCGTTTGTTGTCCTTCGCTTGCAAAGGCGCGGTGACAGAGTCCTTCACGAAAGCTGATATTCACTTGCCAACGATACACAAGCTCCGTCGGTATTGTTCCGTCTCAGCTATCTTTTTCGAGCAACACGGCTCGATCCAGCATCAGGGTGCCAGCTTAAACCCAGCGATCTGTCTGTGGCATGAGGCTGTCAATGCAGCGCTGGTGCTCGTTGATGAACGGAGATGAAGAGAAACGCGATGAGAGTCGTTCACAGCGCCTGTCGAGAATAACACTGACAGCCTGGAGACAAAGCTCAGATCCCATCTGTTTAGGTATACAAAGCCCCACCCACTATGCATGAGGGAGGAGCCTAATTTAAATCTCTCTCAGCCCCGCAGAAATCAGACAGGCAAGCTTATTTACAGTTATGTACAGTAATGCTATCTGTGCTGCATTATAATGTAACCAAGTAAGGGGATTATTTAAAAGCTTTTCTGTAAGTCATTTTCAGGATTTCTCTTGAGGTTCTTCTCTCAACTGAATGGTCTTAGAAACTTTTTAACAAAACGTTTTTGTGGTAGCCTGAGCTTGCGATATGAACATGTATTGTCAAGTAAAAAATAATCACCCTGCATAGAATAAAAAATAAATAAATAAAAATAAAAACACTGAAACCGGCCTAAGATGGTTGGCTGGTTTTAGCTGGTCTTCCAGCCTGGTCATAACTGGTTTTAGAGAAGTTTCGAACACTTTTTTAGCTGGTCAAACTGGTTTTAGCCGGCCAGGCTAGGAGACCAGCTTAAACCAGCTAAGACCATCCAACCAGCATAGGCTAGTTTTAAATGTTTTCCAAGCCTGACCAGCAAAAAAGTGACCAAATACCCTCTAAAAAAAAGCCTGCAGCCTTTTATTTTATGTAGGAACAGTAAAGTACCGTTTCCATGGTAACGCAATGTCCGATTTCAAAATGGTTTTTACAGGATGACTTTTGAGGTTTGAAGCTTTCAAATGATATATAATTTATTATGATGACTAAAACATGTAATAGGGAAAAATGAAACGAAAAATAATTTTTGTGACAAAGGTCAGAACTCCTATTATGATGTAGTATATGTTTTGAGGTGCACTCTTGTCATAAATTAATCTATTACTGTTCCTACATAATTTGTAACAAAAACAGTGATAAAATATCTATTTAGGAGTCTTAGACCTTTCCAACGATATATAGTTTGTCATGATTAGATTAGCATTGAACTGTAATATAGTATTGAATATAGTATAGAAGTAAACTTCTACCAGCGGGACGGTAACAGTTAAGGGGTTAAAAATGTGGTTAAACACATTTTTAAAAATCATACTTTTTGATATTAATTGTTTGCACTGTGTGACAAATACTGATATAATTTTTTTTTCTGTTCATATCTGATTCCTTCCAGTTTTTAATAATGTGATATTTAGGGAATTGCATTGAATGCAATTAGGTTCAATTTGACCCTGCTCCATCAAAATCGTACCCAGAAATCGAACATAATACAAGGGTTAATATGAAAAATCTTAAATGTAGGCTATATAAATATAAATGCAAATTTAGGACGTAAACTAATTAACTGTATAAAAAGTGCATATTTATTAAAAAAAAAATTCATTATGAAAAACGTCCATACAAAGGCAATAACTGGACTCCTGGTAACAAAAGGTTGCAGAAAGTTATTTGTAAGGCAAACGACTCCCTCTATCGGTGAGAAGCTCACGCGATACGTGCAAGAGCAGACATTACGTCAACAACAACAGCACAAAAAATGGAATTAGAGTTATACAGTTTATTAGAGTTCGAATATTTCATAGTTCGGCTTCATTTAAACATATGAAAACTCTCGTCAATGTTAAATATGTTTTGCATGGAAAAGTGTGCGCTGCATTAGTGACATGTTGTGAGCATCACGTATTGCAGAAGAATTACATCATAGCATGATGGACGCACGAGCTCTGTGCATCCTGCCGTGTTGATGATGGTATTCAGCTGAGGATAACACACGAGTATGCTTTTTGATATGCATTAATATTATTATTTATTGTGATGGTTCTACTAGCTATAAAATAGTACACTGTTTAAGGTCCTTGTTAATTTTGTGTAATTTTATATGTAAGCGCTGAGTAATATAATTAACAACATGTATTTAGGATTAGTTGCACGTAATCATGCATAATTTACTGTTATTACCACAGTAAATGTCTAACAAGGACACTGTAAAATAAGTGTCATAGTTAATAATTCTCAGTGATTATAATTACATTAACAATTAAACTATTATTTATATTAGTAGTAGTGGTGATATAAATTTACATTTAGACATTTAGACATTTAGCAGACGCTTTTATCCAAAGCGACTTACAAATGAGGACAATGGAAGCAATCAAAATCAACAAAAGAGCAATGATACACAAGTGTTATGACAAGTCTCGGTTAGCCTAACGCAGTACACGTAGCAAGTTGTTTTTTAAATTATATAATAAATAAAAAGAAAACAGATAGAATAGAAAAAGAATAGAGCAAGCTAGTGTTGAGGCCTTCTTCTTTTGCTTTTTGTTAAATAATAATATTTAATATAAATAATATATTATTGTAAATTATAAATATATATTTATTACTTTTTAAGAATAGTCATAGCATACACTGACCCAGAAGGTTGGCTTAAACATTTAACCCAACTGTTGGTTAAAAAACAACCCAATCGCTGGGTTTGTCCATACTTTACCCAGCACTGGGTTGTATTTAACCCAGCATTTTTTAGAGTGTAAGAACTATCAGTAACTTCACTTCCCATTATAAGCATACATTTATATATATATGCTTATATCTGAGGGTGCAAAAAAAATCCAAATAATGAGAAAATTGCATTTAAAGTTGTCAAAATTAAGTCCTTAGCAATGCATATTACTAAACAATAATTAAGTTTTGATATATTTACAGTAGGAAATTGACAAAATATCTTCATGGAACATGATCTTTACTTAATATCCTAATAATTTTTGGCATAAAAGAAAAATCTATAATTTTGACCCATACAATGTATTTTTGGCTATTGCTAGAAATATACCCCAGCGACTTAAGACTGGTTTTGTGCTCCAGGGTCACATATATATTCCTCCATTTTTTTCTTCCAAGCAGTCTGACCTCAGTGAGGCATTATTTACAATGCTACATATTAGTAATAATAATAATAACAACAACATGATTCAGTCTAATATTTTTTTCCAATTTTATTCTGAATAAGGCTGAATCAGGCATTATTTACAATGCTACATATTATTATTAGCAATATGGCGAATATATTATTCAAGACAATTAATATATATTCATTACTAACGCTTTTTTAAATAATTTATTTTTGTCCACAAGTAAGAATGTTTACATAGGGTCTGTCATAATGTTGAGACACATATTTATGATACACTTTAAAATTATGTTTCAACTTTAAATTATGTGGAAACATAAGTAGCACTTTATTATCTTCTTTAAAAAAAAAAAAAAAAATGTATTTTATTTTTTCTTCCAGACAGTCTGACCTCAGCGAGGCATTATTTACAATGCTACATATTATTATTATTATTATTATTATTAATAATAATAATAATGACATAATTCAGTCAAATTTTCTGCACAAAAAAAGAGCAAATTCTGTATTTGCAGTATTACAACAATTCTGTTGTCATAAGTTAATAGGCATAGACATTTGGTCAAAAAAGCTTTAGATATCTGGAAATCATGTTACATTATAAATGCAACTGCATGACTTAAAATTCTCAATGAACACACACTAGTGTCATGGACCGTAGTGGAGCGGCTCTTCTGCCGAGTGTGTGCAGTCATTTGGGCAGTGATGTCACTTCGGAACAGGCTCTTCAAAAAATGCTGAGGAGAGAAATGATAAGCGAGAATATTGTCACTGTGTTTTAACAATGACAACAACCTTTGTAATGCCAAATCAACAATAGATAATTACAATAAATACATTAGATTCAAGTCTAGCTTCAAGATCTGTTAACATTCGTAAAAGAAATTATAGCTGCACATTACGTTTCACAGCCAACAGTGTGTTTCCATGGCAACAAGCCACTGACGTGACAGTGTAAGGGTGGCTCTCATCGAGCTGCACTGCCTTTGGTTTCCCAGAATCCTCTTCTTTCCGTCCAAGCCGACCACGTGCCCCTTTACCCCAGGTGTACACTTCCCCCTCTGCCGAATCAAGGAGCAGAACATTTACTCACAAAGAATGACATCTTTGTGCTTCTGTTTCTTTGCATGTCAGATCCTGTGAGAATCATGAATGAACAAAGACAACATGAAACAATAAAGGTCTTCAGGAGTCTTCTAAGTCTCTAGGACACAGTCGTGGTTACACGCCGACCTTTAGCCACGTCACATTAATTAACCTACCTGCCCCCACTAAAGCACATTCTGTGACTGAAGCAGTTAATGGCGTGATAGCAGCCTTGTCTGAACTGCATTGCCATTCATTTAAGTGCTGTTGTTTGTTATAGTTTGGTTGCCAGATCAAATTTCATCCCAAAATCTAAAGAAAGAAAGAAGAAGAGTAATATACAAGTTAAAATTACATTTTCCCTTGCTTTTATGCCTATTTTTTAGAACCATTAAATATTTTTGTATTGCAGCAGTATTTTCCTCCAAATTGTCATAAACATAAATATATATTATATTACATTATAATAAAGAATATTATCTATTTTAAATACTTTGCTTTAAGACCTTTTTGAATTATAGCATTACCTTTCTCCAAATTGTAATAAACATACATAGCTATATTATATTATATTATCTATCTTAAATACTTAGCTCTTTTGCCTATTTTTAAGACCATTACATTTCTTTGTATTGTGATGTTATTTTCCACCAATTGTCATTAACATATAAATGTATTTTATTATAACTTAGTTTTTTGCCTATTTTTAGGACTATTCGATTTGTATTTTCTGAAATTTGTACTGTGACATTTTCCTCTAGTTGCCATTAACAATGCAAAAATTGAGTATTTTTCAAGGTAATTGCTTTTTTAATGTAATCTTATCAAGTAAACTAAAACAAGAACATAAATTCTCAATTTTCTTTTTTCCCCTCTAAATCATGTAGGCCTATTTATATATTTATTTAGTTACTGCAATATATAATAGTAAATAGTACAGACGTACAGTACCTGGTTTGTTTTTTCCAGGTTTTTGTTAAATGTATACTGTTAGTAATAAAAAACAAAGCAATACAGAGACGAGAGTCATGAAGAATGACAGGTAGAGGTTAAAAAAAAAAACGTATTTTGTAGATTTGTTTTTACCATTTTCTTTTTTGCTATTTGTTTTTACTATAATAAGATAAAACACTATATTACAATAATTACAATAAACACTGAAAAAAAATCAGGATCATCATGAATGCATTACAATAATGATATACTTTTTTGTCATGAAAATAATTTTACACTGTTAAAAAAAAAAAACTAAACTAAAAATAGGCTTCATTTTCATTTCTTTTGATTTTGGGGTGAAATGTGACTTGTTTTGTGAGATTCACTTGTACACATGTCTTGTTTACCTGCTCCAATAGCCAGAGTGAACGCATCGCCACACGCTGCCATGGTGATCCCCTGCAGTCCTGACACTTGATAGGGCACTCGACTGCTTCGGCGGGAACTGCAGCCAAGCTGCCCATGCTGGTTACTACCGAAGGTGAAACACTGACCTTTCTCTGCATTTAGGGTACATATTCATAGTCTGAGTCGGTCCTCAGATTAAGCCAAAAACAGCACACTGAACTGTAAACGGTGTAAATGAAGTTCTCTGACCTGTGACTGCAACAGAGTGTGCTGTGCCGATGTCTATACACACGATCTTCTCAACATTGAGAGGAGCCGCCTGGACGGGCTGGAACGTGTGGACCTCCTCCACCTGACAGTGAGACGGGGGAGAGACGGAGACCTCTGCACCAGAGACCTTATCCAAACCCAGCTTGTTAAACCTGCATTTAAGATGGTTATTTATTCATTCAAATATCACTTTAGCAGCCCTATATGTAAAAAAGAAGTGCACTTAATTGTAATGAATGTGCACTTGTAATGTACTTCAATTCGTAAAAGTATATTTTTGAGTGAAAATGTATAAGTATAAAAGTACTTGCAGATCATATATTATTAATAATGAAATAAAAGGACGCTTAAGTGCACTTAAAGGGAGTACAATTTCATGACTATATTTGTATAGTTCAGCCAAAAATGAAAATTCTGCCATTAATTACTCACCCTCATGTCGTTCCAAACCCGTAAGACCTTCGTTCATCTTCAGAACAGAAATTAGGATATTTTGGATGAAATCCGAGAGCTTTCTGACCCTCCCATAGACAGCAAGGGAACTACCACGGTCAAGGCCCAGAAATGTAGTAAGGACATCGTTACAATAGTCCATGTGACATCAGAAGTTCAACCGTAATGTTATGAAGCTACAAGATACTTTTTGTGCGCAAAGAAAACAAAAATAACTTAATTCAACGATTTCTTCTCTTCCGTGTCAGTCAGAATCACTGATGCCACATGGACTATTTTGACGATGTCCTTACAGCCTTTTTGGGCCTTGAACGTGTGTTGTGTTGCTGTCTATGCTGGGTCAGAAAGCTCTCGGATTTCATCAAAAATATCCTAATTTCTGTTCTGAAGATTAACGAAGGTCTTACGGGTTTGGAACGACATGAGGGTGAGTAATTAATGGCAGAATTTTCATTTTTGGCTGAACTAACCTCAAGTACTTTTTTTTTTAAAGGGGTCATATGATGTTGCTAAAAAGAACATTATTTTGTGTATTTGGTGTAATGAAATGTGTTTATGCGGTTTAAGGTTCAAAAAACATTTTCCACATACTGTACATTATTGTTTCTCCTCTATGCCCCGCCTTTCTGAAACGTGTAGATTTTTACAAAGCTCATCGGTCTGAAAAGCGAGGTGTGCTCTGATTGGCCAGCTATCCAGTGCGTTGTGATTGGCCGAATTCCTCAAGAGTGTGACGGAAATGTTACACCCCTTACCATAATGTGATGCCATGTCCCGGAGCGACGAGACAAAACCAATAATACCCATTATAAACAAGGCATTTGTTGCATCCAGTGGGGACATAATTACGGATTATAATGATTTATACTGTCTTTTTACGCGTTGCGTTGCATCACGCCGCGTAAACATAAAACCATGTCTGCATTTGTGATCGGAGAAATGACAAACAACAAGCGCTACCCTACACTGCTCAAAACTCGCGTTTGAATCATCAGTGGCAAATCCTTTAAATATGAAAACGTACCTTCAGGCTGTGAGTCAGCATTATTTGTCAGCATCATAGACTGTGGTCAGCATGCGCGCCGAAGGGGAAACGGGAACTGAATTTACCGGAACACTGGCGGCTACTCTCCCAGGAAAACAGTCCTCGTCCTCCGTAAAAAAAAAATCTGAATATTTGGGTTGAACTGTTCTGGAACAGTGTTGTAAATACTACTTAACCACTGATTTCTAGTTGTGTCCTCTTTTAGAAGACCAAACAAAGTAGTTTCGCTTTCACAACGAAACACAAAGGGTCTCCACGACATGGCGGCGGCAGCAACAATACTACAACGAGAATAAAAGTTACTCCTCCTTTCTTTGCGTGAACATTTGGGCGGTGTTATGCAAATCTTCCCACACAGTGACGTAGACATGTTGGGGGCGTGTTTGAACGAGGCATTTTAGGAGGGCGTGGACGAGTCTTAACTTTTATAAAGAATATCTCTTTGGGTTTGAGACTTTAGTCTTTGCAACTTTACAGATCTTCTTTATGCACCAAGAGCTTGTAACACTCCAAAGAGAAAGGAAAAATTGAAATCGCATCATATGACCCCTTTAATACACTGTGTAATAATGTTAAATAAATAAAAAATTTAAAGTACATTTTAAATAACTGTTTTAATAATTTTTTGTTGTGATTTAAAGTACACTTGTTTTGTAATTAAATTGCAATGTCATTACAAAAGTGTCACTACAAATTTATATACATGACAAAGAAGTAATTAGGAAATTACATATAAAGATGCACTTAAGTCCTACTTAAGTGGGTCAAAAAGCTAAAGTTCATTGCAATTAAGTGTCTGAAAACATCACATTCAGTTTGCATTTAAAGGAATAGTTAAATAATTATGTCATCTTTTACTTACTCTCATGTCGTTCCAAACCTGTATCAATTTCCTTCTTCTGCTGAACACAAAATATATTTTTGACGAATGTGAGTAACCAAACAGTTTCTGGTCCCCACTGACTTTCATAGTATTTTTCCATACTATGCAAGTCAGTGGGCACCAGCAAATGTTTGTTTCCCAACATTCTTCAAAATATCTTCTTTTATGTTCCACAGAAGAAAGAAACACACAGGTTTGGAACAACATGAGGTTGAGTAAAAGCTGACATTCTTTTCATTCTTATATTCATATACAGTATTATTTCTGTAATAAATACAGGTGCATCTCAATAAATTAGAATGTCGTGGAAAAGTTCATTTATTTCAGTAATTCAACTCAAATTGTGAAACTCGTGTATTAAATAAATGCAATGCACACAGACTGAAGTGGTTTAAGTCTTTGAAGTTTCACAATTTGAGTTGAATTACTGAAATAAATGAACTTTTCCATGACATTCTAATTTATTGAGATGCACCTGTACTATTTTGTATGCTAAAGTGTACTTCTTTTTACAACCACATCTGGTAAGTATGTAAGAATGATAAAAAAAAAAAAGATGATATTTAGCACTCAGACAGTAGGATGGTGTGACTGACAGGGTGTGACTGTTATTCAAAAAATGGACATTGTGTTGGTCATTTCCTGTGATGAAATATCTTCAGCATTCACAGTCCTTTCAAATGCTAGAGCAGGAATGAGGAGTGTGAACTCCCTAAACTGGTATGGCAATCTGTGAAAAACTAGACAGCCAAGAAAGAAATTGAGATATTTTCACATTTTGGGATTCATTATTATTTATAATTGTGATTAGATTCATGGCAGGTTTAAAAGTCCACTTTGAGGCTCATTAACCAGCAACACATGTCAAAATCCAGCCTCGTT
Organism: Sinocyclocheilus rhinocerous; assembly: GCF_001515625.1. Classification (NCBI taxonomy): domain Eukaryota; kingdom Metazoa; phylum Chordata; class Actinopteri; order Cypriniformes; family Cyprinidae; genus Sinocyclocheilus; species Sinocyclocheilus rhinocerous. The sequence continues at coordinate 629,128 of NW_015625613.1, read as the reverse complement.
TGGAAATCTGTGACAGTCAACCACATGCTGTCTGAAGTTTCGGTAAATTATGCTTTGTCGGAATAACCATATTTATGAGATTAGTGCACATGATGTCATCATTAGAAATCTGGGTTTTCTGTGAGCCCCGTTTTTCCGAGCAGTTCATAATGAACTGTGTGAGGACATATTGAGTACCTGTTGTTCCCACAGGCCAGAATCTGGTGCTGCATGTTGATGATCATGGAGCAGTCGATCCCACACAGCACACGCTGGGCTTCAAAATCAGCCGGCAAACTCACCTGCTGTGGGCAGTTGTGGCAGTCTTGAGCGGCCAATCCCAGCCGGCCTGTCGGACAAAGAGATAACAGAGAGTGAGTGTGATATGGAGAGAAAGAGAGGGAGAGGAGGACGACGGAGCACAAAATGCCAGGTCTGCCTGGAGGCGCTGCTGCTGTCTACAAGAGTACAAAGAGAAACCCAAAGAAACACAAGTGATGTTGCTCATTTACCGTTGTCTCCTCGCCCCCAGGAGAAAACCTCTCGCTCATTGGTCACTGCCAGGATGTGGGATGCTCCACAAGACACTTGAACCAGCTCATAACCCAGCAGAGCCTCCACTATCTTGGGCTGAACACAAAGACAGGAACATGAAGAACCATGAATACAATTAAAACTAGATTTGTACATATTGTAAAGAAAAGCGCCCCCCTCTTTTTTGTGATATTTTTTTTGCACATTTTATTTGTAAAGAAAAATGAACTATGAACTTGTATATGTAAAAAGTATAACAATAAACTTGAAATCGCATCATATGACCCCTTTAAGAGCTGCCCGGATCCAATATACACTTACAAGTGTTTTCTTTCTCAGCTGTTTGCTTTCACTTAAGACCTAAATTACTGTATTTACGAGGATACTTGCAAAGATACTTGCAAAGATTGTGTATTTAACTGTTCAAGGGCTATAAAGCGGCAAAAATAACTCCGTTCAATAGTCCCGCTCCCGCGCATACAGCAAAATGAGTTGTTTTTCGCTGCTGATTGCGTTTCAAAAGCTTAAAATCACTTGTTTTTTAAACCGCAGTGCAAATGATAAATTTTTGTGACCACTTAGCACAGCAACGTCATGTGACCATGTAACCGCAATAGAGCCGATAGTCCAAAATCTCTACTGGTTGACAAATTTCTACCAATTAATCGTGTCTACTGGTATATCGAGACTTGTCATTTGCACTTATATATTGTTGCTCTTTTGTTAGTTTTGACTGCTTTTATTGTCCTCATTTGTAAGTCGCTTTGGATAAAAGCGTCTGCTAAATGACTAAATGTAAATGTATATCGCCCACCCCTAATTGATTGGTTTGTAATTTCCAACCTATTCATAAGTCATCCTTGCAATGTCGCGAAAACTTTATCAGTTGTTCCCAGCTACCAAATTTCAGTGTTTAAGAGTTTAAGAAAAGCATAAATTGCTTGTACATCAAACAATGTAGGACCCTAATGGTCAAGTGAAAGCTCTGTTAACTGGCCCGAAACTCTGCTGTCTTTTATTATTATTATTCATTTTATATTATTAGAGTATATGGGTCAAAGACATTAAGATGTCTGCATCAAAAGAAATTTACAAAAGTGATTTTATGTCCATAGAAAGCACATTAAATGTAAGTAAAGTGTCTACTTTTAAGGTTTCAAATAACTTTCTGGAGAATAAAATTTCAAAATTTGGTTGAAATAATGTTACATTGTCATTCAGTGTAACACAATATTTATGTAAAAATTCAAACAACATGCTTATTCTGACGTGTACATATTAAAATATATAAAAGAATAAAGCAGCATATTAAATTTGATTGAGTTTTAAATGAGTAAACGATTCTTACTGACAAATGGGCAAAACCTAGGCGTCTCTTCTGTAAATCAGGGGAAAATGTATGATATTTATTTTTTGCTCAGAAAAACAAAAACAAAATTGCAATTAAATTAAACAGAATTTTTGTTTTTTTTTGGGGGGACAAAAACAATTTAAAGTAATATTACACTTATTGTTTTTATGCTTAAACCCTTTTTGGTCTTTGACCCATATTCATATTTTAAATTTGCCTTTATTTTATATTTTCAGTTTTAATTTTTTTTAGTTTTAGTTTTTTATGTAAATATTTTTAGCTTTTGTAATTTATATGTTTTCCTTAAATATTTATATTTAGCTACATTTTAGTAATTGTAGTACTTCAACTTCAACTCAATTTATTCCATTTATTTGCCAAAGCAACATTTCTCATTTTGTTTTTCATCTAATATTCATAACTTTTTCCTGCTTTATTTCAGTTAACAAAAACAATTTTTAAAAAATAAATAGTTTTAGTTAACAATACCAACGTCACAGTGATCCCAGGCCAGCAGGTCATCTTTATTGTTGAGCCCTGATGTCAAAGCTTGAGACTAGTTTGTTTAAATCCTTAGCCTGCTTAACAAGCATAAAAAATACACCATTGTAAAACAATAGATCTCTATATATTAGATCATCTAAAAAACCTACCTGTGTCACATCGTTGAAGTTCCCATGTCCAAGACAACCATTGCTTCCACTTCCAAACGTCATGATTATACCTCTGTCTGCAAAACCGAAAGCAAATTGAGCAGATTATAGTTGCTGTAGCTGATAAACAAAGAATTAGACAACAACTGTTCCTCCGTCAGTGCAAACCGCTGGACGAGAAAAGCAACTGAGCCGGAAGTGAGGACCTTTAATCCTCTGTATCTGCTGGTGACTAATGATTCCCCTGCAGAGGCGAATGCTAACAGCATATCCTTTACTTTAGAGCAGACAAATGTACACCGCTGTGCTACAATGTCAGAGGACAAGAGATTAGCCTTTGCAGTGTGAACAAATGGTGCTTAATGAGCTCCGTAGGAAGGATAGTAAAAGGGGTGATTACATCCTCCTTTCATCCTTTTTAAACTTTATCGCAAATGTTTAAATTACTCATGGATCGATCCACTTTGCAGCTTCAGGCCAAGAATTGCCTACATAGGCAGGAAAAGAGCATTTGATGGACATGTCAACTTTGTTTGTTTTGGTTTTGTGGCGTCAGGGATGAAAAATCCCACGCCACGACAATATGCTGAGACCTGCATGGACAATTCTGGATTGTAAGAAGCATACCTGTTAGACAGGTGGTGAAGAGATCACCACATGAGACCGATTTGATCGTGACACCAGACTGTCCCTCCAGGAAGCGGGAGATAAACTGGGGCTGCATCTGCTCAACGGCACCGGGCAGAGTGGGCTCACCGGATCCAACCGAGGGGGCCTGGCATAGAGTCAAATCGAAATAAACACTGAAAACTGAAATAAAATATCAGTGATATTCAATTAGGATGACGAAAAATTATCATCACACCTCCCATGTGATGAGCCTCCCAGATTTGGTGACGCCCATCTTCTGGGTGCGGCCCAGGGACACTTGAATAACCTCTGTGTTTAACATGGGCAGACGCAGAGGAGTGGAGATGCCACTGCCCCAGGTGTACACGGACGATAACGGCAATGGGTGCATCATCTTTGTTGAAGTTAGACTGGACAGCCCTCCTAATGGAACAAACCACACCAGAAAAGCTTCATGCAGACAGTGAAAACAAAAGAGCTAAATAAAAACTGACATTTAATTTGCTATTAAATCCAAGGCTGTATTAACAAACAAAAAAAAGTATGGTGCTTTAAAACTTATAAATAGTAAATAAGAGACTACATAAGAAAATAACATCTCACCTCTGGTTCTGGTACCGGTTACGCGCCCACCAGGTCTTCCATGAGGGCCTGTTTGTACAGTAGAAAGTGGCTTTTCTATTCTAAAAAAGAGAACAATTTAATAAAAAAAAGGAAGACCAGCGAAATACATATATTGTTTAGTATAATAGATACATACACAAAAATAGTATCTATTTAGCGGTTAAACAAAATGTATCCGCAATACATAACACGACCAAAAACAACACAGTTAAGTGCAGTACAAAACATAAAATTAGTGGGCAAACAAAATGCATTTCTAATGCTTAACACAAGTCCTAAACAGGACAATTAAATGTGGTAGAAAAATAAAATAAAATAAATACACAAGTCTTAAAACAGTTCTATTTAATAAAATAAAATACACAAATCTGAAAACGGTTCTATTAAATAAGGTAGAAAAATAAAAAATTAAATTAAATTAAATTAATGGGCAAACAAAATGCATTTGCAATAATTAACACAAGTCCAAAAATAGTATTATTAAATGCAGTAAAAACAAAATAAAAGAAAATAAAAAATACAAAAATCTGAAACCAGTTCTATTAAATAAGGTAGAAAAAATAATAAGATAAAATAAAATAAAATAAATAAACAAGTTTGAAAACAGTTCTATTAAATAAGTAGAAAAATCAAAATCAAATCAAATCAAATTAATGGGCAAACAAAATGCATTTACAATTATTAACACAAGTCCAAAATATTAAATGCAGTAAAAAGAAAAGAAAAGAAAAGAAAAAATACAAAAGTCTGAAAACAGTTCTATTAAATAAGGTAGAAAAATAAAATAAATAAAATAAAATAAACAAGTCTGAAAACAGTTCTATTAAATAAGGTAGAAAAATAAAATAAAATAAAATAAAAGAATTAGTGGCCAAACAAAATGCATTTACAGTACTTAACACAAGTTACAAACAGTACAATTAAATGCAATAGAAACATAAAATAAAATAAAATAAGACAAAATAGTCGTGCCTGCGCATTTTGACGTTGCCTATGTCAGTGTAGAGATTGAGCAATGGTCTGATGCAGATGGGATGAGCCATTATCTCATTGAGTTGGGGTCTTTTGGATGGGTCCAGATTCAGCATGTTGAGAATGAGTTGTCTCAGTTCTGGGCTGTAACGATCTGAAATGGGGGCAAATGTGCCACTCATGATCTTCAGCACCAAAGCTGGCAGGTTCTGATAACAGAGAAGTAGCTTTGCTTGTCATTCAAAATTCATTTAAGGACAAAAATTAATTTGTGATGTTCAGATTCTGTGATGTTCCAAATCAATAAGAAAATACATCTTACTGCTGCCTCAAAAGCTCTCTTGAGACTAGCAAGCTCATAAAGCACACAGCCCAAGGCCCAAATATCACTCTTCTGGTTGTATGGCTTTCCTTCACACAGTTCTGGAGAGATATAACAAGGTGTCCCCACAACCTGTCATGAAAAGGAGAGTCTGAACTGTAACGAAATCACATGCTGTCAAATTCAAATAATTGCTGCTGTACTTACAGTATAAGCTTTGCTCTTGCTGACAAGAATTTTTGAGATTCCGAAGTCTCCAATTTTTACTATCATCTGGTGCTTGTCTAGGAGTATGTTCTGGGTTTTGAGGTCCCGATGTAGGATGAGTTTATTGTGCACATGATAAAGGGCCAATAAGATCTGAACAAAGAAGTGTAATATAGTGTCTTCATCTAACAGGGAGTTGCAGCGCTTCTGTATGTAATCGGCCAGGGTTCCACCTACAATAATCATAAAAAGATAAATGATTACAGATCCTAAGATTACTGATTACATGCAAACATTGTTTCAAATCATAATTCAAAATGCTTACAAATTAGTCAAAATCAGCAAAGATTAAATTCTGTACAACAAATGCGACCACCTTATAATTTAAATAAGACATAATTATTTTTGCATCACAATAATAAATACTATGAATTTTGTTCCTGATTAAACTGTAGGAACACATTAAGTGACCATCAAAAATGAGTGAAGAAAGTCTATGCCTGGAGCGTATTCCATTGCGATCATTAGTGCCTTGTCCTCAAGGAAGTTTTCATAATACTCAATTATGTTGGGGTGGCTGAGTAACTTGAGGACTTGGCATTCATTCTGGGCTGCGAGACGTTCATCACGCGTCATCTGCTCGACTGGGATTTCCTTCAAGATCACCAGCGCGCCATCAGTGCGCCTGCGACAAAGGTGCACTATCCTGTGACAGATACAGAAATCAGGATACAAGTGGATTTGTTACATTCACAAAATGTAAGAGTTTCAAGTTTAACAGCTGAATTTAAAGTTTTACGGATTCAGTTGTTCACTGTCTATTTTATCATGCTCTTAAAATGAGCACTTTGTGTGGAAATAGCCTAATATACTTTAAAAGAATAATCTTAAGTATAAACTTGAATACAATTTCCCAGACATGATGTAATTGCAAGTTAATTGCAAATAAATGAAAAATTTATTGTAGTTTAAACTGACAGTAAACGCAATTAGATCAACTTTAGCGTGCTTTTTGACCCACTTAAGTAGGTCTTAATTACATCTTTACATGTAATTTCATAATTATTTCTATTGCCTTTGAAAAATGTAAAAGCCTACTGCTGAATATATATACATTATTATAAGTAGGCTATTTATGTGCAAACAGAAATACAGTCATTATGTCATAATGACATTACTATTGAAACTTGCACTTGTAATTACACTTTTGTAATGAAGTTGCAATTTAAATTAGTTAACTTTAAGTGAAATATTAGCTACTGAATAAAATACTATAGAGTTAAAATTATAATTAAGTATTTTACATGTGCTTTAGTGTTAGTCAACACATCAAAATAAGTGTAGGCCAACTTCTTTAAATCACGACAAAATATGAATAAAACAGAAAGATTTCAAATGTAATTTAAAGTAAAGCTTTCAATTTGATGTTATTAGTCCTTAAAGTGTACTCTCATGACTCTTAAAAGTCTTTTAAGCTTGAAACTTTGAATTTTGAGTGAAAATTTCACACAGAACCCATACTTTAACTTACAAGCCAACGTGAGAAAGTTTAATTTCTCAGTAAATTTTTACAACCTCTGTTTGCTACCGGACATTCCGGTTAAGGTTCCAAATTACGACAGAAATTCCAATGAGAACGCTGTAAACATTGCTGTTTTGACAAGCAAATTTAAAAAGAGTAGGGCGAGCTATTCATTGCTCAACAGTTCTTTTCCCTTTGAAAGGAAAAGTGTCGAAATCTTATTCGAACTCTTAATGCAATTGTAACTCGTTGAATAGGGTGATAATGGCTCTGTAACAACTATACTGATGGAATGCGGAAACGCGAGAAAGTGATGCTCCGTGTGTTCCGTTAGCTCGCGCTCTGATTCTCTGAGGAGCGTTGCAGATTTGAAGTTCTTCACAGAGTTTCTCAGGTAAGTTTTACCGAGTTCAAACTCGTCAAAAGTCATTTTGTAAAGCAGCTAGCTCAAACAAACAAGTACACGTCACTAAAGCAACGTTTGTAGTTGTATTTACCCGAATGCTCCTCTCCCGACCACTTTTATCTTCTCGTACTTCTCCATGTTTGCTGGATTCTAAACGCGCCCCGTCACTAGGCGACACTTCCTTTACTCCTACAGAGTTCTAGAGGGGACAAAATACAGCAAGTAAGCAAGAAGAACTGACTCTGACCCCATCATTTTGTCAAGGGTTATGCTAATCAAGGATGTGAACACATGAGGGGACCAAATATAGTCATTTATGATTGAACTACTGAAAGTGAAGTACTGAACGATCTCCTCAAAGTTTGTTTTTTACAGCTGACAAAGTAAGCATTGACAGAGAGTGTCTTAATAGTGAAGTTTGTAATCAGCTCTGTGATGCTGAATGGACTATTCTGAATGCTGTCTCTCAAAGCTAGAGAGAAATAATCTTCAGGACAAGTCCTGTCAGTGAATCTTTCCTCAGCGTCTGCACAATTAATAGGCTTCATTTTATGCTTTGTAAGCCTATCTAGACCAGATTTTTAAAGTGGGTTGAATCACAGATTCTTTTCAACTCCACATAATACAGGTAAAACCAGTAACTGTGACCAGTGGACTAAAGTTTAGACTGCCTCTCCACCACCTGACTATTATGGTGTCAACTTCATTCTCAGTAAGAAGATTGATCAGTGGTGATTTGATGGCCTACAACTGAGACATATTTAAAGTATGTTTTTGGTGACCTAATGACTTTTTGGCCTGATTAGACCTTAGCTAGATGAGAGGTTTAAATTTCAGAAACACATAAAGGACCCTTGTTTGCAAAATGTTTCTTGTTTCTTTTACTTAATCTTTTAATTAATAATAATTTAATATTATTTCATTTTAATTTTGTTTGATGAAATTTTAAAGTGATAGTGTTTTTTTATTTGAAGAAATAATTGACTCCAAAATTTAACTTCTTTTAACATCTTTGTAAACTGGTATGACTGACTGAAAAGGAGATATTTGTAGCAAAAGTCCAAAAAGTAGCAAAAAAAAAAAATCAATTCCTTTAAATAAAATAATTATTTTTGACACATTTCACAGCTGTTCACACTTTTCATGCTGACAAAGTTTCGTGTTATTTTAGTATCATTTATATCCTATTATAGGTTTTGTTTATATTTTTAATTATTTTCATATTTTCTGTTTTCATTTTAGATAAAGTTTTAGTCATTTTATTTTGTTTTGTTTTGTCTTTTTTATTAATTTTTTTATTTGTCTATAGTTTTTTTATTATTTAATTGCAAGTAATTATTTTTTTAATGGTTTTCGTTAGCTAGTCAGCTTTTAGTTAGTCGTGGTTTTAGATTTTTTCAATTCAATATATATTTTGAAACAATCCAAAAGCACTTCATAAAGGTACTGTAATAGTATCAGAACAGTGGAAAAGTAGTAGTAGTAGAACAGTAGTAGCAACAGTGACAGTAGCTACAGATATTAATAGCTATTTGAAAAAGAATCAGCAACGCCTGTGAGAATAAGTTTCGACAGTGCCCTTTCGGCTCATATTGTTCTCTTTAATTCTCTTTAAAAAAAAAAAATACAGTTCCGGTGAGTGTGAACATTGAACATTCCTGATCACTGACTGTCACATTCTAAGACAAGAAACATTTCAAACATGGATTACACTGTAGTTTATGGGATGAACCAAATATGCAACCAAGCTGGTTCTAGAAAAGTAAAAGCAGTGTTTCAGAGCAGTGAAGACAGCAATAAAATATGTTACAGCCTAAGATTCTTTTTGTTTATAAAGTTCATAATTTTGCTGTATTATATGACTCATATTTTCAAAAAAGTATCCATGTCATACAAATAACTCAGGCTGAGCACCACTGACCAGAATGATTGCATGGAGGAGGACTACAAAATACATTGACTGATGTGAAGCAGCCTTAGAGGTTTATGCTGTCATGCAAATTACTGGTTAGTTTCTCTGAGAATTTCTGTAGTATCAGCCCTGAGCAGTTTCTCAGTTCTCACGCTTCAGTGAGAATCAAACAGATTTACAAAATTCAAAGACATACAAGTTTGCTACACAGACTGTGGTTAATCTGAATGAATTCGACTGAATTAACACCAATCAAATGTAATATCTTTAATAAACCTTTCAACTGGAGAGTATTCATCATACTAACACTTGTTTATAACATAAAGTATAAATCTGAATAAATGTGCATGTAGTGATGTAGCATATTAATTCATAAACATATGAAAGTGGCAATAACCAGAACAATGAGACTGTGGTTTAACAGAATAAGAAGTTGTTTGAAAGGTGAAAAGTTCACAAAATGACCTTTTCAAATTTGTTGAAGCCTGACACATTAAAGTGCATTTTTATGTGTGTACAGTCTTGACATTTAAATATTAAATTATTATTTAAATATCTCAGCTTCAGGCTGCCAGAATATTAGAAACTGCAAATGTAAGTGACTGATTAATGAAATAGTTGCATATAAGCAATACAACATTATGTAAAATAATAATAATTGTTTTGAAGAAATAATGATCTATTACATAGAAAAAGGAATTACTTATGAACCTGTATGTTAACTGAATATGAACTGCATGTCCTATTTTTTGCAGAGTCATCATGATTGATAGTCCATTGCAACACATACTCCTACATGATATTTCATAACACAGAGATATCAAATTTCATGTGATCTTAAGAAGGAACTAAGTGGTTACTGAGAATATTTCAAACATATTTTTCAATAACTGAGCAGGTATTGTAGATGTAATAACAAGCGACTGGCATTTCCTCAAGTTCCGAAGCACTGATTACTCAACATCCTTCATTCAGCTCAAGCTAACCTTGAGACTTGTTAAAAGACTAAGGTTTGGAACACCTACGCATAAAGACTGCTCTATACACCAAGACAAAGAATCAAAGAATTACATAGGAGAGATTTGACCTTCACTGATTGTTCATTTGATTGTTCAGATGTGTGTACAATAAAGAGAATAAAGAGAGAGAAAGGACAATCTGATGTTATTTCACCACACTGTAACTGATTTGGTCTTGAAGAGCTCCTACCATGACGGGTCATTTTAGGATGTTTTTTTTTTTCTGTGGTTGTGTGCTGCCCTCTTGTGGCTGTTGGGGGGAAATTCAATGGAATCAATGAAATTCATTTTTTACCACGACACAAGATTACAGAATGATATTGAGGAGGTTAAACAATTGTGAATGGTTTTTGTTAATCTTTTAGAATGTGTGAAAAGTTTTTGCATTTCACTTAAACTCATTGGACTGTTCTTGAAGGTGCACTTACTTAAGTGCACATGTTGAAATAAGATGGGTTGAAAGTGTATATTGCCCGTGGGAAACACTGTATAGTTCAGGGTTAACGTAATTCTAAAAGATGCGACTCTGGTGGGACTCGAACCCACAACCTTTGAATTGCCTCCTTCATTAATCTAGAAGTCCAATGCGCTATCCATTGCGGCACAGAGCCCGCCGACACAGTTGCCTGGAACTCGTAATAGCTTTTGGCGTCTAAAAGGAAAAACAGGCCCTTTCTGTACAAATGAAGCCCGGTTAAAAATGCGGAGGTACTGTCACTTCTGTCTGTCCTGTCCAAGAACGAGCCCAGCAGACCACAGTCAGAGGGGAACACTGAACCCCCAGAAGATCTTTAGCCTACGTCTGTCGAAATGGATTGCAACACGTGGCTGACGTTTTTCGATTGTTGTTCATTCCTAGAAAAGCACACATTACATAAGGCACCGCTGGAATTCAAACCCAGGATCTCCTTTTTACTAGACAGGCGCTTTAACCAACTAAGCCACGGCGCCGACCTACGCGAGTATTCGCGGGGGAACCCCTTAAAGAAAAAGAGCTTGAGAACAGTTTGTTTGCGAACTGACTGGGGATACAATCTCAGAGCTTGAACCTGGACATTGCAGAAGAGAATGACAATAGAAGAAATCGCATCCCTCGATTGCTCTTTCCCTTTTCACCTTTATTGTAATCACATGGGCTGCGTGCTGCCTCTATTCTATAAATTAAAATATATATGTATAATCAGTGTTGGGGGTAACGCATTACAAGTAACGCGAGTTACGTAATCAGATTACTTTTTTCAAGTAACTAGTAAAGTAACGCATTACTTTTTAATTTATGTCTTTAAAGTGTTTTGTTAGTTTGGTGTGTTTCCTCGTTTTGATGTCGCCACGTCTCAGTGCTTTTATGAAGAGAGCGCATCTGCGCACCTTTCGGACAGCGCATCAAGAACCGGGTTGATCGGGTGCTCGGTACCACCGGTAATGTTTTCATTTTTTTAGTACCGACTTGGTACCGAAGTACCGGGTCTTTTGACAACACTACTCTCTACTGTTGACAATCAATGCAATGAGTGAGGAAGACCACACAGACACAACAGATGTTCCCTTTCAGTCAGTCACATTCGACGTTACGTCAGTCGTGACTGACGAATTGGGCGTCCAGACTTGTGGAATCTCCACTTGTGGTCCCTGGACGGGACTCGGAGGTTCTAGGTGGGCTACCTCCAGTGGTAGTAAACACCATCATCCCAATTCGTCAGTCACGACTGACGTAACGTCTCCGTTCCCTCCTTCAGGGAACGAGGGTTACACAAGTAACTGAGACGTTTTCTGCCAATAGTACTTTTTAAACATTGACCAGTTTAGACCATTACTAGCAGGCTACAAGCAAACAAACACTTATTACAAAAAGGGACATAAACCCAGGGAGAAGGATGGCAGGATGGATGGATGGATGGAATGGAGTCTGCGTTGCAGTGGTACCCCGCCATCAATGTGCTTACTCTTTCACATTGACATTAGTTCATGGATTGGTTCAGATCATACTTCTGCCCAGAGTGGTGAAACATGGTGACTTCCACTCCTGGAAGTGGAGGAACATCTGTCTCTGGTGCATTCTGCACTGGAGGAAACTGGGTTGTGACATGGTGAGTGAGGACAGCTTCTCACTGCTTGGTTCATTCATGAAAGGTGTGCAGAGCCAGTACGTTTTGCAATGGGACAATATCTACATTAACGTGTGGAGAAGATGCAACAATCTTAGCAGAGATTCACAAAAAGACAATACAAAAGATTTACAGAGCTTTGACATATCAAATGTGCAACAACACATCAGCAGCACTTTTCACAAAATGCATTCTTATGAGCCCATTAGAGGTTTAAAAGTTAGATTATAGCCTACCATAGGAACATAAAGTTCTATATTTATAGAATAAAAGCATAATAAAAATAGAAATAGTACTACAATACGGTAATATAAACTACTCTAACTCACACTTTCAAACGTGTAGATTTTAAGTAAAGATTGAAAGTGTTGTCGGCAGCTTATGTTATCGGCAGCTTATGTTATCGTCAGGGTGAAAAATGTCACCCCTGAAGCACTTTATTACCTGAATATAAACCTCCTTGTCAGCCTTGTTCATGCTTTGAGGAAAACTCCTGACAATGTCTTCTGTGATACTTGCCTACTCTAGTGTGTTGTGTGAAAGCTTACTATTAAGCAAACTATCTGCAGAACAGTGGAGAAGAACTGATGACGTCTCAATATGGCGCCCTCTGGTGTCTTAGAAGAAACAACACGCTTTACTGCACAGCCTTTTTTTTCTGAGCACTTTTTTGCGCTTTTTTTTTTACGAATATAGACATACATACAAAACAAATACAAGTAAACACAGATAGGTATTGCCAGGGTAACAAACAAACCAACCAAACAAAAATAAATAAATGAACACCTTACAAACACACAAAAAGGAAGAATACATAAATACAGTTTTCATAGATAGAACTTTGACAGAACTTTGGATAGTTGCCATATACTTGTCTAAATCAACTTTGAACAATGAAAAGAGAGGTTAAGAGCTAGTTATGAACATGTAGTATATAAACCTACTGTAGTATGGTGCTAAGATTAAATCAGTTATAAAAGCTATTTTCTGTTGTTATTTTTTTAACTAATGATGAATTAAGGATTACACTCAGAACAAAGTATGACAAACATGCCATCTAGATTTTTTTTAATGTTTTTTGAAAGAAGTCTCTTATGCTCACCAAGGCTGCCTTTGTTTATTTTTTATAGGCCTACAGTAAAAACTGTAACATTATTAAGTATTATTAGGCCTACAATTTAAAAGAAATATTCTCTATTTTAATATAGCCTATTTTTAAATAGAATTTTCATCAGCCATTACTCCACTCTTCAGTGTCATCATTCAGATATCATTCTAATATGCTGATTTGCTGCCCAATAAACATTTCATATCATTATCATTGTTGAAAACAGTTAATATTTCTGTGGAGACATTTTTTTGGTTCAGGAGACTTTGTCAAATAGAGATCAAAAAATAGCATTTCATTGAAATATAACTTTAATATAAATGTCTTTACCGTCACGTGCATCCTTTCGGAATAAACGTATTAGCCTAATTCATTTCTTATATTTATGTAATAATATAATAATATAATAATAATAATAATAAATGTACGCAGCCCATATTGAGAACAATTTTTCTAAACTCATTTCGAAACACAATATGCTATATATATTCATGACATAAAAATCAATTTTCTTGCTAATCTGCAGCGTTTGCGAGCTTTAGGCCTACCAACAAACCCGGGCATAACATCAGTAATACCACAGTATTAAAAGATAAGTACTGTAACAAGCGTATTATATCTGCTGTGAACAGTCAAAACGCTGGGGGCTGTAGGGGGCGTTTACTATCCCTCTTTCCTGGTTTTGGTCGGGAGAGACGGGGGGGATTGGACTGGAGACGAATCCATCTGTATGCAGCTCACAGCGCTTCCGTCGGTCGTTGTATCCTGCCGTTTTCTTCAGAAACTTGGAAACTGTACGCGATGGATGAATGCTAAAAGCGCCTCATACCCCCTCCTTTTTTTGCTTTTCCTTTATATTTTCCTTTCCTTAAAGGCGTTTCAAACGTCTTTGTCTCAGGAAACTAGCGCTTTACATTTACAGAAACAACGTCTTTAGGTAAGAAGCACACGTTTGTTTGTAGCAACAGAGTTACTGTGTTACGAAGCACGGATTGAGATCGACTAGAAAGGATGGACTGTCGTTTGTTCTTAAAATGTGCTGTTGAAATGTTTATGTACGTCATACTAGTCATAAAACTACTATATTAATACTTATATTGTTAATGTAATCATACACGTGTATAAGACGCACACATTGCACCAAAAGTAGATAAAAAGAGGCATCACAAAAAGGTTTAGCCACAAATTAGGGGTTTTTCTTTGTTCTCAGATTTACTTTGGGATTAGCAGATACAGATTAGTGAGTCATCACCCATGCCGCTCTAATGACCAAGTAGGCAACTATTTAAACTAACCCGTTCCTACATGTTCATGACTGTTGCATTAACACACAAGTAACATGCTAAACTGAAAGATAGGTCATTATTTTATTCCTGCAAGTCTCTAGCTAGAGCCTCATCCTGACCAGCCATTACTCATTCCTTCCTGGTGGGCCATGTTACAAATGCCAAGCTGTGATTCATAACTTTGTGTTTTTCCTGTAGAAGCATCATCATGAGCGTACTGCCCCCTGTACGGAAAGACCGCATAATCGGCCAGCTTCCTAAGGTACATGTTTTACACACAATGCACTGATGCTCAAGGTATTGTTTGTTCCGAAACCCATCCAAACCAAACCATCTGAAATCCATTTCCTCAACTGAGTGTTAATATTCACTCCTGTCGTAGTGCTTCAACAAAGGTGCTGCTTTGAACACAGAGGATGAATTCAAAAGCAAGGTGAAGACGGCCTGTCAGCAGCAGAGGACAGGAACTGTGGGGTGAGATGTTAGCTTTTGATGAATCAGTGGTTTCGGGAGATTTTCAGAACTGTTTGGATGGATTATCCAGCATTGTTTTATCCAGTGCCTTTTCTCGTTTTTGTCCAGTAGGTTTAAGATCTCCAAGGTCATTGTAGTGGGTGATCTGGCGGTGGGGAAAACCTGTCTGATTAATAGGTGAGCAAATCTGCAAAGTTAACCGGTTCATGTTTAATAGCTGTATCAAAGAATTCAGCTTGCTTTTTAGTTATTGTTTGGCTTAATATAATAATTTATTCTGTTGAAACTTTTTTTGTTTTTGTTTTTAGATTTTGTAAAGATGTCTTTGACAAAAATTACAAGGCCACCATTGGTGTGGACTTTGAAATGGAGAGGTTTGAAGTTCTTGGGGTCCCTTTCAGTTTACAGCTGTAAGTGAATTCTATGACAGTTCAACTATCTATAATAAACGAGTCATTTCTATAGTTATTTCAAATAAGTTTTTGTTTAAATTTTTCAGGTGGGACACTGCAGGACAGGAGAGATTTAAATGCATTGCCTCTACATACTACAGAGGAGCTCAAGGTATATGACTCAGCAGAAAATAATATTAAATAATGCAAATAAATATATAGTTTTTAGTATATTGTACAAGTTGTGTCTAACAATAGTTAATTTCAATATACTATAATGTGTAAAATCTGGTGATAGTAATAAAAGTATAATTATTGAGTAATTAGATCATTAAATGTAATGTTTTTTAATTATTATTTAAAAAATATATTATTTTTTAAAAGTACATATTTTTACCTTTTTTTTTTTTTTACCTTTGAGGTATTCATATTCTTTTCCCATTCCTGTTTTACAGCCGTAATCATTGTGTTTGATTTGACTGATGTGGCTTCACTGGAGCATACAAGGTAAATGACACCATCATTATAATTCTGCCCTCTGGGTTAACAAATACACAGCATGCTTCACACATTGAAATGTATCGTCCTCTTCTAAAGGCAATGGCTAGAGGACGCAATGAAAGAGAATGATCCTACCAGTGTATTACTCTTCTTGGTTGGCACAAAGAAAGATCTGAGTGTGAGTGACCATTTTTATTATTTTTAATTGACATTATACTTACAATCATGGCCATGCATAATCCAGTACAATCTCCTTCCATATACTTTACATATTTATATATGTCCTACCAATGTGTCTTTCCTCCAGTCTCCTGCACAGTATACACTAATTGAGCAGGACGCCATTAAACTGGCAGATCAGATGAAAGCAGAGTACTGGGCTGTGTCCGCCTTGTCTGGTGAGTTGCTGACTAGAGAGATTGCTATAGTGTATGGGATTTGTAGCAATTTTGTGTAATGTATTACAAAGTCACAAAGTATTTTGTAAGCCCTAGATAGAAGTTGCTACTGTTTATGTTGTTTAAGGACTCTTTTTGTCACTGTAGGGGAGAATGTGAGAGAGTTTTTCTTCAGAGTGGCATCTTTAACATTTGAGACCAATGTACTGGCAGAACTGGAGAAAAGTGGATCTAGACGTATTGGGGAAGTTGTTCGTAAGTACATTAAAGATCACCCAAAAATGAAAGTTTGCTAAAAAAAAAAAAAATGTACTCCAAGATGTAGATGAGTTCTGGGGACAGATTTGGAGAAATTTAGCATTACATCACTTGCTCACCAATGGATCCTCTGCAGTGAATGGGTGCCGTCAGAATGAGAGTATAAACAGCTGATAAAAACATCACATATAAACAGCATGACTCCAGTCTATCAATTAATGTCTTGTAAATGGAAAGCTGTGTGTCTGTAAGAAACAAATCCATCATTAAGGCATTTTAACTTGAAACCAAAATGTCAATCCATAATTTACAACAATGCGCCCTCTAGTGAAAATGTTCATCCCCTGTTGTCCTCCCACATCACCACTTTTAGACTTTTAGACTGTTTTTCATGTAAATGGTGCTTGTTCTGTGCATATTTCTTAACTTTTTTTTTGCTGGAGAAAGCCATATTACGGATGGAGGACTTATAGATAGAGGATTTGTATTTTAGTCAAAAGCTAAAAATGTCTTAATGATGGATTTGTTTCTTACGAACACACAGCTTTTCACTTCACAATACATGAATTAGTAAACTAGAGTAGTGTGGGTTACTTGAGGATTATTGTGATGTTTTTATCAGCTGTTTGAACTCTCATTCCGACGGCACCCATTCACTGCAGAGGATCCATCGGTGAGTAACTAATGTAATGCTAAATTTCTCCAAATCTGTTCCAATAATAAAAAACAAACTCATCTTGGATGGCCTGAGGGTGAATATATTTTCAGCCAGATTTCATTTTTGAGTGAACTATTCCTTCAACAACATTATTTAATCCACTGGAATTTTATTGCATCGTGAAAAGAAGGTAATTATATTATTATTTCCCCTGCCTGAGTGACCTGAATTCATTAATAGAGAAAAGTCATTTCAGAGTTAGAAGTTATTACATATAAAAGATCATGAAGCAGTGATTTTCTATAGAATAAGATGCACTGATCGAGTGAAAAATTTAAGGGGGTCTGAATACTTTCCGTACCCACTGTATATATGATCATGTTTTCTTTGAATTTAAATGAAACTTTTTTTCTCCACACAGAAATCAACAGCAACTCAAATAACCTGTATGCAACTTCCAAGAAGAAACAGACCAACTGTTGTCAGTAAAGACTGGCCATGTAAAAATGCAATCATTTGCACCAACATATAATGGTACCAAAGCAAAACATACACACAAATGTACATGCACGTACATAGGGAGAATCTACTAGATAAGAAAAGTAGGATGGACAATATTCCAACTATGTGACTGTACAGAGAGCAGTGTGGTTTGTTATTCATAGGGTGTAACTGAATATCTGCTGGATGAAAGCAAACATTCCTTTGTTAGAAAACTTGAGGTTTGCATTTTTGTGGTAAAGCCGTATTCTGTTTTCCCAAGAGTTCTATGCACAATCATTATCAGTGATTATTACATTGTGTTAATTAAAAATACATTTTATTTCACATTATGCTTAGTTTACATTCAGTAGTGATTTTTTAAAGGTACACAGGAGGATCATGCATGAGTTGCACAAAAAGCAATAAACAGTGATAAATATATTTTTCTATATCAAAAGTCCTGTTTATTAAAAGGGTCATCTTCCTTGAAGTGATATAGATTTTTTTTATATATAGGTTCAAATTCTTGCTGTAAAGATTTTAAAAGTATTAGGGCTTATATACTTGGTTTTCTGTGATTGACATTTTTATTCTAAATAAAATGTTTTTCCTTAAATTAGCCATTTGTTTAATTATTTTAAAACCTCTCACGATAAATAAAATAGGTATTTTTCCCAAATGTGTTAATATATAATAGTAACACTGTTATTTTGATTAAATACTGATTTTAATACTGTTAATATTTTGATTAAATCTCTTTCATTTACATGAAATTCAGCATTATTGATTATTTGAGCATTTTCAAGTTAGTAATAAGTTAGAAATCTGAGCTACAACCTGATAGTGACCTCTAATGGTATTTTAGTGTAACAACAACAACAGACGTATTTATGACCAATATGACAAATGCATAAAACATGACAAATGTACTGCATCAAATTCATTCAAGCTTAGAGAGATTAGTCCTCACAATATCCATACCTCCACAAATTTCACATGAATATTTTATTCCCTGATTTCTTCATATTTAACCACTAAAGTTCTTAAAAGACTCCAGGTATTGACTGTCTATCTGAGATTGCAGCTCGTTTGGAATGCAGTGAGAATATTTATAGTTTTCCTTTAGCCACGTTCCTCCCTCACTGTTTTCAATGGCCACAGCGGCAATGCCTACAAAGAATAGAGAAATAATAGCACTAATTTTACCATCTTAATCAAGTCTACTGATAATTAATAAGTGAACAAGAGCTATTACACTCTCTCACAGAAAGAAGCTGTCCAAAACCCTTGTTTTGTATCTTGCAGCAACAAATATAACAAGAATTTCAATAAACTCTCACCAGTCATACTTCAGTTACATTATTTATTTTAATAGTTCCCTAAAGGCAGAATCAATATCAAAGAAAGATATAAAGGTTTCGGGTGGAGAGGGGCAGTGGATAAGTTCAAAATCTCTCAAAACATTTCTTTGCTTTTATTATATTAGCTGTTTTATGCTTACCTACAACAGTAGCTCCTTGATTCTCCACCAGTTTGATAGCTGCTCTCATAGTTCCTCCAGTCTCAATCCACTGGTCTACTATAAGAACCCGCAGACCTGAAGTACATCATAACATACCTATAATTTCCCATTTTGTGTTACTAAGAAGTAGATGTGCTATTAAAACATTTGAATACACATGGCTCTGCAGTCATACAGTGGGATTATGTAGTAAAATAGGACATCTGAGCTGATTGAAAATGTATAAATCACTGCAAACTTTACAAGTAAAAATTAATTTGATTGAGGTGTCTTTTAACTTTCAACTTGTCCTTTTCCATTTCAGTATAGCCCTCAACAACATTATCAACCATTATAGTGACAGTAATACATCAGTACCTGGCTTTAACACGTCAACGCGCACTTCCATCAGTTTCTCTCGTCCAGAGTAGTCGCTGTAGTCTTGAGTGCGAGTTTGAACACATAAGTGTCCTGCTTTTCGAATGGCCAAAAATCCCTTTCCTAAAGTTATGGCCACAGCTGACCCTGAAATTGCAGGAGAAAGTAAAAAATAAAATCCACAATGCATACAATCCATTTTTCACATGGAATAGACAATATCATTTAAGTTTATACATTTCATTGAGTCAGGCTTTAGAGATAGTCCCTAAGTTAATATCCCACTCTATATTTAGCCTGTTTGCAGAGGTGTTATATATACTGCAACATGTGAACTGAGCTAAAAAATACTCTCTTGAGTTCAGACTGTCTTGCTCCACACCAGCTACAAAAGAGAAAGTTTTATACCGAGGATGAAGCCCATGGCATCTATTCCAGCCACCAGGTCAATGGTCTCATTCTGGAATGGTTTGAGAAGATCTTTTACGCAATCTGACAGTGCCTGGATCAGTCAAGGGTGACAGAAAACAGTGAGCAGAGACTATAAACTAGAAAACCCATGGCAGTCAAACACATTCTAACACAGTCTCTATTATTCAGACATGGTAGACAGGTTATTTAAAAACGTACTGGGTCAAGTTTGACTTGCAACAAGAGCGATTGTTTACCTGAGAATTGCAATAGAGCCTTGATGGATCAAGCCATGCAAACTTTGGACCCTTTGTGTTTGGTGCCATAAGAGACAAGTACCAGCCCTCTTCTCTCTTTTGGGGAACTGCTAAAACATCCATTCTGGAAAGACCGTTAGACTTCTAAAAACTCACCCCGGTAACGGCGTGTATTTGGTGTCAAGTTCATGTAGTGTAAAGTGGGCGTTTTCATGTCTCTCCCAGAGTAATCGCTTAACCATAAGCCACAAGCCAGAGCTCTGGAGACTGTTTGCGTTTACTCAGTTACTGTGTCACTGTTAAACACAAGCATTTTTTTGTGTTCCCCCTCCCCCGCCCTTTTAAAGGGATATCCTAATGCGAACAAAACTGTAAATGTTATTCATTTTGATAATGACAAAATAACAACGCACGTATAGCCTACTCCGTTATATTTGTATGAACTGAAGTAGCCTAGTTCCAGGGATGACAAAAAGATTCTAAAAAGTTTTTCTCGATTCTAAAAACTTTTATGTTCGATTGTCTACACCACTCGTCAGGTTTGAGATAGCGAGTCAAATCAAAGAAGGGGGCTGAGCTGTCTTTGGCAGCAACTATGTTCTGCGAGATGTTTTTTAGAAAGACAGACAGACAGACAGAAAGAAAGAAAGAAAGGGCCCATAATGTCGGGTCAAGATATGTTTTAATAAATGCTCAGTAACGTTACGTTGCGCTACAGTGTGACTGACTCCTAGGACTAACCGGGGCTACATGATATCTATCCGCACTATCGTGGCGTGTCCCGAACCGGAGTGCCACATGAAGAAGAAATAATATCCCTCCGCGATATCCGCCGAGGCGCTGAAGTGACGCTGACAGCTGTCACTCCGTTTTTTACGCAGTGATCAAGCACAGGAGACAAGTAGAAATATGAGAGATTCAGAAAGAGTGAGGATTGCCTATAATACGTATTGTGTGCAGGTTTAAGATTCATCCTGATTCTTAACAAAAAATACATCTAACAGTCTTTTTTTTCAGAGCAAAGACGTGAAGTCAGTCATGAAATGTGTAGCAGTGAAGATAAGTAGCCTACTGTCCATTTGTGTGGGATAAGTGGCTTGCAAATAATCACAGTGAGCTAATTACAAAATTAGTCTATATACTGTAAAGGAGTGTAGGCCTACTGTAATGTGTATCCTTTATTTTGGGAGACATTCCATAGACGTAATGTTTTTTAAATTGTATTTTATATCCCCTTACCCTAACCCTACACATCACAGAAAACTTTCTGCTATTTTAGATTTTATAAACACTTCGTTCTATATGATTTATACGTTGTTCCATAATGGGGACAAAAAAAAGTTCCCATTATGTCAAAATTTACTGGTTTTACCATACTTGTGCATGGGGACATTTGGTCCACATAATGTATAGGGAATTGTAGGTAACACACACACACACACAAACCTAAATTTGTTTAAGTGGGGCCAAAATAAAGTCTTGTTATAATGTCATTGCATTTTTTCAAACATTTTGAATTTACCTGCGATAAAGAATACCAAGAGAACTTAAACATGCTGTAAGAACTTCTTATAGAAATCACGTAGGCCTACGTATATTGGAATACTTTGGAAGATTTTGGAAGAATTCACTCTGATGTTTTATCTGTATAGCCTACCGTGAAAATGAATTTCGATTAAAAAATAGCTATAGCCTATAACAATATACGGTCGTCAATACAAATAAGGTTAAGAAAGCTTCTACAAACCTTTAAGATGGAAGCATATGAATAGATATTTTATAATTACTGAATGAACGGCAGTAACTATACCATGGAAAATATATAGGGAACCCGATACAAAAAAAAAAAGCCTAAGCAGACGACTATAAGCGTCTTTATGTGCAAGGTGCCATGAGCCCGTTTCCACTGAATTGCGCCTCATTATGCAGGACTCGCCTATGCATCCATCCACAAAAGATCGAAATTATGATGCCATGGACCATTTTATTATTGAATCTTTTGGTCCTTTAGCCTGCGTTTTATTTTCTGCAGAGATTTCTCATAGTGACCTCTTGATTGAGCAGCTAATTTATTTCATTGTTTAGTAGTATAATACGGAAACAGGGTTCCTTTTTGACTCATATCCGAAAATCATGTGAAATTTAGGACAATGGATTCCTCTGTACATCAGATATGAGCAGTCATGCAACGTTTTATGTTTTCATACCTCAGGCTGTAGTATTTCAGATTTATGTTCCAAGAACTGATGTGCTATTGTAGATTAGAAAAATTTTAAAGAAAGGGCAGTGTTTCTAAATCCTGGCAAAAGTTTTTAATGAGTAGCCTATTAAATTAATACTACATCGGATTGATTTTCCAACAATGTCACATGTTGCCTCTGGTGATTTTACATCATTTGTTTCCTCCCCCACCAATCCGATTTCTTTGCCAAAGCCCACTGTTGGACTCAGTGGGGGCTCTTTGAAAGCCGACCATAAATATTTAGCTTTTGGACTTGCACATACTCAATTCCTGATTTATTTGGTTATTTTGTTAGTTCGTTGTTTGTACCCTTTTCAGCCAATTGTTAAATAGTCTGTTAATAAATAAAAATGAGTTAAAATAAATTTAATCTGGGATGGACAATTTTAATCATGTGAAATTTAGAAATACAGCACTGGAAAGTTACATATTTAATTGCTTGAAAGCAATAGCCACGAACAATTGCAAATTTATTTGCATATGGACAAGGACAAACGTGCGTTCTCTTCTCAAATGACTCTTTTTCATTTTACTGGCGCCTGCGTCTGTTAAAGTCCCAAAGTTAAGATCCATGTAACCATAGGAAAAGACACTGATGTTCAGTAACTGCATGGAGATCCTCATTGGTCTGCATTGAAAAAGCCCACTGTTCCAAATTAGGTCACTACCCATTCCTTTTGTGAAATTAGAATGCCCAATCTCGTTGGGTCGGAAGAATCACCCCATCTCTTGTTACTATGGAAAGCGCCAAAGGAACCTCCTCCTTGCTGCGTCACCACAAGTAAATCTCGAGGTGTGGGGAGAGACGGGGTTACTTGCGGTCAAAACACACATAAGCCTATCCATTACACCCTACATTCATTATGTAGGATTACAAATTCCGGTGCGCGTGCACACAACACACACGGCTTGATTAAAAGAACCTAAATTGAAAATAGTTAAGAAAAAACTACAGTCCTATTGTATTTGTAGACATGATGTAAAGTTTAGATTGTTTTGAGGTAGCCAATGACTTTCAGGGGTCGAAAGTCATTTATTTATTTAAATATATATTCTACAAGTATTCTGATTCAACGCCCCTAGCGCAGTCAGCTTAACTCAAATAGGTTTGAAACAAAATACAAACGTTTGAGATATATTTGTGATGTGTAAATAAATAACAAATTGATAAATAATTACTCATTCTGACGCAAAGCTCTCAAACAGCGAATTATTGCGATCGTTACCTCTTATTTGGGAATGACTTGTAGGCTATTTTTTTTGTGGTTAATTAAACGTTGTTTGAAAACAAAGTATTTTACTTTTATCTAAAAAAAGAATAGCCTAGGCTATCTTCAATCTTTTCTTTGGAACGTCTTTGTAGAATTCATATAGGCCTACCTAAAGTTGCCTTAAATAGTCTACTTGTAGCCTAAATCTGTCTTATGCTTTAATGCCATGCATTTCTATTGTCCTAAAATGTAATAAAAACAAAAAATAACAATAATACAAAATGTGGTTTCGACAAAGCATTGGTTTACTTTTAAAAAGAAATAAAACAAGAATACGTTGCCTTGCAAAATTTCCCTCTCGCAAATCAGAGAAATGCGAATTTGCCTTTTGCAAATATATAAGGTCCACTGGAAATGAGAATCCATTGGAAATCATTGCACATTGTTCGCTTGCCACAGGGACGCCAGGAGGAGGAAACAGATGCACATTAGGGTATTCAAGTTCATTGGAGGAGGAAAGGGTTAATTAAATGACAGACCCCTCCCATTATTGACCGGCAATATATTAATACCAACGGCAGCCGGTGAAAGAAGCCGGTACTCGTTGGACAGGAGAGGCTGCGGTGCTGTCTGAGACTCTGTGGTGCTGAAAGTGCCTCCCACCGCGATGTGGTCTGTGTTTTTCGTGTTTCTGTCTTATTTAGACAGGAACTTTGTTAAAGGCGAATTCTTAAGCCAAGCTTCAGAGGCAGAAAAAGAGAGCAAAGAGCTCTTTTACATGCTCAACAACACTCTTTGCGCCAAAGGTTCGGTTGTGGGAGAGTATCACCTCCATCAGGTCACCGATGGGGCTGAAGAGGTTCGCTCTGTGCATGACTCTGAGGGCCGCCTCGTCGACTGCTCTGTGATCCAAAACGAAATGCAAGTTAAATCCTTCATGCACGTGTGCAGACTTGGGCTAAGAAACCAAATGAGCTCCGATTTGAAGGTGAGTTTGACTGGGGTGTCCGAAGCGAAGGCGAACTGTAACAAGCTGAAATCAAAAGGCGACAGGAATGTGACCACGACAACAAAACAAGCAACTCTGAAAGAGCCGAACTCTGATGCAGCGAACAATAAAAAGACGCGAACCAAGCGAGGCTTCACGTATCCCGGGACACTTTGGTGTGGTGCAGGGAACATCGCAGATCATTATGATCAGTTAGGTGAGTTGACTTTAATTCACTGACTTGAGTATTAGGTTTAATTTTCGTACTGTAGCAAGTGTTTAGGCATTTTGTGCATGTGATTTTTCCCCCTCAGGCGAATTCGAAGAGACCGACCAATGTTGTCGCGTTCACGATCACTGCCCATATGTCATCCATGCGTTCTCCTCCAATTATGGATACACCAACTTTAAATGGCACTCCCTTAGCCACTGCGACTGCGACAATGCGTAAGTTTGATGTAGTCCAGATATGAAAGTATGATAGATGACAGCAGCTTCCAGCAGCATGACATGCAATACTTCATTTAAAACTACTTTAAACACTTAAAAATCCTACTGTTGTCTATATGCCGTTTTTACAACTTTATATTAATTGTGAGACATACTTATTATGAGAATTTTAGTGTTTTTATTTTATTCTATTCATTTGATTGACTAAAATGTGTCTAAAATGATGGAAAAATCTGACAATTATGCACAAAGTTTATGTTAGACCTGCAATCAAATGTAAATGCTGAAAAAAATAGACATTTTGAAATCATCTCCAAATCTATTTAAGCTAATGAACATTTATACGTTTACATCTGCATCTTACAGCTTAAAGGAATGCCTGAGACTTGTCAATGACACTTCATCCCGAGTGGTTGGACAAGCCTTCTTTAATGTGATCGAAGTTCCTTGCTTTGAGTTTTCATTTGAAGAGCAGTGTGTTGAGCGTCACTGGTATGGGGTGTAAGTATCAAATTCTAATTCTATCGAATTCCTTCCTTATACTCTGGCGTACAGTCTACAGTAGCCAAATTAATAGCCAAATTAATGCAGTTTTTACTCTTCTCTCCATCATAAAGGTGTAAAAAGTATGACCGAGTTCCTGTCGCAGTGATTAAAGAATCAATCCATTATGACTTTGGAGGCATTGATGTCATTGATGTATTGACTATCGCTCCTCCTAAGAAGAAACAATCAGACGAAGAAAAGCAGAACGCAACAACCTCTGAAAGCACAACGCAGTCATCATTCTCTGAATCAAAGACCGCCGCCCCTGAAGAGCCCTCGCTCACAAACGTGGTGACGGCTGCAGAGGATTTCATTAAAGTGCTCGCCACAGTCTCCACCTCTCAAAGCTCGTCCGCAGACGCAGGTAAAGGAGAAACTCAGATGTCAGAGAAGAAGAGGAAGAAAAATTCCAGCAAGAAGAAAAAAGAGAACAAGAAGAAAAGAGGAAAGGGTAAAGGCATGAAGAAGAATAAAAAACTTGGCGCCGTATTAAAGGTCGACGAAGGAACGACCGGAGCGCCGTCGACCGGTCAGACAGAGGAGGTCATGGGTAAGAACAACTTTGCGGAGGAAGCAGCGAAGATGAATCGGTTTAGAATAAAAGAAAACAATTTCATGAACAGCGAGCTAGACTCTGAAGGAAATTCTAATAAGATGATGAGAGATGATCCTCAGAGGACAGTGAATGATAATCAGGATGTTGTTACCATTACCACCTCAATAAAGACAGATAAAGAACCAGAGATTCTACAGCACAGACAAGCAAACGACACAGAGTTAGTCTCCACCTCGCCTACAGCTCACATTACCCCAGCTGTCCGTGATAAGACCAGAGCTAAGCTGAGACAAAGAGCCGGAAAGAAAAAGCAAAGAAAAAACAACCCTTCCACAGAAGCCAAGGAAGAAACTCTCTCGACTAGTCCGTCTGAAGGTGTCAGGCTCGTAACGTCAAAACCTGAGAGTCCAGCTGCCGCTGTAAGAAACGAGGTGATGCAAAGTACAATGCACACGGAAGAAAAGGCACCTTTAGTCACTACTACACAAAAAACACCCATTGTTAGAACCAAAAAGCCAAGTTCGAGGCAGAGAGAAGGAAGAAAGAGAATGAGGAAAATCATTGCTTCCTCTACAGAAGAAGCTCCTCGTGATATCAGCTCTCAGGATCCACTATTGTTCACAGGTTCAGCAACTGTCGGGCCAACCGATGTACTAGAGCGACTGGGATTGGACCGACTTGAAAACCCAACAGAAAGTTTGAAGGACACCAATGGTAGAAAGAACAAAAGAAGGCGTGTAATCAAAATCTGCTATGAAGCCGTTTTGCCTGACGTTGCAGACACGACACCCCTCCCGACTCTGATCGAAAAGGACACTGAGTTTCAGTTGAAGGATCTTGAGATGAACACAGCACCAATGTTTCCTCCCCTACAGACTAACACTCCATCCACGGCAACCCGCAGACCTAGGAACACGAAAATGAAGAGAAGCAGGGAGCGAGGAAATCGAGAAAAGCGTGGAAAAGTTAAGAGAGAATGAAACTCAAGAAGCTCCGCATGGTGCGACCAAATGGTTTTTTATCTTCTAGGCTGCCATATGATATTGTTTTAATAAGCAGCATGTTTTTACCTACTCTGTTTTTATAGCTCCGTTGATGGTAGACTGACAGATCAGATCAATTTTATGAAGCATGTGTTTCTCGACATGATTGCTAAATAAAGTAAATAAGAGCACTGGTGGTCCTTCCATAGCATGGTTTGAGAAAACATTCCTCTTCTTCACAGTATGGGTTTTGTTCTTAATAAACAAAAAGTTAAGTGTTCCTCCAGGTAACCTGATTATTTACAGCATTTGCCCTTCTGTATAAAAAAACCCTATCTGCAGTGCACTGAGTCCATTTATGATAGTCTTTGTTCTTGCACAGACTTTGCCAGTGCACTTAAGCAGAAAGGGTCACATTCTTCTCAAAGGATAATCTGCTTTACCTCACCCTCCCTCCGACATTAAATGAGTATTGTAACACTGGACTCAAATCTCCTGTCAGCTGACCCTCACATGCTCTTGTTAGAAAGCAAGGCCTTAGTTTGCAGAATCGCAGTCTGAAGTTCTGATGCAAGCCACAGTGTTACAATAATGCATATGAAGTAGGAATTACTTAATGTAGAGGTTTGGACATGCATCATTAATCAATGTGTGAATTATGGGGTTCGGGGGATCTGACCTCCTAATCAGGACTTGAACTATAAAAGTTGGGGTCACTGA
Source organism: Sinocyclocheilus rhinocerous (assembly GCF_001515625.1). Lineage (NCBI taxonomy): Eukaryota > Metazoa > Chordata > Actinopteri > Cypriniformes > Cyprinidae > Sinocyclocheilus > Sinocyclocheilus rhinocerous. The sequence continues at coordinate 601,091 of NW_015625613.1, read as the reverse complement.
AAATATATATGTTTCAACAGGGTTTTCAAACATGTTCTCTTGGAATATATACACTACTCAAGGGAGCCCAATGTGGGATTTCCTTTATTCAAATGAGGGCCCACCCAAATTTATTCATATTATGGCCTGAGCCGAACATCACACCATTTTGCATCACACCAACTTCCTCCTCCGCGACCCCGCTGTACTCAGCAGTTTCAGAACGAGTGTGTGAAAACAATGTGGAGTCTTATACCAGCTCCCTGGTTCCCAGACATGGAATAATAACCCAGCATTCAGAGGGTGTAGACGTTATGAAATAATATACATTCCAAAAACAGTACAATAGTATCACTTACAAAGCATAAAAGACAATTCACGATTGATTCCGCAGCGTTTCGTGCTGTTACGGTCATGGAAATGGGGTTAAGAGGGCGGGACCGTGTTCCCATGAGAACAAGAGGCTTTTGCTGAGTAACTGCACGTTCTGTCCGCATGCTGAGACGAGACGTGACGGGTCATCTAAGACCACAGAGGAACTCCAATGAATGTCAAGCGGCTAAAAAGTATGAAAAGTGGCTAAATAACTAATCTGACTATGTTTGGTTTAAAGCAAGGTAATGTTTATGAGCTTTACATTTTTAAGCAGAATATTTTAATGGCAAAACAATGCTTCCCTCACAGCATTAACACATGTTTTATACTCAGGGCTGAACATTTCTGGTTGCTAGGCATTTTTCCTTGAGATGCCAATCATGCATGAGGAGGAAACATTGGGCCGTGAGCAGCTATAGAGTCTGAAACTTGAAGCAAGTGCAAAAATCAGTTGAACGATTGTCATTTACACTATAAATACACAGAAAAGTAACACTTGTTTTTTAATACCTTTCAATACTATACTATTTTTCGTTTTTGGAGGAAAACAAGGTGTCAAGACCTTTTTACTAACCTCAACCATGTTTGACAAAATAATTTATTAAGGTATCGTTTTCCACTCTTGGCATGACAACGCTGGCAGTAGTTTGCTTTTCAATTTTCAATAGATATCATCCTTGGTTTCAGAGAGAACCAGAAAAACCAGAAGAGCTATTTGGTCATTTCCTCACACACCCACACTTTAGGAATAAAAATACAGTTTAGCAAAAGTGAAAACTGGGTCTAGTTATGGATATACCAGCATGGATATACTGGCAATTCAAAAATATCAGTTTAAATGCACACGATTTTCTTTTATCCATGAAACAGAGGTAAATGTTTGAAGAATATCCTTGCTGTTCTTACAATTAAAGTGAATAAGGATTGAAGCCGTCAAGCTCCAAAATAACACAAAAGCATCATAAACGTATGTCATAAAACACTGCACTATAGTTCAAGTCTTCAGAAGTAAAATAAGTGTTAAGTAAGTCAATAACTTACTTAATCGTGAAGTTTGATTAAAGCCATTGATGCAATGTAAACCATTAATTCGGAGCTGCAAATTCAAAGCTAAAGTCAGCACTGATTCTTTGTAAATGTTTATCAATATGTCAAGCCAAATAAATCACAGTAATACCGCATTTCGCAAGGCTGATGTTTTTAATATTTAAGTAAAACAGCACCAAGAGTATTAAGAACTTTTTCTAAAAATCCCAATTTTTGTCTATCTTGTAACTTTTTTCTATATAATTATTTTATAGATTTATTTATTTTTGTACTTCAAATTCTGTACTTCATCACTGTCACAGTGTGTCGAGATGCTTGATCCCATTTATCTTGATCCCGTTACATCGACTGCTCCACTGGCATGATCTCAATGTCCCCAATCTACACAAAAGGAAGGAAAAACTATTATATTAAACAATTCAGCCATTAAATCAAGATATTACCTAAAAAATACAATTCAGAAATTTTCCAATGCTGCTCAAATTGATTCTACATCAGTATAAACCAACAAAGAACAGCAATTAGTCTAATTTCTGACAAATTCTTATCACCAAAATATCCCATTCATCTCATAATCAGAACATTGATTAAGTGACAGCAAACATTAACAGCACAACAGTTTCTCCAGTGATGGATGATGCTTACTTGAACATGAGGAGGAGCACTCAGGACATACAACACTGCGTTTGCGATGTCAACTGCTTGTAGGCACTGTAAATATGATATTTAAACACATAAATGATGACCTTCAACATATTGTGTATAGTAAGGAATCATTGTCTATACCTTTACACTTTTGTAGGTAGCAACAGCTATTTCTGGGTTTTCGCTAAAGAGTCGGTAGGCAAATTCTGTCTCCACTAAGCCAGGAGAAATACACTGTTAAAGAAAGAGCACACTTAGTACCAACTTGCAATAGGACATGCAGTAATCATATTACATAAATAAAGTGTTCAACAGAAGCACATCTTGATCCTCCTGCTCTTACTGTGGCACGTATGTGGGTTTTGGCCTCTCGTAACTCTTGCCTCAAACCTTCTGTGAGAGCCGTCACTGCATATTTGCTGGCAGTGTAGAAGTGTGCATCAGCATTGTTGACGACCCGGTGTCCACAAATACTAAAACATGTATTTTAAGACATTAAGTGTGTCTGAACATAGACAGGAAAATGAGTACACAGAACAAAGGTGCAATAAAATACACCGGTACCTGTTGATATTAATGATATGACCATCATCAACTTTTCTTTCTTTCATGGACTGGTAAGCCTCACGGGTGCACACTGACAGGGCAATGACATTCACCTGCAAAATGTGAACATTTGGCCATGACTAGTATGACTCATTCTGCATGTTAGATAAGAAAAACTGCTTATTTGAGTTACATACTTCCATTATAGTTCTCCAGGCACTGGTTTTGCCGCTCAGTAGAGGCTCTGGGAGAGCCAAACCAGCATTATTAATGCACACGTCAATGCCCTGATGTTGAACTTTGATCCAGGAGAACATGGATAACATGTCGTCTTCTACAGACAGATCACATTTGTATGGGATCAGAGTGCCGCTGAATCCACTACTGACACATTCTGCTGCCAGTTTCTGTGAAAGGAAAGAGTACTTTGAGATTCACATTTCACAAAGCTCAAAAACCATTGGCAGAGGGTTATAAACGTATTATTGCTACGGCTCTTGTATCATAATTTGTCAGAATGCAATATACACTGCATCATTCTTGTTAACAGGGATAGTTCACCACAAAATGAAAATTCTCTCATCATTTACTCCCCTTCAAGTTGGAAATAAGTTTCTTTCTTCTGTTGAACATATTTTGAAAAATGTGTGTAACCAAACAGTTGATGAACCATTTAACTTCCAAAGTTTTTTTCCCTTACAATAAAGTCAATGGGGTCCATCAAACAACGTTGTAACCCATATTCTTCTTCAAAAAAAAAAATCTTCATTTATGTTAAAAAAAAGAAGGTTAGGAACTACTTGAGGGCAAGTAAACATTGACAGAATTTAAAATTTTAGTGAACTATTTATTTAATCTTTGCTACAGAGGGATAGACGCTGCGTTCACAGCTTCAAGATATACATCATTTACATTTATTTCTTTTTAGCAGACATTTCCATCCAAAACACTTGCTAATGAAGCCTGAGATGCATGGCCTAAAGATCTCAAAAACGGACTTACTTAATTGAATGTCCCCTTTTGTTTTCCAAGAAACCATACAGATTTCATATAACATGAGAGTGATAAATTATTATTCAGTTATACTGAATCAATAGAGACCAATACAGGCTGTGGACTATCTCTTTATAAACCGTCTGCTCGTGTTTCGTTCGAGTTGCTGCATAAATTTCCTCACATTATTTCGTTTTTTTTTCTTCTGCAGCATAATATGCCGCTTTATTCGTCATAGCTGTATAATTACCTGAATTTGCTCCACATTTCTGGCACAGCCGACCACCTTCATTCCATGCTGGACAAGAGACTTTGCGATTGCAGCTCCGATTCCCACTGAAGCTCCAGTGACTAGAGCAACCCTGCCTCTCCAGCGATCCATGTTACAAGTTCATAAAACTCTTACAGAAAATCTGCTGCCAGTGATCTTCACTGCAATCCCCTAAATAAACGAACACACCCTGACGAACTGGCCAATAGCAATGCACTTCCTATTCTACTAGCTATGCTGCATTACAGCACCTGATTTTTTTACTCCAAGATTTCGCAGTCGCATTTAATCCAACGACCCCGCATTATTTGCAAGAGCTTTAATTTGGTTTTTATCACGAAACAAAATTTAAAAAAAATAACAGCAAATCAAAATAAAACACTTCTGGCGTGTTTAGATATTCTTGCAGTGGATTCTAAGTGACAACGGTTAGGCTACTTCTGTTTGAAATGACCCTAAAACGTCCAGTCTCTACTTTCCCTCTGGGTCAATACTTAAGAACTCTTTAAAGGGATAGTTCACCTAAAAATAAAAATTCTGTCATCATTTACTTACCATCCACTTGTTTCAAACCTGTATGAGCTTCTTTCTTGTGCTGAACACTAAAGAATGTTGGTAAACAAACAGTTTACTTCCATATATATTTTTTTTGCATATATGGAAGTCAATGGCAACCGTTAACTGTTTGGTTACCAACATTCTTCAGAATTTCTTCAACAGCTGAAAGAAATACATACAGGTTTGAAGCAATTTGAGGGTGAGGAAATCCCTCTATATCTTTAAAATAAAAATATGGATATGCAGGTTCAAATACATAAAGCCATGTTTGGTAAGTAATAAAAAGTGACTTTTTAGTTTTTATTATATCTGCTCTCTATTGTATAGTTGGCACTTTTTAAACATAAAACCAGAGAGAGCTATTAAGCACCTAAAGTGTCTCAAAATAGTTAACACTAGTACATTAAAATTTTAATAATTTCAGTCACAATGAAAAAAAGTAAACATCATGATGAAACAGAACAGTGTTTTGTGTTCTTACGAATGCATTTCAAAAGATTTAAAGACTTGACATTTACTATTTACAACATAGGAATATATTGGACATTCCTGGTCTCTGATTGTGTGCAAACTTTTATGATGTTTGTTAAAGACGTTATGTCAGAGATGCTTCATTCTCTTTCTCTGTACAGTTTATGTCAGCTGCTCCACAGGCCTCATCTGAATGTCACCAATCTACAGAGAGCAAAGGAAAGTCAGTTTTCTATTTCTAAAAAAGTTCATGGTTAGGCCAATATAATAAAGCCAGCAGACATTAACAGCGCAATAGTTTCTCCAGTGATGGATGATGCTTACTTGAACATGATCAGGAGCACTCAAGACATACAACACTGCGTTTGCAATGTCAACTGCTTGCAGGCACTGTAAATATAATTTAAAAATTTTAAAAGGTAAACAATGACCTACAACATGCTCTGTAGACAAGAAACAGGATTTGTATATACCTTTATGCTTTTATAGGTAGCAGCAGCCTTTTCTGGGTTTTGACTAAAGAGCCGATAGGTTAACTCCGTCTCCACTAAACCAGGAGATATAGACTGTAATAAAAGAATTCTTAGTGCCAACAAGTGTTTAGACATGTTTTATTTTGAATAATCATATTACTTCTTTATCCTTCTGCTCTTACTGTGGCACGTATGTGGGTTTTGGCCTCTCGTAACTCTTGCCGGAGACCTTCTGTAAGAGCTGTCACTGCATATTTGGTAGCGGTGTAGAAGTGTAAATCAGCATTGTGGAGGACACGATGTCCACACATACTAAAACATAGTAAGATATTTAAAGATATTGAATTGCTTGGTGCATGGCACAGGTAGCAATATAAATATGTCTAAAAATAAAACATTACAGTACCCATTAATATTAATGATATGACCATCATCAACTTTTCTTTCTTTCATGGACTGGTAAGCCTCACGGCCGCACACTGACAAGGCAATGACATTCACCTGCAAAATTTGAAGACAACTACCATCACACAATCTCTAGCTGCATGTTTTCAGAACAGAAATGCATACTTATTTATTCTGTGATTCACATACATCCATCATAGTCCTCCAGCCACTGGTTTTGCCGCTCAGTAGAGGCTCTGGGAGAGCCAAACCAGCATTATTAATGCACACGTCAATGCCCTGATGTTGAACTTTGATCCAGGAGAACATGGATAACATGTCGTCCTGTACAGACAGATCACATTTGTATGGGATCAGAGTGCCGCTGAATCCACTACTGACACATTCTGCTGCCAATTTCTGTGAAAGGAAAGAGTACTTTGAGATTTGCATTTCATGAAGGGTGCAACGCTCAAAAAATGGGCAGCAGGACAGCAAGTAATGGCAGACCAAGCAAAACATGTGAAACTGACACTGCCTCATTGGTATAATTAAGTTAATTATTATACCAATATTTAGAACTTTGTCCTTATGGACACATTGTTCCCGGAGACATGAAGAAAGATGAAATGGTAAGGCATTTCAAACATTAAGATTGCATTATTAATATGTGATCAAACAGAGATCTCAATGACCGGTGTGTAAATGATGACAGTAATTTCTGACACCATTTACTTACCCTTATGTTCTTCCAAACCTTTACGACTTTTTATTGCTTGAAACATTAAGTGAGAATTAATGTGCAGGCTGCCCTTTTCAATAGACAAAATAATTAGTAGGATGGTGCATTTCACAAGGTGCATGTCAAGTAAAGCAGCTTACATTCATGGCCAAAACTTTTGGCCATGACTGTATATAATGAATCAATGGTGACCAACACACACTTTAGACTATCTCTATACAGGCATTTTCACTTTGTCTGTCCGTGTTTTGTCCTACGCGTATGAAAATGTTTTTTTTTCCCCCCGGCAGCATCTTAGGAAAACCTTTATTCCACTGCTACAAATGCATAGCCTACTGTAAATTACCTGATGTGGTTAGTAAGATACATGTATAAAATGTATGCAGTACATGGATAATTGTGCGTGCATCTATTAATCATTTAGAGTCTAATATCATCCCATAGATGCCAAGCAAAATAACTTACTCTGATTCTTCCTCAATATTTAATGCAAAGTACCATTGGTGCTTATTAAATTATTTCTCTAATACTAATTTGGTCTTCTTTTTTTTTACAACATACATAATAATAGTCATTAAAATAGTTATAAAAATTTAATAAACTTCATGATCAGACAGAGCAGTGTTCTGTGTTCTTGCTATTGCATTTCAAAGATTTGGAGTGCAGAAATTGTTTATGGGACTTTCTTGTGGCTTTTGTCAGCTCTACAGTTCATATTTTATACCATTCATGGGCTATTAATAAGATGATAAAGATGTCAGAGATTCTTCATCCTGTTTGTCTGTTCAGTTTATGTCAGCTGCTCCACAGGCCTCATCTGAATGTCACCAATCTAGAGGTGGGAACGGAAAACCATTAAGAATTTAATCATGAGATCTTTAAGTAAATACCTACCATACACTGCTCAAACTGATTATAAACTGCCTGTATAAATGAACAATGTTAGCAAAAACTAACAACACAATATTGTTTTCTCCAGTGATGGATGATGCTTACTTGAACATGATCAGGAGCACTCAGGACATACACCACTGCGTTTGCGATGTCAGCTGCTTGTAGGCACTGAAAATATGATATTTCAATATTTAAACATTAAATGATGATCTACAACAATGTATAGAAAGGAATCAGTATTTGTCTATACCTTTATACTTTTATAAGTAGCAGCAGCCTTTTCTGGGTTTTCACTAAAGAGTCGGTAGGCAAATTCTGTCTCCACTAAGCCAGGAGAAATACACTGTTAAAGAAAGAGCACACAAGAGCCAACAAGTCTGTTACGGCTTTCCTTTAAGCCGTTGTTACTGATAACAGGAGCGAGCACGTATCTAACCCGTGCAAAAACAGTGTCCATGCATACTGACGTAGATCCAAGCAGAATGTCTTTATTTTGTGCAAGTGAATAAACAAAGCCTCAATCTTTGTCTCTCCTTCCTTCGTGGTCATAAACATGTACACATAAAGTGCATATCTTAAACACAGCACATATCCACATACTGCACAATCTACATTCTTGCAAGTTACCCTTTAGCACGGTCAAAAACCGTGTGCTTCCCCATTGCCAACGCCGCCTGGCTCTAGTTTACACAGGTGCTCTAATTATACTATGGTTTAGCACCACACAGTGGACAACAAAATTTCTACAATACAGAAAATGGCTCCTACATGTCTTTGGACATGCAGTAATCATATTACATAAATAAAGTGTTCAACAGAAGCACATCTTGATCCTCCTGCTCTTACTGTGGCACGTATGTGGGTTTTGGCCTCTCGTAACTCTTTGTCTTTGGACATGCAGTAATCATAGTACATAAATAAAGTGTTCAACAGAAGCACATCTTGATCCTCCTGCTCTTACTGTGGCACGTATGTGGGTTTTGGCCTCTCGTAACTCTTGCCTCAAACCTTCTGTGAGAGCCGTCACTGCATATTTGCTGGCAGAAGTGTGCATCAGCATTGTTGACGACTCGGTATCCACTCATGCTAAAACACACAAATACATGAAATGTTTTGTTGACCCTGTAAAGGCTGGAATCTGAATACAGGCAAAAAAAAGTAAATGACATTCACCTAAACAAAAAGTAAAACTCTTTATTTCATAAATTGGTTTAGTCCGAGCAGTTTCAGCAACTCACTGACACTGACTCGGTTGATGGCAGAAACGAACCTCTGTCGAAGCGCTGGTCAGAATATGCATAAAACAGCTTTTACAACCCCATTGCAAATGTTTTTTTTTTAAAGTATAATTAAGGCAAAATAACAAACCATCAAATACCATCAAATACGTGTCTGTATAGGCCCTATGTGTTCTTCATTTGCGGGGTTTGTTTTGTTTTGTTTTATGGATGGCTCGTCTAAAACCGCCAAGAGTTCGCCGCTAGGGGGCGTTCTCATTCATGGGTTCACAGAGATCGCCCCTCAACGGCAAACCATTGAACTTTTGAAACATTTCACTCAAAAGTTCATTGAGCACATTGAGCACTCCTTACTGAAATCACGTGATTTTGACAGTTTGATAGGCGCCCCGAACCATGGGTTCGAAACAAATGATTTCCAAAAGTTTCGAAGCTTCACGAAACAGGGATTCAAAAACAGCCATCACTAGATTGAAATGAGCTATTGGAAAGAACCGATTCGCAAAAATGAGTCGATGTCTTGAGTCGCTACAGTGTTACTTACGTCCATCATAGTCTTCCAGCCACTGGTTTTGCCGCTCAACAGAGGCTCTGGGAGAGCCAAACCACCAGCATTATTAATGCACACTTCAACGCCTTGGTGAACAATCCAAATTATCACATCTGATCACATTTATATGGGATCTATATGGGAAAATGCTCCTATATGGTCCAGGTCACTCGTAAACACACCCACGTACAGTACACGTTCAGCATTGTTTTTTATTTTTTTTGTTTTGTTTCTGTTTCCAATATAATTATGCTAGATATCTGTTTTAATGGGAGGGAGGTAGCAACATCTGACAGGGTAGCACAAATCGTCAGAACACCGGCACATAAACTTTCACTTCTCGCAAGTGTATGCTATAACGGCGCATTACCTCAATTTGCTCCACATTTCTGGCACAGCCGACCACCTTCATTCCATGCTGGACAAGAGACTTTGCGATTGCAGCTCCGATTCCCACTGAAGCTCCAGTGACTAGAGCAACCCTGCCTCTCCAGCGATCCATGTTACTTGTTACTCTCACGAAGATCAAGTGCTGGGCAGCTGACTGTGTGGTCGCATTGATCAGGGTTGCCAGGTCCAGGTCACTCGTAAACACACCCTCGTACAGTACACGTTCAGCATTGTTTTTGTTTTTTCTGTTTTTATCAATTGATATGATTTTAGTGATTTTAGCTAGGCTTAATTGACTGTAGGCCCATTATATATATTCTATTAAGCCTATTTATTTTATTTGGTACGTATTTGTTACTCTCTTTTCAATATAAAAAAAATAAAAAAATAAAACAAAATATAAATTCTGATAGCTAATAGTCTTTTTAATAGTTTGTAATGAAAAGAGGTACAGTTGGTATGATTATGCTTATGAATGAATGAATGAATTAATATGCTTTTCCAAGTCTTTATGATGTTGTCTCCCTCTCAAAATAAAGTTTTTATTATTTGAATTTAAAATTCTTATAGTTCCCATTTCCTTCTCTCCATCTCAGTTCTCCTTTCGGTTGCCAGATATTTTGATACCAATAAGAAATCGCCTAACTTGTTATGTCAATGAATAATCTGTCTTCTGAGAATTTGGCCAATGAGAACACACTTCCTTCTTATCCCACAAGGCTGTAACAGGTGCAATAAATAGAATAGTAAAAAGTGTTCAGCCTGTAAAATTGTGGAGGGTTAGTTATTCATTATACACTGAAACAAACAATCATTGTATGACCATGTGTTTGTTTGTTTGTCAAATTTCTTTTTATTGTTTTATAATTTGGATCGAACATTTACAAATGCAGAAAAACAAGAATACAGTAATTAGAATGATAAAAATCATTAAGACCAGTTCTCAAAGTATTGTCTCATAATATCACATGAGCAACCATGTTCCTCTATATGCTGTATAATGTTATACAATGTCCTTTTGTGCTTGTTAATTTAAACTTTCCACAAATCAAGCATTCTACATTCTTGTAACAGGGAATATTGTGCAGTAACGGTTGCACGCAAAATTTGGGACAGAGTTAAATGTTTTTTTTTTTCACAACAGTTAATTCAGTGAAAGTTCAATGGATGTCAAAATTCAGATTTTTATAGAATTAATTTTCATTGGGTACAGATAGAGAAATTTGAGAAGACCTCAGACGTTGGATGTGGAGAGTTGACTACCTGCCTTTCATACTAGATAATTTTATGCTACATACATTGTGAAGCCACACATGGCTAAACGATTATAAAGTTTGATTTGCCATGAATTATTGATGAATGATAAATAACTTGCTTCAGAGCAAAACCCCAAATAGATAACCATAAGTTAGACAGTGAGAACATAGAAGGATGTGAAAACAGAGCTGACCATTAAGGCAGTGCTAACACAAAAAACATAACTCCTAGAATAATAAACTTCACGTCCAGCCCGCAGCTGAATGGGCCGGTATGTGTTTACCATGGCAGTCCCGTCAGAAAACGTCAGGGTTGAAAATGCAGAAAGCTGCAAGACAAAGATAAAATTGTTTTCTTTTATTCTTATGATGTGTTAAAGTTTCACTTGTTTATACACAAAACAAATGACCTGTTCCTTGCTGAGTGGTATCGCTTTCTCAAATATTGTCCAGACCACAGCTTCAGAGCAGCCTGGTGTGGTGAGGGACCCCTGGTAGCGGAAGTACCTCTCCAATTCATTATGGGGGAGAATGAGCATGTCTAATGATACAGCTGACAGCGTTCCATTAGTGCCTAAAAAAAGATGTTTTACAAGTTGTCATGAAGTTCCCGTTCTTTGTTCTAAGTATAGCCTGTCTAAATAATAATACATTATCAAACAGCTTCCTCCCGTATTTGAGATATTGCGACCTTGAGTGACTATGTTTAGCACTGCTGTATATCAAACAAAAAGCAATAAATTAACATTTTTATTAAACCTTAGAGGTATATAAAATAACCTTACCAGGATGTGTAATATTTTTCAGAGAATTTATGATGCCATCATATTTTTTATTGGCACTTTGTGACTCCTGTAAAATAAGATGCATGCGATAAAACGCTGTTTTGTTATCTGCAAGTAACAAACATTTAGAAAATGGGGTTTTACCTCATAAAAAAATCCAAGAACAGCAACTCCAGACGTGTCATTAATGGCCTGTTCCACAGAGTTGTACTTTTCTTTTATATGTACAATGTGAAGCTGTTAAAGATACAAAATGCATCCTTAGTTTCTTATCGATTCACAGATAAATGTGGGAATAAAACATGTCTGTCCACCTTATTTTGCGATGTTTCCACATAAATAAAGCTATTTCCAAATAAAGCTATTTTCTGTGTGAATTTGCGCCACTTGCGATTCATTAGCCGCTGACAAAGTGCAGTAACCGGTAACTATTTGTGCTATAAACCAGAGTGTTTACGAATATGTTAATAAATTAAAATAGTATGATAACAAATAGCACTTTGCAATATCAAGCAGCATAACGGATTATTTTTGTAGAGCTAAAATGACTGAAAGCGGATGATACCGGAAGCCATGCACACTCAATTTACAAAATGGACGTGCCTGCTCTTACATTAAAAATAAGATGGATATCTCAATAGCCTGTTACCTCCATAGGATATTTCTCTCCATCTATAGTATGTTCTGATCCAGGTCCACCGTTCTTGCCCCAGTGCAGGTGAAGCTGCTGAGCTTTGTAATTGGCTCCTAAATTGGCTCCACTAATTGCTGCTCTGTCTGGCAGATTAACTTGCACTACAGATGATAAAATACATGGCGAAAATGGGTTATAAAGTGAAATTGATATACAGTTGCCAATAATGGGTAAAGGATATTCGCCATTTAAATGTAGGCTATACTTAAGAGTAACTTACCTGTGTGTCCATTGTTTGTAATGAGAGTATTGATTGTATCTTGGTAGCCTGTAAACTGCACTGGGGTTAGATGACTGTCAAAGACAGTTTTCTTTGTTATAATGTTAATGGGTGACTGTTTTGTATTTCCACAGGCTGTGGCTACTGATGCCCAGTCATCCGGTCCTATAAAAAAGTCATGCTGTTAATATAAATCATACAATATTGTTCAAAAGTTTGGTTTATTTAATGTCTTTCAAAGAAGTCTCTTTTGCTCATCAAGGATGCATTTTGTAAATCAAAATAGAGTAAAAACAGAAATTCTGTGTGGTTTATTAAAATGTAAAATAACTGTTTTCTATTGGAATATATTTTAAAATGACATTTATTCCTGTGATGGCAAAGCTGAATTTTCAGCATCATTACTCCAGTCTTCAGTGTCACATGATCCTTCAGAAATCATAATTTAATATAAAACACTGAACAAGGCACATGCTCACCTATGCATGAATGATTGTTGCAAGATACTTGAGACTGATAGCACCAATCTGAAAGGAAACCAAGTTGACTTATTGCAAACTAATTTATATGTAGTGTAATATATTAATCACATTTAATTGATTGCACATGTACATGAAAACAGACAATGACCAATGTATGTTTTCTATATTTAGGTCAGTCAGTTAAGAAGATTTTAACTGCTCATCTAAAACCTTCAAAGGCGTTTAATTCCGTGTTTTAAATCTGCTTATACACAAATTTATTATTTTATGCAATAATGTTGTATTAATTTCAATCTTACAAATCAAAAATCAACAACTCTCATTATCAGATTCTCATAAATCTTGATGCACTTAGTAAACGTATCATTCTCGCAGGTCTTATCCTAAAATTAACATCTAAAATGATATATTGATGGGCTACCTAAATTCAGCAGCATCAGGTTTAACAGTAAATCTGTTTTTATGATAAATAAGATGACATTTACACAACTGAACACACTTACCTGCACTTGAAGCAAACCTGCATAAAATAGCAAGTACAGAAAAACAGAGCACATTCATCTTTAGTATTTGGATTTTAAAAAATCCACCTGAATGATCAATCCAGCTAAGGAACAGGGGAATGTATTTTATGATAGGATACTTTGGAGGTGCATTTTATAAGAGCACAGTGACCCTCCCTTTCACGTGTTACTGCACAAAACCAATTAAACTCATTTCTATTAGAATGTATCATATATTCTTCTTACTTGGGAGTAATTTAGTGTGTCCAATGTACTCTAATCTAGTCATGATTACAAAGATCTTCTCCACCCATAACAAACTTTCACTTGTTTTCAAATAACACATATTATCAGTTATTATCAGTTATCAGCTTAGCACTAACTAATGAATAATGTGGTCTCCACCTTTGGAGCAGCAAGCAAACGTGACAACAGTTAAATGAAGTGACTGACAACATAATAAAAAAAGTTACATTTCATTACCAGGTTTTGAGCATAATGTAACATTTAAATACACCTGTGGCTGTGAATAAAATGTATGGCAGATCGCTAGTTACAGACTCTGATTTGAAATAGTCACGCCATCTAGTGGTGACTCTGAGACAGCATATTTGGGGTCATAAAACATTTAGACTCTACCTAAAATCCTGACTTGGCCGGGATTTCCAAATTGCCTAAAAAAATTCTCTTTTTTTCATATTGCTGTCCTCATACCGTAGGCGTGTTTATAATGGTTTGACCGTAGGTAGATTCCACCTTCTCGCACGCCACAATAGGTTGATTATATAGGCCTACAATACCTGCACGCTATTGGTCAAACTACTTTTTAATCATTACCATCACCAAGCATGAAAAAGATAGGAAAACAAAGCCAAAACCGGACTTTTCAGCCAATTTAGAAATCCCGGCCAAGTCATGTACGTGAAAACGAGGATGTATGGCGACCCTATTTAAAATACAGCAACAAACAGGGATGTAAGGCTAAAGATTAAGCTAATAGTGATGTAAAAGTTTTCTGTTCAAACATAATTTATGGGAACTTAAATGACAATTTATTGATTGATGTTGATTGTATTTTAAATGTCTGAAATCTTTGACTGAATCTTCATAAATAAAAATAAAAATTTATTTAATGACTATAAAATGCAGCTACAATGAAGGCATTTAGCTTGTCTTACAAACTAAAGGCAAAGATGATAATTGAATTAACCCTAATCTAAACCTGTCTGGATAATACCCATAGTTTCAGGCAGTTAGTTAAAAGACGCTATCTATACCATGGTACTTATTTAAGGACTTAATCTTGTTTTGTACAGAAATAGGTGTAGAAAGCATGTCCTCAGCCCCTCTTGCTTGAACATTGAGAATACATTTTATAGGACACAGTTGTTAGCACAGAAACAGCTGTAAAACACTATAAAGTTCATGGTGGAGTTGATAATGGATACATTGGTCTCAGTGGATTGCATAATGAGTGATTTGTGTGTCTGATAAAAGGGAGGCAAACAATGTCCTCTTGATTTGACCTTTAGATGCAACCTTCAGCTTTCATAAGCTCTGACGTTAGTGTATCACACACACATGCCGGATATGCAAGCTGCTGCAAATGTTTTGAAATAAAGTGATTTATTTTTTTTCAGCTTCGGGAACTTTTATGTCTCGGGTATTGATTTTTATTACAACTGATAGATCTTCAAATGACAACTCTTTTCTTTTTGATATATGAAGGTCACATATAACAAATGAACTGGCTTAAACTTGTAATCATGCCACTATCACTGAGGTGCCCAAACTTTGCATTATGAAAAAAAGAAATTCACTTCCGGTATATTCTCTAAAGTTCAAAGCAAAAATAAAACAAAAAGTGCTAAAACACAAAGAGAAATTAGAAATGAAGATGGCATTGTCCCTCCTATTTTTATGGCATAATATGGCAAGGAGAGCCAAATCAAAGGTCATCTTGGGCCAACTTTGGCCCGCGGGCCCTAGTTTAGGCATCTCTGTGCTATCATTTTTTTTTTTAACTATGTTTGCATACCTTTTATGTGTAGAGTTTATTGTTTTACCCTTGGCACAAACACAAATGTGCAATCATAAAATATTATATAATTTAAGAGTAAAAAAAATGTTACTATATTTCAAAAGAAAAAATTAACTACGACTTTTGCCTCAATAAACTCCTAATTTGCTGCTCATTAATAGTTAGCAAGGTAGTTGTTAAGTTTAGGTATTGGGTAGGATTAGGGATGTAGAACATGGTCATGCAGAATAGGCACTAATAAACAGCCAGTATGTTAATAATAGGCATGCTAATAAGCAACTAGTTAATAGCGAGAACTGGTCCCTATACTAAAGTGTTACTGTGAACTGCCAGCCATGAAATTAGCAAGCAGGAAAAAGGCAATTTTGCTCCAAAAATGTTTGAAATGTTTTTCATAACAGTCATTAAGAACACTATTGAACATAATACATTACATGAGATGAGCTGGAAATGACACAGTGGAAATGATCATGACTAAACTAAACTAAACTAAACTAAACTAAACTAAACTAAAATAAAATAAAATAAAATAAAATAAAGACAATTATCCTGTGGTTCATGTATACACACACAGTTGGGACATTATTATTAGACAAATTAAATAAACTAGTGAAAATGTAAACAAAAAAAACTTCACCAGCGCTAAAACTGCCAATATTTGAATAATCACCCAGTTACGTATCATGGGAGGTCTGTAAATCATGTTTGACTAGTTTTTTTTTTTACAACACTAGGTACATTATCATTGTACATCACAGAGAAGTGTCTGCACATCCCCCACTTCCGTCTGTGCGTGTCAAACGAGAGTTTGAGGTTTGGGTTGTCCATCTCGTGTACATCATGTTCAGGAGAATAAGAGAGCGGCCTCCTGTTTATCAAACTACCACGCACTCAGGGGAGACTGGGACTAAAGTGTTTAATTGAAGCATCGGAGGAAAGTGACACAGAAGAAAGAGTGTCTGATGCGACATTGTATTTGCTAATCTCACTTCACGTTATGCATATAATATTTCAAAAGATCTATAACTGTTTTACTTATCAGCATCTTAATGTACAATTAGCAAGCCATGATTTTGAATTACACTCGTCGCACATTTATATGACACAATACCACACCCTCATATTGGACTCAAATGATATGTAATATGCTGATGAAACAGTGTGGTTTTGTACAACATAGCAACCACCCCTCCCCCTCAGGAAAGAGCTCTACAAGTGCCGCCAACAGGATTATATTCAAGTTAATAGGAAGCTATTCATAAAAACACACACAAAACAAGTGTAACATCTTCCACCGATGATATTTTCTCACCGACCAGCACCGCTGTTTTTAAAATGATGGAATATCATGTTTTTAAAGCCACGCCGTCAGACTATGTGGAAGCCTGATGCAATCTGATCACATGTTTACTAGACTTCCTCTTTATTTCTTTGTGTGATTTTTATGTATGCTAAAGACCAAGTGCCTTTTCTCTCATTTCTGATCTGTCTTTTATCGGTTAAAATGCCCTTAAAAGGAATTGATTCGAGTCCGTCTTCGAACGAAACTCGCTGTAGTCCAATAGGCGTGCATTCGTGCTTCTTTAAGACAGCGACTGCAGGGCCTCTTCCTGTGGTTTGCACCATGTGGCCTAAAAAGTGTTAAAAGGCGACAACTTCTTTCTCTTTTAGCTGTTGTTTCCGGGATCAAGCAGGCAGAGAACTGGTAAGTCACTGCTCTTCAGTTTAATCTAAAACATTGGATAAATGTGACTATTTTTCTGGTTTTATGAACTTGGTTAAATGATAAAGGATGGTAAACTGCTTGATGTAAGTGAATGTAATTAGGTGAATTTGCTAGAACTTACTAATAGAAGTTAATCATTAACAAAAGTGAATACACTCAATTTTTTTTTATTAAAACGTCAATTCTTTTTTTTTTATTAGATCAAGCTTTAATAGTCAATTCCAATGGTTCACACTGAATCCATTTCACATACATTTTTTATACAAATCAGCAAAAGTGGAGGCATTATACATTGCTTTTTTTTTTTTTAGATTAGTTAATTACACATGTAATATTTAACTTTTAACTACAGCACAGGCAAAAAATAATGATTCTAAACTTTCTTATGATGTACAGTGACTCACTATGAACAATTCAAGCTGATGCAGCTGAACATCCAACCGACTTATTTAATTACATCATTTTAATCTAATTTTCATTTTAGGTTTAACAAATAGCTGTAAAACGAACATTCGGAGCACATGGAGATAAGAGGAAACGTGCAAAGAAAGGATTGGAGCTCGAAGAGAAGAGGCGGGAACATCAGTGCAGTCACTCATAAAGTAGACAGCACTACTAAAGGTCTCTACACAGTGTAGTGTTTCCTACTTTATGGATGAGTGTACTGTTTGCTGCGAAGGATGATCTTATGGAGAACCAAATGATGCTGAATCTGAATGTCTTGTTTATTAAATATGAATAAAGATGGTGTTTCAAGACTGATTGTAATGCAATAATGTTTTTGAGTGCATTCGTCTTTATATGTGCATGTTAACTTGTATCAAACAACTTTGAATTCATGAAACAGTAATAAAATGAAGCTGAACTGCGTAAGTGTGTGTAAAACATATAGTGCTGTTGTTAAACTAACACCAGTGCATTTGCTGCGCACAGGGAGGACATTAGATAAATAGCTCAGTATTGAAAAGAAGACACATAAAACAATATAAAACAATAATTCTTAAATTACCATTATCAGTCTTTTAAGGCTATAATGCACTAGCTGCTATCTAAAGCTCTTGTATAAATCAGAAATTAATTTCCTTTTATGTATTCAATTGATGCTAAGCATAGTGGAAAGGTCAAGTGCATTTAGAGACATGATACGTCATGCACATTACAGGAAACAAGACACGTTATATGTATAAAATTGAAAAAAAAAACCTGGAGCTGGAGTTGGATTCAGTAAAGTGGGTTCTATTCACAATCTGAGGTCACTCTCCTGTTCCTGATTTCTGATTGCTCAGTTCCTTTAGTCCCAAGGCAGGGCTTGCAAAACGTTTGATGGCACAAGACCTCGGTAACCATGTAGATCTCCCTGGATCAATATAAAACAGTCATTCTTTAACTTACGACCTTTACAAAAACGCATGCGTGGTAGACAGAGTCCTAATACTTACATAATAAAATCCATCACTGTCCATTTCTCCAAAAACATATATAATGTCTCCTGCACGAAAGGGAAGCTCATCCTAAAGAAGAAAACAACCAAAACACACAGATTTAAAATTCTATTTGATATTTTAAAATTCAATTATTGTATATGTATTTAATAGCTAGTTCAAGCAACTAGCTATCAATAAATCAATACATATCTAAGATGTGTGAATGAATGAATAAATGAATGAATGAATAGATAGATAGATAGAATATATATTGTTTGTATTATATTATAATATGCTGTCAATTAACAAATAGGATTTTTTTGTATTTTGTACGTATTTATTGGAAAAAGCAATAACCTCAATATCCATGTTTGGAGAACTTTCCCATGGGTCATAATCAAAAATGGCCACCATCCTGTGGACCTTCACACCATCCGGCACACTAGACGTTTCGCTGGGTGCTAAAATTAAAAGTATGAAGTAGTCACGATCCATACAAGTGTACTATTTTTCAAGAGCTTGTAACACTCCAAAGAGAAAGGAAAAATTGAAATAGCATCATATGACCCCTTTAAATATATGGCTAGGTTAATCAAACAAACAGAAAGATATAAATGTAAATGCTTGCCTATGGAAGGCGTCTCCTCTGGTAAAAACCCCTGCTGGAACAGATGGAGTTTGAGCTCTCCGTCTTCCACAGGAATCTCAGAAACCATGTTGCTCGGCACAAAACCGAAGCGTCCATCCGTCTCTCCGCTATAGAAGCCGTCAGCATCTTTATCTCCATATACCTACAAAAGAGCACATCACAGCATGAGCCAAGTAGGACAGAAATGATCTAAAGATCATGCGTTTCATGCATTTAGTAGGTTCATGTAAGATGCGAAAGTTAAATTTAACTTATTATGGAGTTCCGAATAATTGTTAATCAAGATACGAGAAGTAAATATAAAACCAAAAATAAATATCTTTACTTTAATGATCTGTCCTTGTTCAAAAGACAGTTCCTCCTCCATTGTTTCAGGGTTTGGTGACCTCACCGCAGGGTTGTATGAGAACAGAGCCACAAAGAGACGAATATTCGGTTCAAACATTTCTCTCTCGGATTCCCACTTCTCTGTATCTTCTGGTGTAGCAACCCTAAGACCATCTGGATACAGATAGACATCCAGCCCAATCATTCCAGACTTCTTCCTCTATGCCTGCGACTGTCCAACTGATGTCCCCTTAGTAGGCAGACAGGTGGTTAGCAAACACCCATATGCTCACTATAGTTTTAGCATTAAGAGCGATAGCCAGGCTAATCTGCCTCAGACTAATCCTCTTGGAGGAAATGAATCAGTTTTACCTGAAACATCCCCAACTAAAAACCTGACACGTCAAATGGTTATCAAGTCCATTTTTTAAGACAGTCTACGAAACTCTTTAGTGAATGAACAGATTTCACATCATGGTGTGAAAGGGGCTTGAAGCATTGAGGAACTGGAATAACACTCTGCCAGTGGATTTGGCCCAGTCCTGCTGCGCACAGTCCTGCCAATTAGCTGAGCCATCCGTTCTGAACTGTGCCAAGTAGAGCTAGCTGTTAAGCACATTATCGTCACGGAAGTAACCCTGCAAGTCCCTTTCACCTTTTCAGGACAATCCTTCGCAGTCAACAAAGGGTTTGCATGGGTCAACCTAAGGAAACCAAAAAACATTGTGGAGATATTGTATAAATGCCATGTTATGGGAGAGAACTTGACTAACTGTTCTACTGTTGACTGGTAAGGTAAAACAGCATCTATTCTATTCTATTCTGGAATTTTCTATTTGTATTTACAATATTCTTCACAATTCCATATTCTGACACACTTACTGAAGTGTTCATAACACTAGCTAATAGTCAAAAGTTATTTATTTATTTATTTATTTGCATGTTTTTGAAAAAAAAAATTTATCTTATGCTCACATATTTATTTTTTATATTCTTTATTTTATATAAGGTTGCATTTATTTGATCAAAAATATAAAAAAAACCAGTAATATTGTGAAATATTATTACAATTTAAAATAACTGTTTTCTACTGTAACATATTAGAATATAATTTATTTCTGTGATGAAAACGTTGAATTTTCAGTACCCATTACTCTAGTTTTCAGTGTGTCAGAAAAATAATACTTCAGAATTCTGAAATGTATTAAGATTTCATTATATATATATATATATATATATATATAAAACAAAAACGGCTTTTAACATTGATAATAAGAACAATTATTAGTACTTGAGCACAAATTATGATTGATAATAATTGAGCACCAAATCAACATTCTAGAATAATTTCTAAAAGATGACTGCAGCTTTGAATTACATGAATAAATTACATTTTAACATATAAAAAATAGCTCTTTGAAGTTGTAATATTATTTCAAAATATTACTGTTTTTACAGTATTTTGAGAGGCTTTCAGACTTGGTGAGCATAAGACACTTTTAAAAACATAAAAAAGTTCCAAATGTTTGTCAATTTTATCTATGGCGCTTATTAAATAATTATAGAGAACAATGAAAAAGAAAAAACCCATATAAGGGATACAAATACACTGAACAAAATTATAAACGCAACATTTTTGTTTTTGCCCCCATTTTTCATGAGCTGAACTCAAAGATCTAAGACTTTTTCTATGTACACAAAAGGCCTATTTCTCTCAAATATTGTTCACAAATCTGTTCAGGAGCACTTCTCCTTTGCCGAGATAATCCATCAACCTCACAGGTGTGGCATATCAAGAAGCTGATTAGACAGCATGATTATTGCAAAGGTGTGCCTTAGGCTGGCCACAATAAAAGACCACTCTAAAATGTGCAGTTTTATCACACAGCACAATGCCACAGATGTCGCACGTTTTGAGGGAGCGTGCAATTGGCATGCGGACTGCAGGAATGTGTGGGGTTATGGTATGGGCAGGCGTATGTTATGGACAACGAACACAGGTGCATTTTATTGATGGCATTTTGAATGCACAGAGATACCGTGACGAGATCCTGAGGCCCATTGTTGTGCCATTCATCCACGACCATCACCTCATGTTGCAGCATGATAATGCACGGCCCCATGTTGCAAGGATCTGTACACAATTCCTGGAAGCTGAAAACATCCCAGTTCTTGCATGGCCAGCATACTCACCGGACATGTCACCCATTGAGCATGTTTGGGATGCTCTGGATCGGCGTATACGACAACGTGTTCCAGTTCCTGCCAATATCCAGCAACTACGCACAGCCATTGAAGAGGAGTGGACCAACATTCCACAGGCACAATCAACAACCTGATCAACTCTATACGAAGGAGATGTGTTGCACTGCGTGAGGCAAATGGTGGTCACACCAGATACTGACTGGTTTTCGGACCCCCCCGGACCCCCCAATACAGTAAAACTGCACATTTTAGAGTGGCCTTTTATTGTGGCCAGCCTAAGGCACACCTGTGCAATAATCATGCTGTCTAATCAGCATCTTGATATGCCACACCTGTGAGGTGGATGGATTATCTCGGCAAAGGAGAAGTGCTCACTAACACAGATTTAGACAGATTTGTGAACAATATTTGAGAGAAATAGGCCTTTTGTGTACATAGAAAAAGTCTTAGATCTTTGAGTTCAGCTCATGAAAAATGGGGGCAAAAACAAAAGTGTTGCGTTTATAATTTTGTTCAGTTTAGCTAGTTTTGTAAAATGACTCATATGAAGATCCTAGTCGCTTGTCTGCTCCATCAGTCTGATATCTATAACCTTTCTAAGCATAGACAAAACATGAGACACATTATCCTAAATGTTACAATAATTGTGTCATCCCCAAAATCCTCCACTCTATACAGGAGGGGTGCTAGATATGGTAATGGGGTGACTCATTCTCCCATATTGCATTTGTTCTTAGAAGACCTCTGATGTGCCATCAACATCACTGCTGATATGTGGCCTCTTGACTCCCATATAAGGACTATTACATCATGAGTGAGGCACCTATATGGCAAGCCATTTTTACATTTATTCTTTAAACATTTCCTATTTTACGTTACTAGTTAGTAGTATCTACTTTACTGTAAGTTATTTAATAGTACTAGGATTAGACAAATATATATTTATGTGACACTCATAAAAGTATATATCTCAATTGTTACTATAAGCATTTAGAGAAAAGTAAAGACATAAAAGATGACAAGACATTAATAAACGTCTCCCACTCCAACTTAAAGACTCGACACAACAAGGTAGACTCAGACCCAATACTACTAATTATATTAACATTGTTACTTGTCACCATTGTAATAGTACTAGAATGTAGTTAATAAACAGTAAACTGAATAAATATTAGTCACTATTGGAATACATGTCAATATCAATATTGGACTAATTAAAAACGTTTACATTTTATTTTACGGTGTCCTTGTTACAGTGTAATTGTACATTTAAATACTGAGTAATAATAATTAACAACACTTACTGTACTTACTAAAGGAAATATGTACTTACCATAGGGTTGGGTTTAACTCAATTTAATTGAGTTTCTGACAAAATGTTTTATTTAATGATATAATTCTATTTATAAATGTCTATTTAAAAATATTTATTAATTTAAATTAATTCATTATTTAAAAATATGTATTAATTTAAATTAATTCATTATTTAAAAAATAATTTGAAATTAATATATGAAGTTTCATCCAGAGTTTTTGAATCTCTTGAATGAATGATTCAGACATCAAATACATTTAAAAGTCACTGTTCGCCACCTACTGGCATAATGTAACATATACAATCTTTATTTGAAACGTATCATTAGTTCCAAAGGCCAATTACCCATTTTGATCGAGGCTGCCACAACATCAGAGTCTATATCCGGACTAGAAACATTTATCCCAATACTTTCGTTATTATTTAAAGTTTGCAACACAGAAATGTAGCCTGCTGTGTAGACTGTTTGTGCATTAAACGTGCATACATATGAGCCTATAGCCTGTATTTTTGTATCCCATGTAATATTTGTACCAGACCTCAAAAGTAACCTGGGCCCAGGCGGCCCCCTGCTTCCGCGACCCATGGGTGATATATGCATAGTTTACTGTTAAAATAATAATAAAATAATAAATAATATTAAAATAAAATATTTAAATTATAATAAAATATGTAAAATGATAATGTAAATAATAAAGTTTTACCTTAAAAAAGTGCTAGTTACATACCAATAGACAAGGCCTAGTTAGTTTTAAGGAATAAATGTCGTACCAGCTTGCCATAGCACCCACGTTTAGAACCCTGACGTAGCCCTCCAGCGCGAGAGGAGGGGCGAGGGTGGCCCGTCGGCACGAGCGCAGACAGCAAGGAACAGCTGCAGAGGCTCTCGTTCATTGAATTGCACCGCATAGCTCATACAATATTACTGTTTTTCCCCAAAAAACAAATAATATCGTCCAAATCATAACATGGTTGACCGCGAGCAGCTGGTTCAAAAAGCCAGGCTGGCTGAGCAGGCAGAGAGATATGATGATATGGCAGCAGCCATGAAATCGGTAAGTCATACTTTCAATTTACCCTTGGGGTTTTATTTGTTTGATGGTTTAGTTTGACCAACGATCGCTAAATCTATCTATCTATCTACCTATTTAACAAAATACATAAATAATTAAAAAATATATAATTTTCGTATTATGCATACTATACGCTCGATTGACGGAAAAATGGTAGGCTAATTGTGAATGATCATATAGGTTGAGTTACAGTAAAATATGGCATGTAACGGGAGCCTTTAATATAGTGTCATATAATCATTTTTGGGGTGATGATCTATGATAAATCAGTGCTTTATTAATGAGAGTGCAGTGGATCGGGTGTAGACTGTCTGGATCTTGGGCGGTGCCTCCTGTCTTACCGAGCCCACAATCAAATGAATGAGACAACACATGACAAATAAAGATGTTTCAACATAGCTTTCAGCATTAATGAAATGAAAAAATAATGAAAAAAAGAAAATCAATATTTTGCACATTATTCTTTTTTTAAATCGTTGCTTTGTGTAACATACTGCACATTCATGCTCATAACACATAGTATTTGATTTTACACTAGAAACAGGCGTATTGTCATTGCTGTTCATCACCCAAGCATAGTGTAGTATAAATGTCATAAATGCATTAGATATTCTTCTTCCATCATCAGCATATATAAATTCCAACTGCCTTTATTTTTTGTTTTACTCACGCATCCTCACAATTTAGTTATGCCTTCGCATATTCATTTTCCACAAATGGGAGTTATTTAGATATTTCCTCTAAACCAACGTTAGAGGCAGCAGCATTCCTTCTAGAATCTTCCATCCTTGTCATATTGCAGTAAGGTCCATGATTCAGATTGGATATTCCTTCTTGTTTCAAACCCACCGATTTATATATTATTAAAGGCAGTGTACCTCTTGTACAGTGTTAATTCATAGTGAATATTATTTCTGTGAACAGTATTTGAGAGGATGAGCATACAGGGCACCAGAATGAATTCGGTCAAGGCCTTAGGGCTTCTCGAGGGGGGGAGAAGGGGAACATCTGCATCTCTAATGCTTCTTCACCGTCAGCATCCTGACTACATTCCCTTCCGAGTGAGGGCATTTAGGAGACTAGTCTTACACAGACTTATGGAGATTGAGGAGGACCCCTGCGTTTTCTGCTTTGTCTAGGTTTGACATCATGCTTTTTTCTGGAGGGATGTCATCTAGCATCTCTTATTTCTGGAGTGATTGAATGGTTCTTACCCGTGGTAATACGTTTCTGACTTAATTAAAAATGACATGTAGATGTGTCTGCCTCAATACTCTTTGTTCTTTGTTCATTGTCCAATAAATGATCTTCATACTGAAACAGTCATAAAGCAACTGGGTGCAAAATCTGTTAATTTACAACCCCAGATGTGTTGGCACTCATTAGCAGTGTTTTACAATAAAGTCTTGATTTAATACCAAAATGTGCAATATTAGATTAAGTGTATTGATTGAAACATAGAGTAGTGACAGACAAGATCCACCCGATCAATTTAGCTAAAATGGTTGTATTATCTTAGAGCCATATTACCTTGGTCTAAATCTCAAATGGCTGTTAAAAGGGAATGTTCCCATCCTTGCAAAGATTGTTGTGTATGCAGGACAGGCAATTTTAGCTTCATGGATCAGTGGGGGAGATTTAAAAGCAGTTTGACTCTAAAGTTACTTCAGTCCTATAGATAAAAGCCCATTTAGCCACAGACCTGATGGGAAAGTGCCCACAGGCCTTCATTATCTTGATGCGTCCGGCCAAAGAGACAAGCAGCAATAGGCCAAGCTTCAAACTTCACATTGGAGTGAGATCATCTAGTTCTTACTTTACATTTGTGAAAGTCTTCCTTCCATGTAAATATTTGCATGCGATTGCAACACGGCTACCTAGGTAACAAGGTTACCCATCACCCACCACAAATATCTGTTACTATCTGTCTGTGAAAGGCATGCCAAATTAATATTGCGTAAATAGCAATACGTGTGTTTAAATAAAACCATTTCATATCCTCCTGCCTCTGTTTCGTAATGAGTCCCGTCTTCCTGTGTGAGCAGTGTTCCTGTTTCCTACTCTGATCTTTATTGAATTGTCTAAGCTGCCTTTGAATTCAGTTCTCTTTGTATTCTGAGGACTTTGAGGGAATAATTTTAGCTTTTGTGGCTGGTAGCTAAAATCAAACACCTTGATCTGAAGCACATGGCATTTGAAAAGTGGTACACTTACAAAAATAAAGGTCCTTATTGGCTTTGATGGTTCCATGAAGAACCTTTAACATTCATGGAACCTTTCCATTCCAAAAAAGGTTATCTATAGTGGAAAAGGTTCTTCAGATTATTAAAATGTTCTTCACACAAAGACCAAAATGTGGCATCACTGCGAAAACACCGTTTTGAAACCTTTATTTTCAAGAGAGTACAGAAAACAATTTAACCCATGATATTATGTAATTGCACCACAAAGAGGCTCTGTTGACTAGAAGGAGATCTGTAGTTGACATGAGTGATTTATGACTTATCCTCGTGAAAATATGGAATCAAACCCGTTTTACATATGTAGTATAGCCGTCCCAGTTTGGCAAGAGAAAAGGTCAGCGAGAAGGCCACTGTAACACATGAACTGCCGCACAGCGATCGTGTTAACTTACACTGCAGCTGCCCTGGAGGGTATGTGGGAACATTTCGCCTCCCGCCCCTGCCCCCACTCTCGGCTGAAGTGATTTCACCTCTAGTGTATTGTGTAGCGCTAGCACTCTGTCATCTCACTAGATAGAGTTGGACTACTGTACAAAATGAGACAATTGCCATGGAAACTGCACTTGGCATATAGCTCGAGCTCATGGCTGCACAATGCATTCTGCCAGCCGATGAAGCTCTCTGTGGATATTATCATTATGCAACTGAAACATTAACTGTTGCACGTTCATTTTATCGCTAAATTAGTTGCGTAACAAGAAAAGCTTGTTATTACCTTGCTGGATGATGTACGTCTCTTTCCTCAAACAGCGTTCTATTTCCTTCCTTTGTAGGTAACCGAGTTGAACGAGGCCTTGTCCAACGAAGAGAGGAACCTCTTGTCCGTCGCCTACAAGAACGTCGTAGGCGCTCGGCGCTCATCCTGGAGGGTCATCTCCAGCATCGAGCAGAAGACATCCGCGGATGGCAACGAGAAGAAGATCGAGATGGTGAGGGCCTACCGCGAGAAGATTGAGAAGGAGCTGGAGGCCGTGTGCCAAGACGTGCTCAACCTGTTGGATAACTTCCTGATCAAGAACTGCAGCGACACCCAGCACGAGAGCAAGGTCTTCTACCTGAAGATGAAGGGAGACTATTACCGTTACTTGGCCGAGGTGGCCACGGGCGAGAAGCGCTCCACCGTGGTGGAATCCTCCGAGAAGGCCTACAACGAGGCTCACGAGATCAGCAAAGAGCATATGCAGCCCACTCACCCCATCCGGCTGGGATTGGCCCTCAACTACTCGGTCTTCTACTACGAGATCCAGAACGCTCCGGAGCAGGCCTGTCATCTCGCCAAGACGGCCTTCGACGACGCCATCGCCGAGCTCGACACCCTCAATGAGGACTCCTACAAAGACTCAACCCTCATCATGCAGCTCCTCCGAGACAACTTAACACTGTGGACGAGTGACCAGCAAGATGATGAGGGTGGGGAGGGCAACAATTAAAAGTTGACAAGTTCTCAATTTAGAAACATAAAAATGGCTGGTGGACTTTGGCAGCAGCTTTTGCCATGGTTTCCTCTGCAGCAGCAGTTCTTTATTTTTCCACGAGTTAAAAGAAAAAAAATATCAAGGGCGGTAAAGGGGGAGGGGGGGGGCTGAAGTCCTAGTTTGAATATATACAGAAATATATATAGTTGAATGGGCCTCCCTCTTCTTGGTTCTCTTTGACATTTGCCAAAACCACTGAAATGTCAGTCAATCAGCCGGAAACGGTCGTTGTTGGTTGGGAATGGCAGCCTCACACTGGCATATGGACTGATGTATTTCAAAGGGATGCTGCTTATTTATGTTTTGGGTAGTAGAAAAGCATTTCAAAAAGAGGGTAAGGTGGCGTTCGAAGAGTAAAAATAGTATTAAATGGTTCCAGTATTAGTCACGAGTTGATTCATTTGAATCATCCTGTATGCGCTCAATTAACTGAACTGGAAATTCGAATTAAATAGCTATTAGATGGAAGTGCGTTGAATAAAATTGTGTTCTTTTGAATGCACCAAAACAGGTAAAGTTTAGTCATTGTCATATATTCATCACAGTCTGATACTACTGGAACCATTGACTTTTTTGAAGGACAGGTTGGGGAAAAGGCAGAGACTGATCTGTTTTTTTTTTAAAAATAAGAAAAAAAAGAAATGAAAGAAAACTGGAAAATATTGCAGCTTCAAAGTTTGTGGTTTACTTCTGTGTTTAACTTATTTTTGCACTTGCCAAGTATACTGTTTTGTCAGTGTAAGATAATTACAACAATACTATCAATGATTCAATATTGTGCATGCTGGTGATGTATTTATACAATAGCTTGACTTTATTAACTTATAACTTGGATGTTATGTATTCCTATAATTGAAAAGTAAACTGGCTTCATATTGTTTATTTATAATTGATCAGTTTTCGTTTTGATTTGCTATTCCAAAATTGTGATTGTTAACAATAAATCGATCTGTTATAGGCGTTGCCGTTGTGACATGGAATGTTTTTTCTTTAGCTAGGCTGACTTTCGAAAAACACTACTGATCACTTAAATGTACCGGTGTGTTTCTTGGTAAATTGTAACCATGACATTGTTAAGCAATGTTTTGCTCTCTGAACAATATATGAGTGCTCTTCTTGTCATATTATGCACATTGAACGTGTGGTTTAAACAACAGTGACGTTACCGAATCAGTGTTTCCATGACCGATTCAGAACTTCGGATCATAAATGGTCATTTCTTTGCTTTTTCCTTTCTTTCTTTCTTTTTTTATTTTATTTTTTTACTTTTAGCTGTATCCTGAGTGACA
Organism: Sinocyclocheilus rhinocerous; assembly: GCF_001515625.1. Taxonomy (NCBI): domain Eukaryota; kingdom Metazoa; phylum Chordata; class Actinopteri; order Cypriniformes; family Cyprinidae; genus Sinocyclocheilus; species Sinocyclocheilus rhinocerous. The sequence goes on along the minus strand of NW_015625613.1, from coordinate 571,828 downwards.
ATATCTTGAATGTGAATAACTATGTAGCAGTTGCACAAGAGCCAAAATAATTATAACAATAAAAAGACAGAAAAAAGTATTCAAGTAGTCATAGATGCATCATGTCAATCAATGCTGGTCGTGTGTATTGTTTTCCATTATTGACTCATCTAAAAAAAAGAGAAAGCAAACAATTACATAAAGTACTGAATTACAGCACGAAATTTGCAACGTGTGCTCAAATCCAAGTCCTGTTGTTCTTGTCAACCAATCTACAGTTAAGCATCATCATATGTTTCAAAGCTCAAGATGCCAACAGGTTCAAACACTGGTGAATTCACAACTGAATTTAAGAAGACCAAATGGTTCTTCTCTGCATTGCACCTACTCTCCATGATTAGTGCTCAGCACTGCATTGCAGAGCTCACCTCTCCACAACATAATAATGTGCTTGACATACGAATGTTCCTCGATAAGGACCGTATTATTGGCTTTAGTTACGGCATGCCTGCATTAAAAATCATTTGATGTTTGATGAGGGTAGAAACTGCAAAGAAATGACTGACTTTTTTTTCATTTGAAGGTCACATGACAAACCTGCATGCCTGTAGACATTTCCAATTGAATTCATTATCAGCATGACTAATTATTTGAATAATTATCCCACTGATGCTAAACTCGGATCTCTTCTGCTCTCTGAAATGAACGTGATGTGCGACTGCCACCTAAACTGTACGAGCACCATCTGAAATCACGCTTCATTCTAGTACCTTTTGCGTTTGTTTCTATTTCTTTTTCATATTATGGAGGTAAAACAAACTTACAGACTGAATTGCTAGCTCTTTCAGCATTCTGCTGCAGCCTCCTACAGCAACCCACACCCAGTAGAGCAAGAGATGAATTTCTCTGCTCAAAATGGTCCACAATAACAGCCAATCGCAGGCACAGTGAGCTGTCATATCCACCAATCCCGTGCATGTTGCTAGGGCTGGAGAAAAAAACATCCCCTTTCCCATTGGCACTGTTCAGACACCTAGAACAACCTGCAAAGAGATAAACATCAGAACATCAGAGACACCATTAAAATTCAAGGGAAACTTGTCTCCCCTCGTTCACACTGAGACTCTGTCATGTAGACAAAAAGAGCAAGCCACCATTTTCTGCTGCATTATGATCGGATGCAAGATAGAAAGATCTGAATATGTTTGCCCTGGTTAAATTGTTCAGATAAGGCTTCTCAGCTGAATATTTGTCACCTCAAATATATGTGCTGCATTATTTCTTTCTGTTCTATTGAGGCTTGTTTAATTGATTTCATACTTGATCGTCTGATAAACAGGGACAATTGGAATAGGATGTAATATGTCCATCTCTGCCCCTCAAGGGTGTTCACATTTAAAGTTTAATCTGGAGAAGAAAAAAAAAGCAGAACATTCATTAACACATTGTACCATCTGTATAAAGCCGAATGCCAAAGATTTGTGATGTGCCTTGGTCTAAGATCCCATCTGCTTAAAACGACTTCCAAATCAATAACAAAAATATGCCGAGATATACGTCATAAAAACCACTGGTAAATGAATTGTGGCCCTTACGGTTACAGATGAACAAGTAAACCTATAGACATATTTAGACGGATAATTGACCCAAAAATTTAAATTTGGTCATCGTTTACTCACCCATATGTTGTTCCAAACCTGTATGACTTTATGTCTTCTGTGGAACACAAAGGAAGAAGTTTTGAAGAATGCTGGCAACCAAACAGTTTTAGTGTACATTAACTTCATTGTATTGACCAAAAAAAAAGAGAGACATTTATAAAAATATAAAGATTCAACGAATTAAATAATATAAATGAAATATATATAAAAACAAATTTTAATAAATTAATATAAATAAATAATACATATAACAGTTCGGCACTATAGTGAGTAGATTTTTTTATTTGACATAATAGAAATTAATATTTTCCAAATAATATTTTATGAATATTTGATATATATATATTTTTTATATTTGATTAAAAAAAATTTCACAGTATACATTTGGTCTGGGCATAAACTGGGTATAAATAGATTAAAATATACAGCTAATTTTAGGATCGCACCAGGATGATCATATGTATGCGGCAGCTAAAAGACTGGAAACCCCTTGTCTAGACAACAAACTTCCTTATTAAAAACATAAAAAATGTTTTAAGTAATGACGTTGTAAATTAATTGAAGCTAATGTCCTATCGCCATATCACTGATCCCTAAAAATGCTATGTTAACGCAATAAGGCATTACAGACAATATGACCTTCTGTAAAGTTGCTTTGAAATTATGTGTATTGTGAAAAGCACTATACAAATAAATTTGACTTGATATGACTGTGGCTCTTGTAGGCCTACCTGTTCAAACAGTCACCAAAGGACATCAATTTCACTCTAGGCCACAATTAGCATTTGAATATTTCACAGTTAAGATGAGATAATGATCTTAATTTGTTACAAATGCAGCAAATATGATCAGATATGAGAGATTACAGTAACAAAAAGAGTATAATGCTGTACAAATGAGAAAACAAACCACATGTTTACATTTTAGGAACTTAATTTAAATAAAAAGGGGTCTTTTAGGTTTACTTACACATTTAGTTATTTTAGTAACAGATTTTACATTGAAATACGTGCAGTGGTAATATTAGCAGGAGTGTCTCTGAATAGTCCAAAGGGAAAAGGGACACTTCAACGCTTCCTTTATTATGTAACAAGTCTATAAAGAGCACTTACCAACGGTTTTGACCTCTCCATCCACGGTTTTCACAAACTGCCTGTCTAATGAAAATATTCCAACCTGGAATGAATGCAATTCTAATTCTGTATAGAAATATGACACTCTTGATTTGAACATCATGTTTTCCTCAATGAGGAATTACGTTGTTTTTGATTGTATCCACTGTTCATCCAACGCGGAAGTTATTTGAATATATGAGACTCGCGATTCAAGAATAACAAAGTGCAGTAAACAGTAGCCTACTATTTCCGCTACAAACCAGTGTTTGGAATTACAGCAATACATAAAAATAGTTTGTTAAGAAATACCAGCGATATAAAGCGACACAACAACCTGTTTTACACAGCTAAAATAACTGGAAGTGGATGACACCGGAAGCCACGCACATTCAAGTTACAAATCATGCCCGCACCCGCACGTAAGGTAATATACGTAAATGCTCTATGGGCTCTTACACGGTCAACAAATGTAAATTGTACAAGCAGTGATCTGTGAACAGTGACTAATTATGTTGAGTACAGGTGTATTAACCTTACGTTATAAGTGTCTGCTAAATTATTTGCTGTTTGAAAGTACATGGTACACACCCAGGGGAATAACAGCAGGCAAACACATGCTTACCATATGTTGAGTAAGTAATCTGAATATTGATAATGTGAACGGAGCGCTGTCTGATCACTAAGTGGTTAGAACGTGAATTATAATGGTAAACCCTGTTCATGTTTTGTCCTGAATACCTCATGTGACAAACAACAGATTAATTATGAAAACTGAGTGTGGATTTGAAAGCTGAAGGTTTTGTAATGTAAAGTGCATTCTTAGGATTACCAAGCAGAAAACTATTGTGTTGCACAGTTCTGTTATTATCACAATCTTTACTACAATGTTTTTCAGAAAGATTTATTTTAACAAGTTTTAGATTAGAGAATATCACAGATTCTTTCAAGGTTATTAGGTTACGTTCAAAATCAAAAGAAATAAATTACATTTCTTTAAATTAATCGTATATTATGACCACTGAGAACATTTTTCTCTGTATTTCTCTCTCTCTCTCTCTCTCTCTCTCACTCACACACACATATACATATACTCTTATATAGGGTTGGGTATCGTTTGAATTTGATCAATTCCAATTCCGATTCTGCTTATCGATTCCGATTCTTATCGATTCCCAGTTTCGATTCCAATGTGGTTAAAAAAAAAAATGAAGTCAAACATTTAGATGTCAGACATATTTAAGCTATTCTGCGTCTCTTTTTGCAAAACATTTAATTGCTGCTGAATACCATGAACAAAAATCAGCTGGCTACATAAAAACTGGACTCAATTAAGAGCAGTTTGTGTGCAAAACAAAGCTGCACGATTCTGGATAAATTGAGACTTTTTTTTTTTAAATGGAGGTTGTAGTTCTCTCACAATTGTGAAGAAAAAATATTAGACAACTAAACAAAATCTCATGGAATTTATGAATGGAATGATTCATGGACTCGCTCAAGATTTACTTGTTTACTGGATGAATCAGTGTTTTTGAATGAATCTCTTGAATGAATGATTCAAAGACAAATACATTTTTAACAGCCCCCTTTTGCCACCTAAAAAAAAAAAAAAAAGATGCGCACACAGGAATTGATTGGTAGAATTTTAATTTTAATTTTACAACAAGTATCCGATACCTGACCTTAAGTATCTGATTCTGGAATTGGAATTGATTTTCAATTCCCAACCTTACTCTTATAAGAGTTATTTAATGCATTACACAATATGCAGTAATAAAAATAATGGGAATTTGAGAGAGGAGATTGATTTTGAGCTTTGATTTTGTTAAATATAATTTAAAATGGGGTGAAATGTGTGTAGGTCTTGGACACATTTTGTGAGATTTACCCTAGAGAAAGAGGCAAAATAAAAGCTTCTCCGAAAAAAATCTGGAATTTAACACACTGGGATTATCTGTTCTTTGCTTTTCTATGATAATTACACCATTTTAATGTTTGCCAGGTTTTTGCAGAATACTTTGGAGAGACACCACAAAGTGGGAGTCTAAATATGAATCAAATTAATATGCTCGCATCCTGTGTCCTGAATTACCCATGAGGCTGAAGCTCTGATATAAAAAGCCACATTGTAAAATCCAGTGGCCCATTTTCCTTCATTATCCACCCCAATCCCAAACCTCCTTACAGCTGCCGACAGCTTCCCAGCACCGCATATACCAACCTACAGCTCATCATGCCAGTCATTTGTAGTAAGACAAAGTGATGTATTCATTTCAGTTCATTTAATTTTGTTTTCTCTTCAGTGTTATGGACTGACAATGTTACAGATAATAAAGATAAGAACTGTGTCCTTGTATTTGAGGACTAAACTGTTGTACTGTTAAGAAAAAGGATAAACATCCTGGAATGTCCTGCAAAGCCAATAAATGTGATACACATCAATGTTTGTTTAGACCCCTTGAAACTGCATAGCAAAGCACAACATCCATTCACATTTTCTTCAGAAAATGTAGCTACTTATTTAGATAAAATGAATGTTCTTTGACAGATAAAAATACACTTATGCTTGATATAGGCTAATTAAGCTCTGTAATACATCCTGAGTGTGCGTTTGTAATGAAAGATTATTGAACGTTCGTGGACTGTTGAATCGTTATGACTGTCATCATAACTTTAAAGAGAAACAGCAGTGACGTTCACTATGTTGACACTTCTGTCTGGGCCATAATGGAGCTCTTATCCTGACATGCTATCTCCCTTAGACGGTTATTTTTAAAAAGAGTGGCATACAGAGTCCCTAGGGTTTTTGTTGCTAATCAGAGAACAACCTCACAGAGGCACTAAAGTACATCCGTAGAGATTAGTAATAGTGCACACTAAAGGAGCCCAGGGGCCTATACTCAGAATGCAATATGTTCTTAATATTCTTATTTTTATATGATCAAAAATACTTAATTACAATAGATGTTTAGCCAGTGACTATTATAAAAAAAAAATTAAAAAAAAAATTAAAAAAAAATTTAAACAGGCCTCTCTCTTTATTTAACTTAATAAGAAAGGTTAAATGATTAATTATGAAATTAATTTAAATTATTTATTCATTCATAACATTTTTATCCCATCGATTTAAGTCTATCACTAAATAAATAAATAAATAAATAATAAATTAGATATACATTATTAAAATGTCACATAAAATAAATTATTTTTATTTTAAATTTTATATATGTGTGTGTGTCCACAGATTAAATGCACAATACAATATCAAAACCTCAAAAGGACGATGAAACAGCATACAGACCTTTGATAACACATAGACTTTTAATACATCTCATCAAAATGATGACATGCTTATCTGTCGAATGCACTGTATCACTCTTTTTATACATGCATTTAAATCTAAATTTCTTTCAATTTTACTTGAAATTTGGCACGTAAATGCAATGGAACACAAATATTACTCTAATATAAAGTATTACCAGATTCTGCATTATATGTGAAAGTTACCTCCAAATCTAACCTTTCATCATGCAGTGTGTACAGTATACAGAATTTAAAATGTAACGCATCATGGTAATGCTCAAAATACTCTAGTGCAGATGGGGAAAAAAATGTCTAATCCCACAACTGGGCCAATCTGAAAAATGATATTTTCAAATTTAAGGAAAACTTTCATCCTCGATAAGGTTTTCTAGCTCCCCCTCTCTGCTTCCATTACTGTTACTCCCTCTGCTGTTGGAGACACAGACCATCAAAATATGAATATGTATTAACACACACACATACACTGAAACATGAGCACTGAGTTGAAATACTTAATTTAGCTGATTATCATGGCAGTGAGGTCTATTGTGAGATACCTTAGAGGGCGAAACAGCGACATATCCCTGCAGAAATTATTGAGAGAAAGAAGAACAAAATATCAGTGTCAGTGAAATCACAGGTATTATGAGAATCAGTATTGAGTAGGACGCAGTGATGTGCATTCTGGACTTACACAGTCAGACCTCCAGGGGCGGACATGGACCTGCCCTGCCTGCGGCTGGGACACTCGAACGGGTTACTGAAGGAGCGCTTCCGCAGCATGGACTTAACCAGGATCTTAAAATACAGGGCAGAACACAAATTCACTTTATTTTACTTCTAGATCCACAACATGGGACTTTTTTGTGCCACAGATATTAAACAATTGACGGTAGCCATTGACATCCATTGAATTTATTTGTTAATACTATGGAAGTTAATGGCTACCATCAACTTTTTGGGTACCGATATTCTTCAAAGTTTCTTATTTTGTGTTCAGGAGAAGAAAGAAATGCATACAGGTTTGGAACAAATGATCGAATGATCGAATGATGACAGAATGTTCATTTTTGGGTGAAAATACATTAAAATAAAATTAAAAAATGTAAATTAAAGGGTTAGTTCACCCAAAAATGAAAATTAGCCCATAAATTACTCACCCTCAAGGCATCCTAGGTGTATATTACTTTATTCTTTCAGACGAATCCACTCGGAGTTATATTAAAAATTGTCTTTGATCTTTCAAGCTGTTTAATGCCACTCAGCGGGTGTTGCATGCATCAGTCCAAAGTCTCTCACACGGCTCCGGGGGGTGAACAAAGGCCTCCTGTAGCGAATCGATGCGTTTTTGTAAGAAAAATATCCATATTCAAAAAGTAATAATCACTTTAATCTAGCTTGCGCCAACAGTTGTACACGGAAATAGCATGAGGATGACATAAGATGTCGGCGCTGCGCATGCGCCGGTGAGTCTCGTGAAAACCAACGTTTGTTAACAGGAGCAAAGGAAGCAAAGTTTCCTTAATTTAGCAAAGGAAAACCAGTCTCCTCTTGGCTTATATCGAAATCCTCCGACATTCTTCTTTACAAATCCTCGATTTGTACTTCTAATTCGTGACCGTTGTTTTGTTTTGATCTCTCCACTGCGTTTCCGCATTCGTCACTTCTGAGCGGCGCATGCACAAAGCTGACCT
>NW_015625613.1:544217-563958 GCF_001515625.1 Sinocyclocheilus rhinocerous | reverse complement strand
ACCTCATACGTCATCCTCCCGGAGCTGCGTTTGTTTACAACAGTGAGCGCAAGCTAGATTAAATTGATTATTACATTTTAAATATGGTTATTTTTCTTACAAAAACGCATCGATTCGCTACAGGAGGACTTTGTTCACCCCCCGGAGCTGTGTGAGACACTTTTTTTTTTATGGATAGCCGATTTTTATTTAAGTTCTTTTGGACAGAAGCAATGCAACACACGCTGACTGCCATTAAACAGCTTGAAAGATCAAAGACAATTTTTTTCAATTTTCAGATTAATTAACTCCGACTGGATTAATCTGAAAGAAGAAAGTCATATACACCTAGGATGCCTTGAGGGTGAGTAATTTATGGGCTAATTTTCATTTTTGGGTGAACTAACCCTTTAATTAGCATTTTTAAATTAAGTAGCATTTCTGTGCCTAATTGTGTGTGTGTGTGTGTGTGTGGCATAGAGAAACTAAGGAAGAACTATTCCTAGCTTTTTTGATTTTTAAAAAATAAAAAATCACAATGCACTGTTTTTTTTTTCTTCATATGTACTCACCACAGCAGAAAGGCTGGGAACTAGTTTGACAGAGTTCTGCACCTCCTCCTCCGTGACCTCCACCACGGTGCAGTGCTCCTCCTCCAGAGGCAGAAGATCCGTGCCATCAAGAGTGACCCATGGGTGCAGCTGCCCACAGACTCAATATTACACACACTCAAGAGCAACGCTACCATCTACACTTAAAAATACTTCTCAGCAATCTTTCAATATGATTTCACCTTGATTTCTGGTAACATGATTCTAGTTTCAGGAACTTTGTCCAGCATTCTGATAATTATATCCTTCAGCCCATCACTGATCACAGGCCTGTGCAAACAACACAAAAACAATTACACCATTTCTCTCTCTGTCTGTCTGTCTGTCTGTCTGTCTATCTATCGTCTGTCTGTCTGTCTGTCTGTCTGTCTGTCTGTCGTTTTATCTATCTATCTATCTATCTATCTATCTATCTATCTATCTGTCTGTCGTTTTGTCTATCTATCTATCTATCTGTCTGTCTGTCATTTTGTCTGTCTATCTATCTATCTATCTATCTATCTGTCTGTCGTTTTGTCTGTCTATCTATCTATCTGTCTGTCTGTCATTTTGTCTGTCTATCTATCTATCTATCTATCTATCTATCTGTCTGTCGTTTTGTCTGTCTATCTATCTATCTATCTATCTATCTATCTATCTATAATATAGTAGAACCCCAAGTTTGTTTTGGTTTTTATAAAATAGTTACTATATGATGAAAATATTAATATTACTTTATATTAATATTACTTTATTTGAATAAGAATATTCATTAAGTGCCATTTTTCACTAGAAGATACAGTTCCTACATCAGTTTCAGTTCCTCGAAATATTATACAATTTAATTAATATATAAATTAATATTATACCGCTTATTTCTGTTTTCCCATCATGGTTTAGTACAGCGCTTGTGACTCACATGTCTGGGAACTCCACTGGCGCAGTCCTGATCTTTTCATGCAGGCCTAAGATGTATTCATCATGAAAAGGACACTGCACAAAGAAATACGAACAGGTCTGTATTATATCCACAGATGCTCTTAACCACATTCATATTTTAAAAGGTCAATGTCTTACCTTTCCAAAGATGAAACAAAACAGCGTCACTCCCAATGCCCATATGTCCAGAGCCTGAATCCGACGAGAGCCGTTTGTAAATAATAAGGAATCAGTGTCTTCACTGTATGTAAACCGGAATATTCTAGAAGTCTCCTCACCTTTCCGCTGAATCTCAGGTCCTGGTCAGTCAGAGTTTCAGGCGCCATGAAAGCTGGTGTTCCTGCACTGTTTGATAGGAGAGCATCATTCCCCTCAAACTCATTACTGACACCAAAATCTGCGATCTTGATGTGTCCATCATCCCCCAGCAGCAGATTGGAGGGTTTGATGTCTCTGTGTATGATTTTCTGATAGTGCACTAAAAATAAAACATGAAACAAAAACTAGCGCCAAATCCTAAAGTTTATAAATGACATTGACAAATACAAGACAACTTAAAATACCCTAGACTAGGAGAACGTACAGTATTCAATTCCTAGGATGACATCTCTGAAGTAGAAACGGGCCATTTCTTCTGATAGAGGACTGTCTGTAGGGATCTCCATCACTGGACTAGTACCGGGTGAAAATTAGAGAGATAAAAACAAACTAAAGAAACATCCAGTTTGTATATGTGTGGTAATGACCTATAGTTACAAATACTCACCCTTTAGGTACCAACTCAAAGACTATGAAAGGAACACACAGAATAAATAGAGAAAAAAAATAGATCAAAGAGTAAAAAGCAAAGTGTTTTATATCGCAGATTGCTGACTAACAGAATTTCTTACCCATGTGCAAGTTATCCTCAGCCGGATCATCAAGAACCTTCAGTTAAATATCACAGGAAAGATGCGTTTTAGTTAGTTATGGCAGTGTTGTTATTTAAATTAAAAACTGCTTGATAAAATAATATCATAAAATTAAATAGATTTAAAAACAAAATAAAGAAAATGTAAGACATAAAAGCTAATTCAGAATAATAATAAAGACAGAGTTATAATTTATAGTAGGCTATAACATATTTGACTTGTATGGTAATAAATCGCATAAAATCTAAGACACAGTGTTTGACTCACCTCAGCTAAATTAACAACATTAAGATGGTCAAGTTTCTTCAAAATAGCGATTTCCTGATAAACTCGGTCCAACAGGCCAGAGTGCTTTAAAAGATTCTCTTGTGATCCATTGGATTCTCTGGAAGGAGGTCGCCCTACACAACCATCACAACATTAATATTAATATTCTGCAGACAAACTTCACAAGAGAAAGTCACAAGCCTAAAATGTCAATTTTTATTGCTTACGTGGGAATCCACACTGCTTCATTAACTTCTTTTTGGATACCAACTTCATAGCCTGCAATAATAATAATAATTATAATAAAATAGATAAAATATTTTTAATAATAGCTAAATGTTAAAAATGATCATTTTATGGCTAAATCCTTACAGAAGAAAATATAATTTTACAACACATATATGCTTACATAATACTGGTCATCATCTTCATTATATGCTAATTTGACCACCCCATATGAACCCTGGGTAAAAAACAGAAGATATAGCCAATCAATCATAAATATGTAAAACAAATTAAGATTTTTAAGTAGAATTACCAACCTTTCCTATCTTACTCTTCAACTTGTACTGGTTTAGCTGGACACAGTCCTGTGGGTAGAAATGGGAATGTATTATTGTTTGTATAAGAAATATAAAAAAATACATATTGACATTTTATTACACTCATATTTTGAGTATGACTCAGTGGCCAAAAACATAAAAGAAACAGCATTAAAAAAAAAAACATTTATTATTTTGCAAGAAAATATTTCAGTCTTTACTTCAAAATTTAATATTTTAATTTAATGACTTTCTTGACATTTCTTTATAATTATTTGTGAAATTTACAAGCAATTGTGTGAAAATGGTAAATCCCACACCTAAATGCATTCTTGATAACCATGCATTCTACAGTCTGATATTGTGACAGCTCTAAAGAATTCCACGTTCATTTTTGTGAACATACTCCACTGATGCTCAACAATCCGAGGTAACACTGCTGCAAAAGTATAAAATCTCCTGCCCAACTCACATCCCCATCAGAGATAGACACCCGCTTCGATTCAATAGTGGGTCTTCTGGCTATTCGTGGGGTGACGCCACTCTGGTAACTGGATCGCTCCTGCAGTGACAGCTTGCGATCGGAGAGATTGAGGCGATGTGGGGTGGTCCTGTATCCATTAGGAGGGGTCAGTCTGCTGGCAGCCATGTTCATAGCTGCTACCATGTCCGCCAGTTCAGAATGGTAATCGGGGTCTAGATCCACCCTGTTGGCTGTGTCGGCACTCATGACTGTCCTGCTGCAGTCTGAGCTGCTTAGAACAAAGTAATCATCTCAGTGAACACTGCAGAGCCCGGTGATCTTCAGAGGCACCATAGGAACATCAAACTGTAAAAGCAGAATTGCATAGTTGAGTTTGACAGCAGTAAGATGCACACTCACTGCCATAAGTTCAAACACATTTAAGTGATGCATTGTTCTCTTTAGATTCTAGAACTTTTCACGTTTCAGGTTTAATATGGTTTTATTACTGCTATTATGAAAGCACACAAAATGGACCACAGATAAAGAGAACAACTCATAAAAGCATCTGTACTAACATGCATCAACAGAGAAAATGTATTGTAAAACAATGGCTTCATAATGGCTTGATTAACAGGGAAGCACAAAAATAAAAGCAAAAATGGTTAAAAATTATAATCCAATTTATGGTCCTGTCTGATTCAAGGTTATTGTTATTAACTAAAGCCATTAAAAACCAGACATTTTTATTACTTGAAATAAAATAAACATTAACTGAAAAAAAAAACTTAATTTATTTTTGCTACACATTTGTCTTTTTTGTTTAGTTTAATTTGAAGTATTAAAATAGCTCAAATTAAATCTTAATAAAAACTATATAGACATTAAACACAACATACTAATAAAAATAATAAATCACAGCAAAAATACAAAATTATAGGTAAAAAAGATCAAATAAAATATATAATCTACATTAACTGAAATAAAATCTAAAAACTTATTTTAGCTAGTTGCTGAAGAAACATTTGTCAGTTAATTAAAATATGAAGCCGTATTAAAATAACTAAACCTAAAAACTTAATGAAAACTATATAGACATTTGTACAAACCTATAAAAATGACCAAATTAAATAGCTAAAACATTAATTATAACAACAATAAAATCTAATAAACATGAACTGAAATAAAATAAAATATGAAAAACTTTTTAAGTTGAAGTATTACAACTAAAACTGAAAGTTAACTATAAATGTAATAACTATACACTATATACTATAAACGTATAAAAAATACGAATGATAAATGCATGACAAAATTACTAAAACTTTAACAAAATTTACAATAAAAAAGGAGAAAAGAAGAAAATCTAATTCAAAATAATAATAAAAGCATAGTATCTCAGTTATACTAAATAACACTGGTCTGATTTTCACTATAAAAAACATTCTGAAAAAAAAAAACAGTCTAACCTCAGACATCATATATTGTCTGAGTTATATCAAATAGGATGTGAAATATTGATATCTTATTTAAAACATACAAAGCATTTAAACATGTTAAAAAACGTTGCAGAAGTGTGTGACCTCAATCAAAAAAGATTTCTAGTTTTTCCTATAGTATACATAGGAGTTGTTATTACTTACATAGAGCAGCAAGCGATTGAATTGCTAGCCATAGTGTTGCATGGTCTTCCACTCATCAGGCAGAAAACACTGCTGTGCCTCTGAAGCCCAGAGGACTCCAGACTCTTTGGGATCACCGAAGCAAAGAGGATTAGCTAGCATGGTCACATTTAGTCCAGCGTGGCTATATCTGTTCCAAAAGACTGTTTACATGAACGGACTGCAGTCAGTGAAAGGACATGAACAGTGATCAGTGAGTGATACATTCTGAGGGCAAGTGCAGTAAAGCACCTACGGTGTGAACACACAAAGTATGACAAGTTAGTCCGGTTGCAGGGTGGAAAGGAAATGATGGCTAAGTGGCTAAGTTCTTGGACCTTGAAGTCAAAGTATAACAGGATAACACTTTAGAGTTAAAGTAACATACTCTTGAGACAGTTTATCAGGAGGGAAAGAAGATCAAGTGTTATGTAACCTCATATAGGACAGCAAAATTGGATTCAATCCAAAACAAAGATACTTTTATAGAACACGTCAAGCTTTTTATATTCGGTGCATTGTCAGTTTTGTCATATTCTTGACACTTCCCCCCTGTTCGGAAAATAATCAGAAGGGTCATGTATCAGTTAGATGTCCTTTCCAATTTTAAAATGATATATTTTAATGTTATGTTAATTTAATGAAAAATAATATATTTGAATATGACAATGTAATGTAACAGGGTTGATGATAGCATGTTGACAGTTTTATAATTCATTTGGCCATGTTCATGGTATTACTAGAAAGAGTATAATGCTGATACTTCTAAAAAATATCTCATTTTAAAAGACAGATTGTTTTCTAGAAAATCACAGTAACAGCCCTGTTGAAAAAAAAAACAGCATATGCTGGTTAGGTATGTTTTGAAGCTGGGATGCTGGTTTGAGCTGGTCCTTTGCTGGTTTATGCTGGTCGGACCAGTTTAGGACCAGCATAAACCAGCAAAGGACCAGCATAGGACCAGCAAAGGACCAGCTTAAACCAGCATCCCAGCTTCAAAACATACCTAACCAGCATATGCTGGTTTTTTCAACAGGAAGGGTTGACAATTTATTGCCATACTGTTTTGCTATGCAAAATTAAATAACAAGTGCAAAAACGAGGACACAATTACTTGTTCTTGCAGCATTCACTTCCTGAAAGGGTGATGATGTCATTTTGAATTTTGTTTATTTATCCACCTTATTTTTCCCATAAGAACGAGCGTGGCCATTTGTAAATTTTATGGGACTGGCTTCCGGTGTCATCCGCTTCCAGCTATTTTTAGCTGTACAAAACAGCTCGTTTAGCTGCTTGATATTGCAAATTGGTGTATCTTACCATATTATTTTAATGTATTATCTTAATTATGAACAAACTGGTTTGTAGTGGAAACAGTTTTACTGTTTACTGCACATTGTTATTCTTCTCGTTATTCCCTAAAGCGGCTAATGAACCAGAAGTCTCGCACATTTACAGAAAACGGCTTACTTCCGCGTTGAAAAAAAGGCGGGTAGAACAGGGGAAAATAAAATGGTAACAGGGTTGCCAAGTCTTTTAATAATAATTTTTTTAAGAATAAATATACTAGTTATATTTTTATGTTTATTATTAGCATATTTGCTATTATAACAAAGGAAATTTGGAAACAGGTAGGTCTATAATAAATAAATAAAAAATCAAATAAAGCCAGTAAATGTGGACGATCATTATTCACGTTTCATAGAATTAAACATAGATAATTCATCTAAACAGTAGAATATACAGACAGATAATACGGCTAATATTTTCTAATGTTTTTCTAAGGTTATTCTAACTATTCTAGAGCTGTCCAAGGTGCTGAAGACCCTCATACATTTTGACTCATGTTTTTGTGCTTGTCCTCATCTACATTTATCAAGGGTGTTGGAAGAGAATGTGTAGTTCTTTGTTGGTATGTTGGCTCCAATGAAAGCTCTGAAATCCCTAGTAACCAACCTCTCTGGAGCTTGTGATCATGTTACAAGATGTACAAATGCAGCATGATCTCACAGCATCAAGTCCTGGGTGAGAGGCAGTGTTTTCATAAATGGGCTGCAATGCCTCTTGAAGGGGATTCAATGCTAAATTCGGACAATCTCAAACGTTTGAACACTGCTCAACTTCTGGAGCTCCTGGAAGACGAGGAAAGGATGCGAGAAACAGTCAGACACAATTCAAAGGTACTGTTCAACACCTAACTACACAGTCACGAACGACAAAAAATGAAGACAAAAAAAATTCTGGTTGTCAAAAACGTTAGTTAAACTAAAAATGATTTTGAGATTAGCTGATTGCAAAAATTGCTCAGAAAAGTTATAGCTCTGAGAAAATGTCAGGTAGCATTTGTTGCAGATTGCAAAGTGTCTAAATACTTTTATAGTGTCATTGTACATGACATGACCTGATCTGAAGGACTTGCCTGCAGTTACAGCATCTTCAGAGGTGTAAAAAGATCTTGATGGCCTCCAACTGTTGGCTTGCAGAGCAGAACTTAGCACATCAGCCACATCTGAACAACTCTAAAAAGCTTTTAGCTGAAAAGTACCAGATTCTTGGTCAAATGGTGTCTTCAGTGCGACGTAAACAGAGAAAGCTGGGTAAGTTCTTGGTTGGCTTGTAATATAATGCTTTTTTCTAATGTGTGTCACTGTATAACTGATCTAATGCTTGTGCAGAAACTTTGCAGCAGAAACTCAGCCTTCGAACGATTCATAAGCTTCTTAAGGAGAAGACCAGTCATTCCTTGAGTCATTCTGAGGTACAGCTGAGATATGCGTTTCATGAAATGCAGATTCAGATTTCAAAGACTTGAAAGAGTGGTTTCAAAGTTTTGATTGAGATTTCTGTCTTTCACTCTCCAGAATCTCTGGCAGAAGTTCATAGAAGGAAAGCTTCTGCTGACAGATTTTGTGGAATCACTTCAAAGCTCTCAGATGTTGTGTCATCGACGCCTTTTTCAAGCCGAGAAGATCCATAACCTCATCATACACGCTCAAATATACAATCAAGATGCTGATTTTTGCCGTTTTGGGCATCATCCAAACTTCCTGCACTCACCAACCACAATCAATGTTTTCAGTGGCACCGCTCCTGTTATCTTGCTGCCAGGTTTCCAGTATCCTCATTTATCTCTAATATCAAATCTTCCTCCTCTTAAGCATCATGGCTGTGTCGACACATGCTCCACTTTGATATTCAAAAATGAATCGAGCACTGAGACTCGCCGATGGCCACAAAGACATGCTGCTTTACAGCCACTTGACAAGATTCAACCTCACATTTACCAGACTCCCAAGTAAAGGTGTGATGCTGATCTGGGAAAAAAAACACACTAAACAAAACTTTTGTGTGCAATTTGTCATCATTGATGTATTAGTCAAATAAACAAATGCAACCAAGTAAATATAACAATTTTTTCATCAAAGCCTCCTCCACTCTATGTAGTAAAATGGTTAATAATTGGTGATGGTTCATAGTTTTCATCTATTATATTTAGCTTAATTTGCTGCCATCTTCTATAGCTCAGAAGCTGTCAGTTGATTCATCTGGTTTAGAAGAAGGTCAACACGAGGACCAGTTGCTTGATTGGACTCATCTCTCTAATTAGAGCTCATTAAACAGGCTGAGAGGGTAAAGGAGAGCTTTTGTCAGGCCGTTGGCTTCTTTTGTCTCTGGATAATACTTTGGTTACATCACTGTCAGTAGGTGCCATTGTCTGCAGCAGCTCAAATTGGGCAATTTTCTCATCTGTCAGCTAAATGCTTCTAGCCTTTGAGCAGCTCAGTCTGACAGACATTAACTGCCCCAGACAACTGACAACGTTTATAAGAGGTAAAACTAAATAGTGAGAACAGGACCTTCAAAAACAATTACCGTAGATGGAAATACAAAATTCTTTATTACAAAAATAGATTCATTACTGTAAATAAACAACTTTTTTAATGCTCACATTATTAAAATTACTGTTAAAACGTATATACCATATTGCATCATGTAAGACATAAATAAGGATCCCAATCACATACTTTAAATATAAAAAAATGAAAACAAACACAGAAATCTTGAATGAATGTATTAACTTTCTTCTGTAAATTTCGAAGCAAATATTTTTGCAATTCTTCTAGTCTCTTCACTTCTCTGTGATGGAGGGATGCTTGGTCTTGATCGAGGCATTCTTCTATATAGATTTCCAGGATTTACAGTCTCCTAAAAGAATGAATTTTAATAGCTAAATCATGACAGGCTTAAAAACAAATAAATAATTTTACAAATAAGAAAAGCGTACCACGATCCATGAACTTTGTAGATTGTGCTTACAAGATAAAGATTAGTCATTATGGACCACATTTGAAAATGTAGTCACTCATATCTTCTGAATAACGCCAATAGACTAGGATACGCTTAAACAGTAGGTTTTTCCAACAAAAAAAAACCCCGGTGTTAAAGGAATATATATGATCAACAGATTTGAGAGGAGGCTTCAGGACAGACTGACAGACATAAAAGACAAACAGACAGATAGAACAATAGATACAATAGAATGATATTTCCACCAACTTGCAACCAAGGGTGTTAAAATACTATTGGGTAAGCTGGCAGTGGGCGAAGTCACACAGACCAAAACAAAAACAGACATTCTGACACAGAACGCATAATTCAAGGTTGAATAACTGGCTGTAGCATTGTTTTTCAGAGAAACAAGTATGTGAACTTCGCATGTTTCCTAAATATCTGCAAACATATTACAGTATTTTTATGCTTTAGTACAGTCAAAAAAAGAATACATACAGCACATTTAACTTTTTCAAGATTACCAAACAGTAGCAGCAGCTTTCATATTGTTCAAAAAAATGGGAGTACTCACAGATTCAGTTGTTGCCGATGGAAAGACAGGTGCCATCCTCAAAGCCCTCATGGACGCCTCCAGATGGTGAGCCGACAGGAAGAAATTTGGAATCTCTACAGATTCCAAACTGCACAGGGGTGTTTAGATAAAAATAACCCAGATATGTTTTAATACAAGCAGAAGTTTAAAACACTTGTCCTACAGACTTCCATTTATAATGGACGTCTATGGGGCAAGTGTCAAAGTTTTTTGTTGGTTTTTACAAACTGAGGCAGATGAAGACTTTTTTTTGTGGTAATCAGCAGCATGCCACATATGCTGTCAAAAGAACTAGAGAAAGAATTGACATTTTCAGGTCATACAAAGCTTGGAAGGATACGGTTTTGCTGTTCTCTCATCACTTTTATCATCTGTTTCAGAACCAGACTCTGCAGAGGGAGGCAAGTTTGGTCTCTCATCGCTTTCTTCAGGTTCACTATTACTTTGTTCATAATCTTCCACCTCACTAATACTAGAAAGAGCACCATTTCCATCCAGACCATCTGGAGAAGGTTGCTGTTCCCGATGGTCTGTGGCAATAGCACCGTCACTCCTACATGTATCGAGATCAGTTTCAGATCTTTCACAGATATCGGAATCAGAATCAACAGCTTGTGATTCTGCAGTCAATGACTGCGGGTTAAAGTCTGGAAGAATTTCTCTGCTGTTTCTTTCCTCTCCTTGAGTGTGCATGGTGTCGTCATGAGCGTGATGCTGCACTAACTCCAGACTCTCCAGAGATCCCATATCTGGGTCAGACAGTAGGCTGGTCCAAGGGCTGGTTCTGTCTGTGACTGAAGTGACCTCATTGAGTGTGCGGGGCTGTATTAAAGTTTCCTCAAAGTCTTCATGCTCATCCTCATCTTTTTCCTCTTCATCAGATGAGTGATCGCTGGAGCGGTGGTGGAGCTTTTCATCTTCAGCAGCAGCTGGTGACTGTCTGATCTCTGCAGGAGCTGGAGAGCTGATGGGCGAGACTTCATCTTCATCCTCCGACATCATGTCTGATTCCTTATGAAAGCGTGGCTCTATCTCACAGCTATCAGACTCTGATAATATCAGCTGATCTACTCCAGATGTTAAGTGCTCCTCAACCACATCAAGAGTAGCAGAGCTTTTATGGCTAGTTGTAGCCTCTTCTGTCTGGTGTTCACTTAAGCCTGATTTAAAATAAAGAGTTAAAAATGGCTTTACATAAACAGGAAGTCACACTAACAGTTAACAACTGACTCACCTTTTATGATGTTATTGACCTCTCCCACCAGCTGACTGGACTTCAGTAGCAGTCGAGTGGTGTCGGTCTCGGAGTCTCTATGCTCGTCCAGCCTGGAGGTTCCTCTCAGCTCACTCAGCTTTGGGAAGGCTGGAGTGGACAACTTTCGGCTGAAATACCTTTGAATATCATCCAGCTCACTGAGGTTTTTCCTAAAAATGCAACAAAAAAAATTCCATTGACAATCAAAAATGAAAGCCAAAGTGGAATGAACTGTCAATCCACATAAATACCTAAATCTAGAAAATAAAAAAATGATCGGATTGTGTTGAATCTAGGGATGGGCAATAATATGGGCTTAAAAATATATCATGATATTTCTGGTATTTATTGTGATAACGATATCAATGACGATAATTCAGGGAATCCTGTTTGTTTAGAGAAAAGTATTGTCTTTCCTATTTTTACTCATAATAGGGTGTTGTGAGCATTACTGAGTACACATGTAATGTAATGACTGTTTAATTCATACTGCAAGCCGGAGGGTGCCCTTGCGCAGAAACGCCACATATGCATCGCAGAAGTTATACTACTGACACGCTCCATGAAATCCCTAATATGGACAAAGGTATCCAGTTAGCTCAGCTGAATAAAATGCACAACGATTGCACAAAATATATGGTTTATTGGTGTTCTTCAAGCAATCTTGGGTATTTTTTATAAGGAAAGTATATTTATAATGCAATGCTAATCGACATATCCTTTATCATTGTATATAATACTATCATTCTGTAATATGAAAGTTAATTTGGAGAAAAAGCATGTCAATAAATGATATCTTTGTTGGACAACAGGTTTGTAAACAGGCTCATACACATGAAAAACTGTAATCGCACACAGGCTACTGTAGTACATTTATTCAGACCGATTTTTTTGTGCACTGTACAGCCCTAATCAAACCAGTTCCAGATTGTAGAAGGAGCTCCTCATTTAGCGATAAACTCCTCAGTTTCACACAGTGTTGCCAACTTAGCAATTTTGGTGCTAAATTTAGCAACTTTTCACACTACCCTAGCAACTGTTTCTTCCAAAAGCACCTTAGCAAAATATGTAGCTATTTTCAAAATTTATTTAGCAATTTTTAGCAACTTTTGATAAGTGACTCAAACGATAAAAAGGCACACAATTTCCATCTAAATTACACAAAATGAGGAAACCAAAGATGCCTAGCAGTACACACATCACATGAATTAAGTTAGCTGCTATTTGCAATTGTTCAATTTAATAATAATAATTGAATAATTGTTAATTTATGATACACCTTAGCTTGTACCTGTGATTGTTGATCAGTTAGTACACTGTAAGAAAAATATTGAGAAAAATGGAAAAGGTTCTAGTAATTTTTCAGGACATTATGTCCGGGGGGTGAACAAAGGCCTCCTGTAGCGAATCGATGCGTTTTCGAATGCGAGTGCTCGAATGCGAATCGTAAAACGCAGCCTATTTTTCATTTTTGGGTGAACTAACCCTTTAACATAGTAGATTGTGCCCTATTTGTACAGTGTAGCATACAAACTAATTACTAGTACACTGCTTAAAACTATAATTGTTCAGAATGTGTAGTTTTATTAGTTTATTAGCTAATAAAAAATATATATAATTGTAATGGCTTAAAAATGTGTAAGTGTTCAATAAATCAATGTTGTATTTAAAAATACAGTTATTTATATTTTGTTATTATATAATGTATTTATATTATTTTACGAACAAATCTAAATTAACATATACAATATATGTTTTGCTGAGATTTGATGTAGTGACACCTTTTTGCGTCGTAATTACGTAATAATTTCATCACGCAATGACATCACAACGTCATTTAGCAACTTTTAGCAACAAATCGACTTTCCTTTAGCAACTTCCCCTAAAAATTAGTTGGCAACACTGGTTTCACATCCGCCTTCCGTGATGTCGCTCCGCACTGTCGCACACAGAAATATGTCAGCAACTAGACTTTATCGTTATTATCGTGGGAAGACTAATTCTTATTGTGGGGAGAATTTTTACCAGTATATCGCAAACGATAAGATATCGCCCATCCCTAGTTGAATCCATAATATTTGCTATCTTAAATAATCTGTTAAATAACAAAATAAAGTAAACATTAAATCTGACAAATAAACTACTGTTCTACTGTTCCGAAGGCTTGGGTCTGCTTTTTAATGTTTTTGAAAGAAGTCTCTTATGCTCATCAAGGCTGCATTTATTTAATCAAAAATACAGTAAAAATAAAAACAATTGTGAAATATTATTACAGTTTCAAATAACTTTTCTATTTTTATAAATTTTAAAATGCAATTTATTCCTGTGATGGCAAAGCTGAATTTTCAGCAGCCATTACTCCAGTCTTTAGTGTCACATGATCCTTCAGAAATCATTCTAATGCTGATTTGCTGCTCAAGAAACATTTCTTAATATTTATCAATCTTGAAAACACTGTTGATGTTTTTTGTGGAAAGTTCAAAAGAACTGCATTTATTTGAAACAGAAATCTATTGTAACATTATAAATGCCTTCACTGTCACTTTTGTTAAGGAATAGTATTTGCATATGCAGAACTTCTATTTGGAATACATGTGAAGAACAATATTTGGATTTCATATGGAATCTGATCATAATCTGATGTGACATCTCAATCTTTCATCCAGGAAGCAGAAGACAGTGTGGGTACCTGAGGGCAGAGAAGAGTGCTGAACTGGATGGGTGGGAATCTCCAGCGAAGGAGGACTGGGACGCTTTCTCTTCCTCATGCAAACTCTGATGGAACATTCTTATGTTGTCCATATGCTCATCGTGGCGATCCGTCACACTGCACCTGAACATACATCCCCACAGTTATTACTTCAGACAGTAAATCTGACAATAAGGCAGCTTTTCTATATCATTTTCCCTAAATAGATACCTGTCAGACAGCAGTCTTTCAAATTGATCAGGAGGTGTGCTGATCCTCTGCTCTGAGAATCGACTGATGTGGCTGGGGAAGCTGCTGTACGTAGCTGTCGTTGAATAGCAAAGTGGAAGTGCACTAAAGAGAGCCTGCAAAAGACACATAATCATCACCACATGACAACTGTGTAGACATTATTAGGTGAAACTAACTGGACACTTATTTTTATACACTACCAGTCAAAAGCTTGGAATAATTCAGATTTTTTTTTATGTTTCGGAAAGAAATCTCTCGTGCTCACCAATGCTGCATTTATTTGATCAAAAACACAGTCAAAACAGTAATACTGTGAAATATTATTGCAATTTAAAATAAGTTTTTTTTATTTTAATGTATTTTAAAATGTGCTAACTCTTGTGATGGCAAAGCTGAATTTTCAGCATCATTACTCCAGTCTTCATTGTCACATGATCCTTCAGAAATCATTGACATGCTGATTTGCTGCTTAGTTCTGTCTGTGTAATATTTTTGTGGAAATCAGGATACTTCCATTCTTTTGAATGGTAGCATATGGTTTCCAAAAAATAGTGCACAACAAAAACTTTTTCAACATTGAAAATAATAAGAAAGGTTTATCTGTAAATGGCTTACACTTGAGTCTGGAGCAGAGGCCTCGTGGGCAGGCAGTCTTTGTGCACGGAATTCCTGCACTGCCCTCAGAGGAGACACAGACACCTTCAGCTGCCCCTGACACTGCCCGCTGAAATCAGTGATGTTATACCAGCCACAAACTGACTGAAATCCTGACAGAAGTGGTGACAGGTCAACAGACACGAATCCAATCACCCGCTCAACCTCTGCAAACGAAAACATAATGCAAAACTAATCTTTTATGGCGAAATATGGTGCTAGGGTGTTGTGAATGATTGCTATGTCATTACCTCCTTTATGCCAAACTTTGAAAACCAAGGACTGCTGGGGATCCAAAAGTAGCTCCTTCGACAGTCTGAAAACAAAAAACAGCCACGAGTTTAACATGGGCCCTGTTTCCACCTTGTATTAAGATGCATACACGCATGACCGCTTCCACCTGGTCTTTACATGCATCTCCTGTGACCACTTGTGTTCGGATTTCATCGAGATCCTCCCCTCTTTTGTATAATTTGTCACAATTCACTTTCTGTGAAAAGGAATGTCAAATGGGTTTACCTGCATTCTTGCTGGTGGTCCCACATGGGGCAGTCACTGTCTTTGATGAGTGCTGTGGTCACTGTGCCCGGGGCATCGGTGATGGCGTAAGAAACACAGCAACTAGGCAATCCTCCACCACGCTCAGCGAGAGGACAACCTAAGGATGACAACAGCGTTAAAACAAGGTACTTGTAAACGAGAATGAAGTCAAATCAGGAATCCCTGTGGTTATTTTACCCTTCAGGCTCAGATGCATGGCTCTGTCCACAGTTATGTTGGCTATGAAGGTGTCTTCATTGTTGATCTCTTTGGATGTTGGAGCTTCAGTGTTCATGGTTGATTTGATCAGCTGTCTGCTGGGGGATTGAAATGGTCTTGACAGCACTGTGGTGGGGAGGCCTCCATCCTCCTCATCTTCTCCTGAGCTGTTGAGCTCCTCAGGGGCTTGAGGCTCATGTGGTACAGAGTCTGTTGTGACAGTGATATGGACTCTGAGAGCAGCGCCACTCAGGTTTACAGCAGAGCGCTTGAACAAAGGATACACACCTACCATGAGAGAGAACCATGTGTTAGTCAGGAGAGAATACCAAAATGTTACCAAAATATTAGATTAGTAATGAGCAGAGGACACATCATTGGAAAGTAGGATTTTCCTAGCACTTCTGAGATCAACTAAAACTGGGGTTCAAAATAGGGACTGAAATGTATTAAATTAAATCAAATTTCTGTTCTTCAACAAAATGGCAATGAAAGGAAGTGCTTAACCTTCAGAAATCAAAGAGATCTCAAACTAAACCATACCTATACATGTTGTTTTATTTTACATTTATTTGATATACAGTTCAACCCCATTACCAAATATTTCTCTATAAATAAAGTCTTAATAGATTAATAATTTCAAAAACACCAGGATAGGCAAAATATTGGTTAGTAATTATATAAACTTTAAATTAAATTAAAATATACACTATCATTTAAATGGTCTGTGATAACATTAATGTTATAGAAGATTTCTATTTCAAATAACGCTGTTCTTTTGAATTTCTATTCATCAAAGAATCCATCAGCAAATTAGAATGATTTCTGAAGGATCATGTGACACTGAAGACTGGAGTAATGATGCTGAAAATTCAGCTTTAGTGTCACATGATCCTTCAGAAATCATTCTAATATGCTGATTTGCTGCTCAATAAAACATTTATTATTATTATTATGTTGAAAACAGCTGAGTAGATTTTTTTCAGGTTTCTTTGATGAATAGAAAGTTCAGAAGAACAGCATTTATTTGAAATATAAATATTTTGTAACATTATAAATGTCTTTATCATCATTTTTGATCAATTTAAAGCATCCTTGCTAAAAGTATTAATTTCCATAATTTCTTCAACCCCCCAAAAAATAATAAAAAATAAACATACTGACGCCAAGCTTTTGAATGTATATAGTGTATAATGTTACGAAAGCTTTTTATGTCAGATGAATGCTGATCTTTGGATCTTTCTATTGATCAAAGAATCCTGAAAAAAAAATGTACTCAACTGTTTTAAATATTGATCATCAGCAAATTAGAATGATTTCTGAAGGATCATGTGACACTGAAGACTGGAGTAATGATGCTGAAAATTCAGCTTTGCTATCACAGAATTACATTACAATACATTCAAATAGAAAACAGCTGTTTTGAACTGTAAAAATATTTCACAATATTACTATTTTTACTGTGTAAATAAATATATATATATATATATAATATAAAAATAATGTAATAAAATTAACAAGAATATTTCCAAGTAAAACAGACAAGTTTTTAAATTCTAAAAAGTAAATATTGTAAAAATAAATAAATAATAATACTATATTATATATCAATTAACACTACAACATAAAAATAAATCAAAAACTTAAATCCTATTAATATTTAAGACTTTCATACCACTTCTTTTATGAATCAGATCTGCAAGTCTAATTTTCACAGTGCCCAAGACAGTGTCCTTCGATCTTGTGGTATCAGCCACTACAATGAGATAAACAAAACAGGCAGTATATAGTATTTATAATGCTGGAATGGAGTGATAATACTAAAAACTAACAAGTAAATATTAAATGATTCTAAACAGTAAGTGTTAAGACATAAAAATACAGAAAAAAAAAGTTTAAAAAAAAAATGTGCCTGAAAATATGTACAGTAAACAGGTAAAATATCCTTTTCAAACAGAACTAAAAATAAAATAATAATAATCTATACCACTTATGTAATGTAATAATACTGAATCAGCAGACAAAACTCAATCTACCCACTAATTAAAAGCCATTTTTTATTCCATACAACACAGATCTACACCTACACACATTTTTGGATCTTTTGCACGATGGGATTATGCAATAAAGAGCTGCATGTTTTGTGGAGTCATATGTAAACCAAAGATATCAAAACATCCTTAAAAGAAGTGTGTCATGTGAAAGAAAATTTAAATCTCCACATGTCTGTCTACCTTTCCAAGTCGGGTAACTCACTTTTGCGTGTGTCTCTGTTGTAAATGGTGAAGACGGCCACTGCCTCCTGCAGGAGTTCAGCCAGACTGACACTCTCCCCGCTGTCTCTCTGCACCAGCAGGTTACAGCAGAACTCGGCGTGATGTTCAAACTCTGGGCAGAAACTTCGGGCCGCCACACGTGTACTTCGAACCTCACTGTCCGGCAGGAAGGACAACTGCACGGTGATGAAGGAGTTGAGCCCCACTTCAGAGTAATACAGCAGTGAGCTGTCTGCATCTGCAAGAGCTCTGAGAAACAAAAAAATAGCAAATAAAAATACAATTTAGATGCCAAAATTATACTCCATGTAATGTTAAATCAATTTAATCAAGCTAGACTGCGGTTGGGGTAATTGGTTAAAAGCTAAAGGCAGATTTGAGGCAGATTGACTCACTTGGCTGCAGCTTGTAGCCCGGCTGCTCTGTGCACCTGCACAACCAGCATCACTCTGCGGGACGGCACAACCCCACTCTTCACTCCCACACTCCTCATTGGTCGAGACTTGTACTGAACACTCACTTCAAGCAGCCCTACAGGTAAGCACAGATGAAAACAGGTTTTACTTTATTACATTGGTTTAAAATCCATATAACACTATATATGTTATCTGCAGTTTTAAGATAATAAGATATGCAACTACCAGGGGGCTGAGGCTGTGTGTCGACAGGTCGGTCGGTTCTTGGTACCAGAGGAAGGGAGAAAAGTTGTGCATCGGTTTGACCCTGTTTCTGCATGGTTACCATGGCACACAGTTTGGACATGGGCAGCAGTCCTCTGGCTACTAGCTGATCTCTAACATTTGGATAATAATACCTGCAAATGTTTCAATAGGCTTATAAATAAGTCATATTTAAAAAAAATAAATAAATTAAATTAAAATATTACTAAATATGTGACATGTTTTTAAATTATACAAATGTAAAAAATAAATTAATAGAATTAAATAATACAAATATTACCAAATAAAAGTAATATATTTTTAAATGCTGAAATAAATAAATGTAAAAAATAAACAAATTAATAAAATAAAATAATAATAATATTGGCAAATAAAATATTGCTAAAATAAAATAATGCTTTAAACGTTTAAACATAAAAAGCAAACAAATAAATAAATAAAAATATTTAAAAATAAAAGAGACAAGTATATAAATAAAAAATTGTCAAAGAACAAGCTTTTAAATGCTAAAATGTAAAAACATTTATTAAAATAAAAAATAAAAATATTGCAAAAAAACCCAAATTTTTAAATGCTAAAACGTAAACAGCAAATAAATAAATAAATAAAACAGACATGTTTTTAACTCATAAATAAAAAAAGGCGATTTATGGAAGGTAGGTATTAGAAACACTAAATGCCATGAGTGATGTAGAGTCTGATGGTAAGTTATGCGTCCTGGGTCGGCTCAACATCCGACGGCTCATCTGACAGTGATCCAGATATCATATTTACATGTTTCAGCCTAACGTTACTCTAATTGGTCAAACTTTGGTTTGATTATTTAATTTTTGTCTTACCATATCGTTTATTGTTCGCTACTGTGTTGCTATTCTAGTCTGGCCGTTTCCTGAAGAAAAAAAAAATCTGATCTATAGATGTAATGAATAAAACCATTTT
>NW_015625613.1:486605-542665 GCF_001515625.1 Sinocyclocheilus rhinocerous | reverse complement strand
GACGGCTCATCTGACAGTGATCCAGATATTATATTTACATGTTTTAGCCTCAGGTTACTCTAATTGGTCAAACTTTGGTTTAGTTATTTATTTTTTGTCTTGCCATATCGTTTATTGTTCGCTACTGTGTTGCTATTCTAGTCTGGCCGTTTCCTGAAGAAAAAAAAAATCTGATCTATATGATGTAATGAATAAAACCATTTTTTTGATTACCCAAAGTTTAATGGTGTTGTTCTCTTATTCAAATTATAAATGATATAACTAAACAAATTAATAAATATTTAGGTGAAGCTGTGCACTTGAATTTGTCATCGCATCATCCCATGCAGTGTGGTGAATTAGTATTGCTCATTATTGTCTATAGGCTATTTTAGTCATTTAAATAGCATGGGTTATCTTAATATATTGATTAATGACATTGTATTATAATATTACATCACCCAAATATTTAGGCTACTACCTTCTAATTTCCGTTGTCAGTGCAGGCTTTTTATTTTTTTAGCTTAGGCTACTGACCATTATGGATTAGTGTCGACTGCATTAAAAAGTCTTGAACATATAACAACAGGATAAAAATATAGTTGATGACTAGACATAATCATTGCATGACTCTAGACACTTCTTTGTGAAGACAGTGGCATAATACAGTGAAATAATATGTTCTTTAGCCATATAAATACAGCTGTCATGTGCGTGGGTAAAATTTACCCGCTGGCGCTTTTAGGTATACAGCGACCTCTGGCGGTTCTAGTGTTAATGCTACAATGTAAATTAAATAAATTTTATTATTTTATATAAAATTAAATAAATAAACAAACAAACAAACAAACAAACATTGCCAAACAAAAAAAGGAACATTTTAAAAGCTAAAATGTAAATAAATAAAATATTGCCAAAACATGTTTTTACATGCTAAAATGTAAAAAATAAATAATAAAAATGATGCATTATGTTTTTAATTCTATAATGTAAAAACAAACAAACATTGCCAAACAAAAAAGACACATTTTAAATGCTAAAATGTAAATAAATAAAATATTGCCAAAAAACACATGCTTTTTACATGCTAAATTGTAAAAAAAGAATAAAAATAAATAAATATTGCTCTCAATGTAAAAAGCAAATAACTAAATAAAAAAATAAAAAATTATTTTACTTGGTAACATTTCTAAGCACTAAAATATATAAAAAAAACAATTATATATATAAATAAATTAGAAAAAAATGAAATTATTGCCACATAAAAGAAATACATTTTAAATGCTAAAATGTAAAATAAAATTCAGGACTAAACTACAATTTCTGCATTTACTGTACCTGCACCAAACCTCAAAGTGCACCCCTCCTCCGTTCCTCAGCCCTTGACTGGCCAGTGAGCTCAGCAGTATTCTTTGCACTGGGACGTCAGGAGGAGCCAGCAGGACATGAGTCTCATTATGTCCAAACACGGGGTCAGGCACACAGAGAGTGGTCTCAGTGCGGTAGGCCTTGAGATCCACATCTGTGGAACAGAGCGTTGGTTGAGCTGAACAGAAAAAAAAGACTTTTAATACAGTCAGCAAGAAAACAGCTTACTGCTCTCAACGACATGTGGGTCCGTGTCCTCTCTCGACTCATTTTGTGCAGGGAAGGAGTACTGGATGTAACAGTCAGCTTCTCCCCACACTGTGGACTGCAGAGGCGTCAGACCCTTTACTCGCTCTACTCGGACCATGAAGACATGCTCACGCAGAACATCCAGAGTGGTACTGGCCTGCAAAATCATCAATTTAAAAACAAATTAAGCTTCATTCGTTAAGCATCAGTGCTGCTTTTGGGAGTTTTAAAGTGAACTAGCCTTGGTTTCTACATGTGGCCGGTGGTCTAACATGTGCGCTGGTCGAAGCAGCGGTGATACGTGGGTCAGCTCGTCATCCCTCATTCGCTGCAGTGCCGTGATCTGCTGTGCTAGACCCATTGCTAGACACACCCTGAGGTGTCCACGAGTGCTGCCGCTGAACACATCAACCACAGGAATAAAACTGTCCACTCCAACCACTGGATACTGAGACTGCAAGAGCAGCTCTGTGATCTTGGGGTCTCTGGAGACAAAGTAAAAAGAAAAAAAAAATTAAGCTTACATGTTCCAGTGTTATTTTACTATTCTTTTATTTACTATTAGAGTACTTATTAATGTTTTTCATTACTTTTACTTTTATTTTTAAAATGTTCTTTTTTAATTTATTAATTTTAGTTTAAGTTTCAGTAATTTTTTATGCATTTTTGTCTTTTTTTTTTTTATAAAATATATTTATATATTATACATTTCATTTTAATTTTCTGTTTCAGTTTTTCATCCCAACTAAAACACAAAAAAACAAAACTAACACTAGCTTGCTCTATTCTTTTTCTATTCTATCGGTTTTCTTTTTATTTATTACATAATTTAAAAAATCTTGCTACGTGTACTGCGTTAAGCTAACTGAGACTTGTCATAGCGTGTATCATTCATTGCTCTTTTGTTGATTTTGATTGCTTCCATTGTCCTCATTTGTAAGTTGCTTTGGATAAAAGCATGTGCTAAATGACTAAATGTAAATGTCATCTAATATTTTGGAAAATGGATGGATATAATATTTAAATTTGATCTTATTTTAGATTTATTTCAATTAATAAAAGCACTTTTTATTAGTTTTAGGCCTCTAACACTAGCTTGCTCTATTCTTTTTCTATTCTATCGGTTTTCTTTTTATTTATTACATAATTTAAAAAATCTTGCTACGTGTACTGCGTTAAGCTAACTGAGACTTGTCATAGCACTTGTGTATCATTGCTCTTTTGTTGATTTTGATTGCTTCCATTGTCCTCATTTGTAAGTTGCTTTGGATAAAAGCATGTGCTAAATGACTAAATGTAAATGTCATCTAATATTTTGGAAAATGGATGGATATAATATTTAAATTTGATCTTATTTTAGATTTATTTCAATTAATAAAAGCACTTTTTATTAGTTTTAGATTAATTTTATGATAACTACACTGATATATTTGATATAAAGTAATTCATTATAAAGTTACTATTAATATAAAGTTTATACTAATATTAATATACATTACTAATATAATATAATATAATGTTAATATTAATATATATTGTTGCTATTATTCTATTCATTATTATCATTATATAATATAAGAAATAATATTTTATTTATAACAATAAATATTTATTTCTATGCATATTTCACATATTTATTTTAATAGGAAATGCATAATAATAAATAAAATATGATACTGCAACTACAAAAATACCACAAACTTAATATACTGCACATAGAGTTACTAATGTTATATTTATGCTATAACATACAAATATAAATACTGTGTACATACATTACGTTGACAGACAGACAGACAGATAGATAGATAGATAGATAGATAGATCTACCTGAAAGACATGTAGAACTGGTGAAGAGGTAGTTTTACCAAACCAAGAAGTTTATCATGGTCTGAACTACTGGCCCTCAACCAAACTTCAATGACCATCATGTTGTTCTTCATTCTCTCCAACAGTTTGCTGGTCAGTGTGACTGGAGCCACCTGTATCATATTAGAAATTAGATTAAAAACAAATAATAAACTAACTGTATTGTGGGAACCCTGACGATTTCCACCACAGAGTAATATGGGTAAAGCCTGTGAACTTTCCTCGATTCTATATTTAGCACCAACCTGAATAAAGCCGAACAATGGATGTTTTTGACCCCAGCTCACTGTCGATCGAGCGGTTTCATCGGATCCGAGGAGCTTACAGTTCAAGTAGATGTTGGGCTGCATGGGTGCACAGTTAAAATCTTTCCCATCAGGCACCATGAGCAACATATGAAGCAAAATCTCAGTCTCCTCCACTTCCTGCTGCAGAGGCTCATGCAGAGAGCTCTGGTATCTGATGTGTGGTGATGTGGATCGTGATCTGGTTGGAGGTATCAGGATACTCTGGACTTGATGAACACTTGCACTAGGAGACGGGTGTCTCCTGTGGTCAGTCACACATAAACCCTTTGGCCCATCATGCTCTTCAGTCAAACGGGAAGGAGGGGGTCTTGCTGGACTCAGCATTCGTTTTGCAGGTCTCTTTTTGGTGGAGAAATCATTTTTGTCTGCTGCTAATTCAAATGAAACCTTAAAAAAACAAGGGACAAAGAATGAATCACTTAGATCAATAAAATCTCCCAAATTTGGTTCTTATGATCGATTATTTACCTTCAGAGGACCAACTGCTTGTTTATCAATGTTTCCATCCGGTCTTTGAACAGGAAGGGCAGCAGAAATGCTCAGCGATTCACTCTGCATCAGGGAGCTCAGTGGAAACATTGCTGATCCAATGAGAATGGGCTAAACAACAAATGAGAAGATCAGGACTCTAACAGATAAAACCAAAAGAGCCTTGATTTCTGAGGTTTGTTTGATTTTGTGATTGGAACACACTGCACTTACTGTCTTTTGAAGGCTATTTCTGGAGTAGATCTTGAATGTGACGTTCATCTCCCACCATTGTTTAATAGATGACCTACTGAACCTCACTGGAAACAAACTTTGGTGCTGAAACATCACAACTGAAACAAAAATGAATCACCAGATTATTACACTACTTCTGGTTTCTCGTAGTTCTCTAAAACTAATGTACTCACCGCCCTCTGTTACTTTACTAGAGACAACTTTTGTAATCTCTGAAGGTACACGTTGAACATCCTCAAACCCAGCAGAGACCAGTGGAAAGAGGTACTCTACAATATAAAAGCTAGATAAACAAAATATTTACATCAGGTTAGTTTTTGGAAAAGGACAATATCTTCTAGCCACCATCATCTATGAATATTATCTGATGTGAAATATCATAAATGTGGTACCATTTCTTTGTGGTGAGGGGGCGAGGTGGTCTTCCTTTTTTAGAGAGACTTCTTGAAATACTCTCAGTGGAAACTTTTAACTCACTGATGGTGACCCTGGCAAAATTAATATCTCCAAGTAAAGCTATTATATCCATGCCAAGTCCAGATAAATCATCTCCTGCTTCTGAATGCTGCACATCTTCAGAATGAAGTCTTCAAAAAAAAAAAAAAATTAATAAAAAAAAAAGGCAGTTTACACAACAGCAGATATGAAAAAATGTGTTTCAAAATAAAACTATTTTTATTTCTCTGTACCTTTACACATATGTGAAAACATTTACATATATGTTTATTTATTTATTAATACATTTTTTATGTATTTATCTTAAGTGAATGAGTTTTGAGCATTTCTTCTTGCATTAGTGTAACTGACTGGGCATTTTTAGTTGGTCTTGTATGTACTGGCTTCTCTGCTGGATCTTTCTTTTGATGCTCCTCTTCCAAACATTCATCTGATATCTAAAAAAAAAAAGGGAAAAAATTATTTACGAAGTTATATGTTTAAGGAAACTAAACTACATATAACAGCTTGCTGTGTTACACTGTATGACTTACAGGAGCTTTGTAGAAGAGGTTCTCCAGAAGACTCTGATCATATTGAGGGTCGTTGAGCTCACTGTCCATGAGCACACTACTATGATCAGAAAGAGAATCTGGGAAAGAACCCTCTCCATCCCAGAACTGCAGCACAGATCCATTAACACTGAGGAACAGAGCCATTACAAACATTAAAGCATATAGTTTGCAAACACAGACAAAATAATTCTTCTCACTCTAAAAGTTTCACACATTTCCATCAAGTATTTATGAGCAAAGTTCCATTTTCGTCACTTAATCAGTAGCCCTGACTACCTTCCCAGCAGCAAATCCACAGCCATGTCCTCTGGGTTGACTCTATTCTGACTTGGCTCTTCAAGGTAGTGAACAGGATGTTGGTGTTCTGCTTGAAGGATGTTCTCCAGAAACTGTCCTGACGAGGGCCTGGCTGGCCTTTAGGAGGAAGATGATGTTTAACACTATTTATAATCATCAACATTCTGCCATTTTATCTGTCTATTTTGACCCCTCATATGTATGAGTAAGAATAAGTAGAGTTCATACAAGACATCAGTGTTGTCTTTGGAGAGAGGCAGGGGAATGTCCTTCAGAGGAACATCTGGCTCCACATCAGATTTTAAGGCTGAAACCACCATGGCATTTCTCAGTTTGCTGCCACGCTCCAGAAGAACTGGAAAAATACAAAAAACACAAGTAATATATAATAAAAATAAGTAAACTATATAATGGACAACAAGTAAAGAATAAATAAACACTCGGCATATGCATCACTAAATAGTGTTACATGAGTGTAAAGAGCTGTCTGGTCTTTTTGTCAACAGATCTGCCAACAGAACTTCCACAATGGCCTCAACCATCTCTGACGAAAAATGTGTAATTTGTATAGTGCTGTAGAGCCCTGCACTGGCCTCAAATTTAGGCCCTAGCCTGGCCCGTGTCCGACAGCTTATCAGAATTACCGGCCCGAGCCCGTCTCCCCCCCCCCTTATACTACTGTTTCAGCTATTAAAATAGTTCACTTTTGTATGTAATGGCAAAGTGATTATATTTCATTTCGTTTTTTTTTTTAAGTTAATTTAGAAAAACGTTTGGAGCATTTTTTGTTCGTTAAATTTTGTTTTTTAAAGTAACGACCAAGCGGCCAGACTTGCCTAAAATAAAATCTATAGATATAAAACAGTTCAAGCATATAACAATGTTTAAACGTTAAACCTAGATAAATGTGCGCAGTTAGACGCATATCCAAGCGTTTGTGCGGAGAGTGGAAGCTAAAGTGCGCTTTGCAGGACATGGAGGCGCCAGCGCGATCACTTGCATTTATTTTCACTGCAAACAACTTAAAATACGCCGTCATTTTTGCTCATAAAGGTAAGGGTAATACATCATTCGGAACTGTAAAGGTTCTACTTTTATTTGTGTGCACTCACAATATCAACAAAACGTTGTGCTTTTATAAAATAAAGAAAACACACAATGCGCTTTCTGCCGTCTCGGTCTTGAACAGGAGCGCTTCACAAAAATGAACCCAAACTCAGCGAATACATGCCTCACAGACATGACAACTATATCTATAGAAACCTTTAAATTTCTACTTAACAAAATAAAACAAATTGAAAACTCTTTCATTATAATCATAATCCGTAAAGATGCACTTCTCTCTAAAGGTGCGTCTAATGAGGAGATGGCGAGTCAGGATTGGCAACTTCATCCTTCATACGGACTCAGAAAACACTAGTTTATTAGTAAATAATTCAAGCATCTCCTTACTATTTCCCCCTGACACATTCATGGTAATTACTTTTGCTGGTGCTTTGCGGCAAGCTTTAGCCTATTGCGTGCATTTGAACGCAGAACTCTTCAGCTGCGCTGTCGGCACGCTCGCTGTTGCTGCAGAACACTAAACAGTAAACACCGTCCGAGCAGCTCTTGACAGTCGTGGTAGCACGGTCTCGTGTTGTTTCCACCAGCGCGGCAAATTTTTTTTGTCACTAATTGATGGATGTCTAAAATAGAAATATATGGAGAAGCCTAAAACAGGCCCGAGGCCCGGCCCGCGTCTGAATTATGACGTGAAAATTGGCCAGAAGCCCGGCCCTAGGGGCGTAAAAAAAAATCGGGGCCCGTCAGGCCCGGGCTGAAATGCAGGGCTCTATAGTGCTGTACTGACACAATATAAGGTTTTAAAACTGACAGAATTAACTGAAGTTTAAAAAGAACTCAAGATCAATCAGCAGAATTTGGCAATATTTAGATTGTGATTGACAGACAGTTCTTTAATTTGACCAGTTCTTAAAAAATCTTCTATGACACAAAGTATTTCAGCCAAAATGTTGCTGTGTTCAACAGTGAAGTCAATATAATGAATTCAGTAAATCAAGTTAATGAGGTTTACCTGACAAAAGGTCAACAGGTGCGTGGCTATTTGCTGAAAGAGTTTGGGTGGTAGCAGGTTTAGGTTTTCCAGTAGAAGAATCTGGTTTGATGTTATTGTTTTCTTGAAAATACAAGTAATCCTTCCCTCTAAAACAAGATTATTGGACAAAAACAATGTTTTATTATTAATGTTTATTGAATTAAAATGAAAAATCTTAGAACTTAAAAAATTGAAACTAAAAGAAATTAACTTTAAGTTACAGTACTAAAATTACTACAATTAAAAATGGTTTAAAATGAAGTAAAGCTAAATACAAATATTGAAAAAATACAGATGACATAAGCACATAACTTCACTTAAACTAAAATTAAAATGAAAACTGAAAACATAAGTTAATTTAAACATTAAGAAATATTATTAATAAATAGCATATAATAATAATAATAATAAAAACAACTATTATTATTATTAAGGAGATATTAATATAAAAATAATAATATTAGAAAGGTAATAACATAGTTAATAATGAATAGAAAAAAATATATATATATTATATAAATAATACTAAAATAACACTAGGGAAGAACTACGAACATAGAACTACTTAAAACATTTTTCACCTATTTTATCCAAAATCGTTAGTATTTTAATTTAACTTGTCTGTTCATAGACCACAGTCAAGTCTGCAACTAATTTTCAAGATCAGTCATAAGGATGAGTGTTGTGAAATTAATGCTCTAATGACAGTTTGTTTCACATTACTCATTCAACATTCAAACCATCCAAAATATAAAAGAAACCTAGGCATGTGGCCAGAGCTGCTGCCAGCTGTCTCCTTCACACTCGGGAGAGCCTGATCCATGGATGAATGTGCAGGCATGTTCTGGTCAGTTGTTACTCCAGGAGCCTGTGCGTCGAGGCTCATATCAGTCGTGGGTACTGAACTACTGCTGTCATATCCCTCTGTTAACGCTTCTAGGGCAAGTGTGACCTACGGTACATGTGAAACAACACATAATTAACCCTTGTGTTGTGCTCAAAATCCTTTATCTAATTTGGTGTTCCCAGTCTAAATTCCCAGAACTTATGTACCTCAGTTTTTGAGTGGGGAAAAAAAATATTTGTGGATAATTACGGCAATGTTCTCTCACAAACGGAGGTGCATTAGCTCAGATAAATAAGTCCTATGATCACTCAGTTCCAAAACGAAATACAAAACACAGCGCTAATTGAAAGAAAACAAGATGACAAAGAGATTGAATACAATATTTGGTTAGAATATAGCATTATGAGTGATTTATAAGCACGTTTTTGCAGGCAATTTTGTTTTTGACTGGGAACACCATGTAAAAAGGTGGGGGAAAAAATACTGAAAAAAGTACAAAAATTATACAGTTATTTTTGGGAAATTGCTACACCCTGTGTGCAGTAAGTCTGATTCCAATGCGATAACATTAAGTTTTTCAAAAAAAAAAGAAAGAAAAAGAAAAAAGAAATTCCTCTCTGGGTCAAAATGAACAGAATACAGTTAAACTGTGAACCTAAAACCTGAGAAGAAAAAAAAAAACATATTCACAGTAAATTTGATCAGCTGAATAAATGTGAATTCTGCTGAGCATCTCACCCACCTGTAGCTCTCCAAGTTTTTCTGATGACGGGGAAACAAGAGTGAAATATCCATTTATGGAGTGAGACAAAGAAAGCCGGGCGATCCCAGGGATTTGAGCTCGAGCTATAGGCAAATGATCAACCTTTGTAAGCACATCCAGCACCAATGAGCCCATATCTGTGAACAAAGAAATATTATATTCAGTTATGCAACACATGAATACATTTAGGACTTCTGCAGGTTCAACAAAGACAAAAGTAAGGCTTTTTAAGACCCACTGAAACCCTGAAATCCATACGGACAGTATGGAAGGTTAAATATGCCTCTCTAAAAAGGAATTGCCAATAATCAGCCATCAACTATATAGCGATCTAACCTGTCAAATAAGAAGTCAGCTGTTTGGGTCCACATCGAACTGGAAAACGGGCAGTCGATTTGACCCCTTTCTGTTCAACATGTCCATCTCTAGGCCTGAAGAAGGTGCCACTGGAAGACTCTCCCCACCATCTGAGCCTGATCAGAGTCACAGGAGGAGGTCTGGTGATGGTCCACAGCACTTTACTCACTGTCACTCTCAGAAAACATCTCAGCTGACCCTCCACCAGAGGAGGAATGCTGGTGGATGTAGACACATCACTGAGCACTGCAGAATGTGGACAATAAGAAAGACATGAGACCAAACAGCGTTTCCTAACTTTCAATACTTGGAATACAGCTGTTTATTTTTTTTCACCTAATAATCCACGCGCAGCCAGCAACAATTTAACATTAGTCTTCGCTTCGGCTGTCTCAAAATGCAGTGAGCCCTCAAATGCTTTAGGTAGGTAGATTACTATTTAGAAGCAGGTTTTGCCCTCGCAAAGGTTACGAGATTTTAAATCTCTTTAAAAGACTCTCGGATTTGCGACAAATACAACCTCCAAACAAATGTAACTTACCTCTTTTTCTGTTGCTTACACCCTTTGAGGGTTTCACCTTTTTATTCTTCATTCCTCACATCGAGAGTGTACTAAATAATATTATTAATGAATCAAAGGTATCATACTTTGTTGACAGTTGCATTAACAAACATAATACCACTGAGCAACGGCTCGACCAATCAGAGCCCGGAACGACTTCTTCTCTTTGCTTTGACAAGTAGTGCGAGGGGTTTCTAGCGCCTCTCAAGGAAAGATATGAAATTACAAGGGAACCAATTGATACAACAAACTGGTAAACAAAAATGTTGTAATCGTAATCCCAGGATTTCTTATTATACAGATTATACTCGTTTTCTTCCCATTTTTAGTGAGCCCTTAAGAGTGCAGGTCATCAATGAAAAGAGGCTGCTTCGTGATAAGTGATCTATTGAATTGTACAATCCACTCAAAAGTAAGTTGGTATCAAATGATCTCTATTCACATATTTATTGGAGAAAAAAAATGCAGATTTTACAGAACTTAAAAGAGAAGCATGTATGGAGTACAGTAAAAGTGCTGACCCACAAAAGAGTGTGGTTAATGCTGAAATGTAAATCATTCAAAATAATTTTTGTCAATTCAAATAAAGCTGAAATTAAATATAATTATTGGATAAAAAAAAGTAAAACTTAGATATGACTGAAATAAAATAAAAGTTGAAATGCTAAATACTACAACAAAAATTGAAATAAAATGTAGTTTAAAGCTAAACAGAATATAAAAAAACGAATAAAAATGGCAGGACATAAAATTACAACAAAAAATAAAATAAAATAAAAGCTAATTATAAATATGAATACATAGTACTGAATCATATTAATTAACCATAGTATATAAATAATAATACTAAAATATTTTTTGCAATTGAGTTGACAGGACCCATAAGTAGCTTGTTAGATCAAAAAAGTATTTTATAACACACACACAAATTTATTTTCAAGAATATATCAATTTAATTGTACAAGTACATTTGTCACAATAGTAAACAAACAAAAGGAATTGAAAATACAAAAAAAAAAATACATTCTTCAATCAGCATCAAAGCTATGTAAAATACAAATAAAAAAAGCAAACTAAATACAGTTGGCAGCTACTAATTACAAGCTCCTTGAACCTTCCCAGCAATCTTTTTTGAACATTCGAAGAGAGCATTATGAATGTCTTTAGCACATGAAATCTGTGATTTTATCATACTGAGATACTGAGAGTAAAACAGAGACTCTGTTTGCACTGTGTCCGGCTTGGTGGCTGTAGGTACGAGATTTGGAGAGTGCTTTGTGCTGTCGATGCTCTGCGACAGGCACTCGTGGGCCAGCCGCTGAAAAAATAAAACGTCAATGTTAATCGAAATCAAACAAGATCTTTGAATGACATTTTTACCAGAATCACAGCAGGTGCTTACCAGGCAAAGCTCCAGTTGATCACAGAGAGCATAAAACTCCTCTAAACTTTTGTCAAATCGCTGAACTGCTGCATCATTACCCTTCCTACATTTTGAGAGGTGAAATATATATATTTTTAAGTTTATTTCTTGGTTTAAGCATCCAGAAATCTTTCTATTGAAGCTTATTTCTGCCACAGTATTAAAATTTAGACATTTTATCTCACAATTCAAACTATTGTTCTTGCAATTCTGAGTTTATAGCTCACAATTCTGAGAAGAAAAGTATGAATTGTGAGAAAAAACGTCACAATTACATTTTTATTTTTCATTCAGTGGAGGAAATAAAAACAGAATTGTGACATTTAAACTTAGAATTTTGAGAAAAAATCTGAACTGTGAGATATAATGTCAGAATTGCGAGAAAAGCTCAGAATTCTGCCTATTTTGTCCCCTCAGAATTGCAAGAAAAGAGTCAGAATTGTGAGATTAAAAAGTCTGCAATTATCTGATTTTTTTTTCTGTGGCAAAAACAGGCTTCCATATATTTATGTACATTAATAGACAGAACAGACAGACATGTACATACATACAGCATGCATACATATATGTGCTAATTACATATTCATGTACCATGTTAGTTACATAATAGGGGAATCTTACTCTGTTGTTTTTAAGCCGTTGTCAATAGCTGCATTGTGTCCAAAATTTAGTGAAGCAATGGCCATTACGTTCTGAAAACATACAATTATAAACTAATGTTAGTATTCTATTTCAAACCCGTAACGTTACTTTCAGCTCCCATGTTCAATGAAAGGCACCAAAACAAACCTGTAAACTATCTTTGAGCAGAGGAATCAGCATTTTGAATCTGTGAACGGGATCAAAATCTTGTTGTTGACTGAGCTGCTGCTGCTGCTGCTGTTGTTGAGATTGAGGTTGCTGTAAACCAGCCGCTTGCTGAACGCCCATCTGAGCACTGTTAACCATCTGCTGCGACGCCATTGTTGATATGAAACTCGACCACTTCCACTTCCGCTAGAAGCTATCCAGCAAACGCTGCTAGCTAGCGGTTAGTGGTTATGAGACAAAAATGTCGTCTTCCCACAGAGGGCGCTAGAAGACGCAGAGCCGATTGGCTCATCCTGACCAGCGCTGAGAAAAGTAACAGGAGCATAATTGCACCGCTTTATAGCTTGATGATAATTATAACTTACTTAAATAACTGACAAACTTAAGCCAATAGGGTCCAATGATCAAAATCAAAATAACCATTTAATTCTGTAGTCCACATATGTCTTTTTTTGTGTAGAAGGACTTTGGTCGAAACTATAGGCTATATTATATACATCATTTATTTTTTTACATAAAATATCCCTAAAAATAACTGTCATAATCATAACATGCTGTCACGCGAACAACCGGCCTGTAACTATTTTAAATATCATAAGCGCGTAAGCTACTATATTAGTAGCTAATATTAGTATCGTGCATGACGAAAGCAATAACTTCATTATTTGAATATTTGAGAATGTAGTCATTCGTTCAGGAATCATATTGGTCTAGTTCAGCTTGTATAGGTTGTCAAATTTTGATTTCTCACAATAAGTAATACAACTAATGTAGTCAGAATCTGATAAATTGCATTTTTAGATTTGAGTGGAAGGTCAAACCAAAGTCTTTGGTCAAACGCTCCACGACGGAGTCAACGTGGTTGAAATGAAAGCAAATGGCGCCATCTAGAGGAACATTTGTGGCGCTGCGAACTATGTTATAAACTTTTTCTGAGAATCGAGGCTACACAATCTGCTTGAAATATGATGGATGCAATAACACATTTTTTTGACAAATTAATTATTATTTAAGTTTATTATTTGAATCTAACATATACATGCAATACAATAATGCTTTAAGAGATGTCAAGAGAGCCTGCCCTGATGTATCATATTTGATATTCATATGAACAAAAAAATTTATGGATAATCAAGTAAATCTAAGTTGCTTCAGTCCATTAAGTATTCATCTTAGAATATTACTAACAATATAAAAGTTATTCTTACATTTATTTCATAAAAATCTGTAAAGAAAAAAAGGTTAACCACAACCTAAAGTGGGACGTTTGTACATAAATACCAAAAGGCCTTTTACTTGCTAAAAAGCATAAACTATCAGATGGCAGAAGGCATGTAAACATCAAGTTTTTCAGCTAAGTTGTGATTTTAGAGGCCTTAGAAATTTCCAAATTATATTTGACAGGGTAGGATGGGTTAATACTTAATCAGAACTAGAGGGAAAGAAGAGAAGAAGAAGAAAGGCAAAGACAGAGGTAATGTGATGTAATGAATGATGATCATATAAATAAACTATATGAGATAAAAGTTTGCGAACAAACTTTGTGCTGGCCTAGTCTAGAAAGTTTAAAAAAGGGTAATAACAATGTCTGGAGTTCCAGAGATCCCAGATTTCTCGTGTCACATGATAATACGTTTTGATAATATTTTTACGCTATACAGTAGTTGTGTAGTATTTGGGTATTTATGGTATTTTTAATTTGAATTGGCTAATTTAGTTAGTATATAACTGGGCTTATTAAAAATAGCAACATTTTATGTAAAACTCACTTAAAGATGTATGTATCAGTTTAATTCGTGGTAACGTTAGAAAGGGCTATAGTTTAGTAGAACATTACTGCCTACTGGAAATTAAACACTTCAGATTTATTTTTAAGATTAAACAGTAACGTTACTGTATGCTAGAGAAGTGTTCAAACAAAACTGTATTAGTTTTGTGCAGGAATACCAGATGTAATTATTCTTGCTGTTTGTGTTTAATTTATAATGTG
The DNA here is from genome assembly GCF_001515625.1 of Sinocyclocheilus rhinocerous. Taxonomy (NCBI): domain Eukaryota; kingdom Metazoa; phylum Chordata; class Actinopteri; order Cypriniformes; family Cyprinidae; genus Sinocyclocheilus; species Sinocyclocheilus rhinocerous. The sequence goes on along the minus strand of NW_015625613.1, from coordinate 528,012 downwards.
ACTTAGCAGCACCTATATATTTTTTTTATAGTTTCACTGGAAACAATTTAAAATAAGGTTAATTTTCCATAACTAACATTAACAAAAATATTAAATACTGTTACAAATGTATTGTTCATTGTTAGTTCAAGTTAGTTCATACTTTCACTAATGTTAACAAATGATACTATTCAGTAAGTGTTACCGTTTTACTATCATCCGATTTTTAATAAGAAAATGTAACACCAATAGTCCTCCATTTCTCTCTTCAGATGCACTTTTGAAATATTTAGCTATGCAGTTTCTGTGTAAATGTTTGAAGTGCTAAGTGTTAAAACGGTCATGATTTTCATTTAATGGACCATTTGTCTTTCACAATGTAATAAATATTTGAGCTTAATAAATGAGCTTTATTCAAATAAATATTTGAATAAAGATTGAGCGCATTTGGAGGACCCAACATCCGAGTAGTTTGGAAAGGAAGTTGTCACGGTAACCCGGATGTACACAAAACCACGTGACGGTTCTTTGCACGTGTAGAAGACAGAGAAAGATGTAAGTACGCTGTAAATTAATTTGAAATGCGTTGCAGGATACTGTTATAGGTTTCTGGATGTCAACAATAATTTCTGCCAGCACTATGATCAATTATCATCTGACAAGATATGCAAGCACATAATAGTTAGCTGGCAAATTCTTTTCGTATAACTCATTGTGACGGTTTACAGTGTTTATCCAAAATTAACAGCGTTTACAAACATGTTTGCTGAAGAGGAATGGACTGATTCTCCATTACCAGATGGATCATCTCACACTGTTAAGATGTCTCCTGCCTCTGGCAAGGTATTATGATGTCTTCCCCCTTATTTAAGTGTAGTTCTGCCACATGAATTTAATTTTTCATCTAGCATTTTTATCCCATCAGGATAAGGTTGTGTGTAAACAAAGTCTTTTGAGAACCTTGCAAACATTGGGTTCAGTTCCAGACTGGGGAGCTGGGAATGTTTTTGAGGATAGTGAAGAGGAGAAAGATGCCTCCACTACAGTCAAGACGGCAAAAAAGAAAAGGTGCAAAAAGCGTAAAAGAACGTCTAATGCTGAAAATGAAGGGAAGCAGCAGGATAAAGGGGATTCATCTGAACCACCTGTGAATAAGAAGAAGAAGCCAGTAAAGAAGACCGTTAAAGAAACAAGTGAGAACATGTTCTAGTCATTTTAGGTCTACACTCTTAAACATTATTGACTTTTTCACATCAATTTGTGTTTGCAGATTCTAAAGTGTCACACGAGTCCAGAAAAGATAAGATTGACAAAGGAGTCGGACCTCAATTGGAGAAAAATGAAAGTCAAGCAGAAAACAAGCTAAGCAGAAAGCAGTGGAAGAACAAGATGAAAAACAAAAGAAGGTGCAAGAACAAATATGTTCCAAAAACGACAGGTGTTGGTGATGCCATTGCAAACGAGGAACCATTAGTTCAAACACAGGATGTCAAAGAATCCAAGAAAGTGAAGAAACATGACAAGGCATCCAAAAAAACGAAGAAAGCTCATAAAAAGAATGGTATTTCTTCCATCACGGACAATGCTCAAAATTGCATAGACTCTAAAACAGATGAAATGCCTAGCACGGGAACTAGAATAGCAGATAACAATACAGTCTCGCATAAAGTGGAAGATAAAGGGAAACTGGAAGAAGAAAAGTGGAAGAAAGAAAAATTGCGTCGCATTTTAAAGTCGCATTTTCCTGATGACCGTAATAAAGCCTCAGAGGAACTAGAAGAACCCAATGGTACAACAGTAAGTTTGAAAGGCGATGAAGAGCAAGCGGCTCCTGACCCCTCGACTGCTTTAAGGGCAAAGATGGAGAAGCGGTTAGAAGCCGCTCGATTCCGCTACATCAATGAGCAGCTTTACACGTCGACCAGCGGTGAGGCCAACCGCATGTTTCAGCAGGACCCAGAGGCCATTGCAATTTACCACAAGGGCTACACGGCACAAGTTCAGCACTGGCCTACAAACCCTGTGGATTCAATCATTTCCTATATTTGTAAAAAGTGAGATGTCCTTCCTTTTGCTGATTCCTTTATGCAGTGTTTTTGTGTTGTTAGTTTTTTTTTTTTTGTGGGTATGCAAGCACACGTTGCATATTGCTTTTAACTTTATGTATGTATTTATTAAAAAAATTATTGCAACATGCTTTTTTTTTATTTTATTTTTTTATTATCTTTATTTATTTTAAAAAGACCTGATAAAGTTATTTGGCATAATAATAATAATAATAATAATAACAACACTACTACTACTACTACTAATAAATGATCAATAATAATAAATTATATAATAATAATAATAATAATAATAATTTTCCTTGGTATGCTGTTTTGACATGGCTGTAGTTTCCTGAACTACAGTTTAATTTGTTAATTGTTTTAAAGACATTCAGAACAATTAACAAATTAACTGGCTTGTCTTTATTAAATCACAGTGTTCATGCACAGAATAATCTTCCATGAATGAACTACAGAAATACAGCATTTTTGGAAGGCACTGAAAGTCAATGAATTTCTATTTCCTTTTTTCCCCCCCCAGACCAGCTTCTTTAGTTGTTGCTGACTTCGGCTGTGGAGACTGTAAAATAGCTCGGAGTGTAAAGAATAAAGTACATTCTTTTGATTTGGCTCCGGTTTGTGATCTTGCCACTGCATGTGACATGGCAAAAGTAAGTTATTGTAGTAAAAAAGCTTTCATTTGTAATGCAGCCGAAAGACTAAAAGCAGCACTGTTTATTACTTTTTCCACAGGTGCCGCTTCGTGATTCTACTGTAGATATTGCTGTTTTCTGTCTTTCTCTGATGGGGACAAATCTGGGAGACTTCTTGGCAGAAGCAAACAGAGTCCTGGTGATGGGGTAACTGCCTTTTTTCTTTTTTCTTTTTTTGAACAGTTGCCAATATTTTAAAAGTTTATTATCAAATCCAAGTCTAGTGATTAGCCAATATATATCCTCTTTCCATTTATTTATTAATTTTTTTTGCAGGGGTGTTCTTAAAATTGCTGAAGTGGCCAGCAGATTTGAAAATGAGCATTTGTTCATTAGTGCATTGTCAAGTCTGGGCTTCAAGTTAGTCCATAAGGTAATGTGCAATTCATTCCAGTGAACATACACTACCATTCAAATGTTTAGATTTTTTAAAGAAATTAATTATTTTATTCAACAAGGATGCATTAGATATATCAAAAGTGACAGTGAAGACATTTTTAATCTTAGCTGTTCTTTCCTCAAAAAAAAAAAAAAAAAGCAGTACAACTGTTTTCAACATTGATAATAAATGTTTCAGCAAATCAGCATATTAGAATGGTTTCTGAACGATCATGTGACACTGAAGACTGGAGTAATGATGCTAGAAATTCAGCTTTGCCATCACAGAAATAAAATGAATAAATGTATTATAATAGAAACCAGTTATTTAAATAATATATCATAATATTATGGTTTTACTCTATTTTTCATCAAATAAATCCAGCCTTGGTGAGCTTTAAAAAACATGTTTCCAGCTTAACATTCACCTGGTCCTGTGAAATTGCCTCATATTTCTTTTTTGCTTAATAACTCTCATGAGACAGACCATTACACTGTCCAGCACACTACTGAAGGCACCCTGTAGCATAGAGAAAACGGTAAAATATGATTCACCAGGCCATTTTACTTACTCCAGGATCAGGTTTTATGCTTTTTACACCAGGATATTCATCTCCTGTACTTCCTTTGGATACAAGCAGCTTCTAAATGTCAGCCTAATCATACATTCCCCCCCCTTTTTTTTATCTCAGAATATGCAGTTCTTGTCATTGCTTTTGAAAACTCAAAATATAAGCTCATTCAAAATATGAATAAATACTATAACAGTACATAAATAATACTAAAATAGCCCTGGTGCGGAGCAGAAAATGAGGCTAATAATAATGGGAAAACTGATATTTTGGAGTTGATCATACTTTATTCTTTAGATGATTGTGCAAAACTCACTGAAACATTTTCTGCAGACTTGCTGTTAAAAACTGACAAACATGCAAGTAATAGAGGACTGCTGTCAAAAATCTATTAAATCATTAGAATAATCTCCTCCTTAATTATCATAAATGATTGTTAGTTGCAGGTCTAATGCTGTACTGGAGAGATGGAAAGTCAGGCCAAGTGCGCAGTATTGCAGAATAGAATTGTGCTGTTCTGCAAGTATGGAGATCAGTAATGGAATATATTAACAGCACTAACATAATGTTCTTCATTCTCAGTTTTTCAGTAAAATAGGTCATAATTTAGTAATCAAAATGTAGTTTAATTTACTATTTAAGGGTCAATATCACCATAGAGTGCCTTTTAACCCTCACAATACTCAAAACTTTTGGTTTTAATTTCCCATTCGCTTTATGTCATGTCATAAATAGTAGACACTCAAATACTATAGAAACATATTCGCTGAGCTCCCACACATTTTTTTAGATAATTATGGGCCATTATTCGAAGCATAAACCATATGTCCACCCAGTCATGGACATATATATTACTGTTAAATACGTTTTCATTGCAATATTAAGATGCAAATTATATTTTCTGAAAGGTATGATGTCCCTTTCCTAAACACGGTTATTTGTTTGCTTTCAAATTATAAATACATAAAAAAAATTTATGTAAAGCATGTGTTTTTAAAAATGTGCACATTCATTTTTTTATTATTTGGAGAAAACTGTGATATTTGGATGCAGTTTTTTGTTTGCATGTTATTGCCCCCACACCTAGCTATTGAACGCACTGGATTATATAGATATGATTCAATTATTATTTAAAATATTATTGTAATATATCAAGATGACAGGGTGGACCAGCACATGACGGGGTGGACACATAATGCAAAACGCACAAAGCATGACAAAATATGACAATGAAACATTTATTCAACTTCGAAAAAAATAATATAATAATACCGTAATAAATAATAAAAGTACAGCCTCAGTCACATAGATATGTGTTCATTTGAGTTTTTAGCAATATTAACTATAAATTAACTGTGACTAGCTAAATTTTTAGTCTGGTTGTTGAAGAGAATTTTTAAACGTACATATTTTGAAAATACTGTATTCTAATCACTTCTGGCATGTTTTATGCCGATAGGGTGGACATGTTAAGCTTTGGCAAAGCAAGTAAGAAAACTCAGGCGAAGAAAATTTGTCAATTGAAAAGTCACCAATTTACTCATCTCAACCGTTGAAATTCCCACCACTGAAGAGACAAAAAAATCTGTTGTCCTGATGTCACTAAAGTGGATTGCCTTTTCTTAAAGGGGCGGATTCCCCAATACGACAGGGTGGACAACCATTCAAGGGACATGGACAAACTCTTCTTTTTTTATTAAATAAATATATTGTTTTTATTTCCAAATGATCAATACACTCAAATTGAGTAATCTCTTATTTAACAAAATATTAATAGGAGAACAACATTTTTTAATTTTATGATTTGACAATATTCTACTATCATTCAAATTTAATGAGCAGTGCATGGAAGATAGCAAAACAACACGCATCCTCTTACACAAAACTAAAACAAATCTAGAAAATTTATCTATAGAGCCAAGTAATGCTTTTGTTATGAATATAAAAACTTAGCCTAATATAACACACCCTTTCAGAGTCATTTTTATGTTAAGTTATCATGGCAAATTAGTTATTTATGTACAGGACGCCAAAAGGCAACATACAGTGATATTGACTCTTAAAGAAAAGAGCTGTTTACAAGCTATTTATGTTCATCTATTTTTTTCTAGGACACAGAAAACAGCCACTTCTACTCCTTTGAATTCATAAAGACAGGAAAAGCACCTGGGAACGTGAAGAAAGTCGGTCTTCAACTTAAACCTTGTCTGTACAAGAAACGATAAATGTACATAAAGTAAATTTTTTGCTTCTTTATGTATGGACTGTGTATGAAAGGTTTGAGCAATAATTCAGTTTAACTCAAGGGTCAAATCTCTTCTTAACATTGTATGTTTTGTAAATCAGTGTAATAGGAAAGTACATTTTATAATGTGATATTCAAAGAATTTTGTCCTTTGTGAAAACTATTTGTCATATATCGTCTTATGATTGGAAGAATATTTTTTACCTGATAAACAAACAGACTCGATAAGTATTTAAACTTGTCAAGTATTTTATTGTATTTTTACAAGTGTCACCGTGACATTATTTACCCTGGAAATCTTACATCTTACAGCAACACAAAGGAAGACCAGTCGTCATTCAAACAGAGACTGTGAAGGGAGTAAAATCTTATAACCAAAATATCAGACTTGGACTCTACAGGCCCAGATGTGGATAATCCCACTATATACTGCAGGGCCACCAGAGGGCGCTACAAATTCAGTCAGTTTGTGAGCTACAAGTACAATTGGAACGAAAACAAGATAGAACACACCAACCAGACTTTTAAAGTATATCTCTGTGTAAGTCAGAACAAAGCAACAATCTTAAAAAGTAGTAAAACAATAAAAATGTGCTCATAATATTTATAAAACAATGCTACTTATCGAAGTAAATCATAATGCTCAAAGTAATACCAAGCTACTTCAATCTTTTCCTTACAATCGGTATTTGTAGTTGAGGAAAAAGAACAACTACATATCAAAAATGTGTATATACAGTTGGGTCCAAAACCCTGAGACCACTAATGAAATATTCATATTAAATGAATAGTTCATCCAGAAATAAACATTTGCATAAGATTTACTCATTCGTAGGCCATTCAAGATGTACAGTAGTCAACATTTGAAGTGGATCAAAAAAGTTCATCAAAGTTGTCCTAAGACAAGAACACATTTTGGTTTTAGGACAACTTTGATGAAAGGTTTTGATCCACTTCAAATGTTGACTACTGTATACGAGTTGTTTCTTCATTGGAATGGATTTAGAGAAGTTTTGGAGAAACCTGATAGATGTGTTTATTACAAACACAGATTTTCAATTCACAAGATGTTAATTGATAGACTGGAGTCAGATTACTTGTGAATTATTGTGATGTTTTTATCAGCTGTTTGGACTCTCATTCCGACGGCACCCATTCACTGCAGAGGATCCACTGGTGAGCAACTAACGCAATGCCAACTAACGCAATAAATTTCTCCAAATCTGTTCTGATAAAGAAAAAAACTAATTTAAATCTTGGATGGGCTGGGTAGAGAAAACTTGAAGCAAATTTCCATTTTCTTTTTTGTTTTTTTCATTACAAATTGCATCATCAGCATAACAGTCTGATTAACAATGAATGAATTTCTTAAGCATTTCCCCTTTTCAAAAGCATGCACTCAAGCTGCCACAAACTCCACAAGTATGTGCAAAAACTGATATATTACAGTCGTAAAACCCAACAGCTGTGTCACACTGTGCTTTTAGCATCAAAAACAATGGAATAGTGCACAAGCTCAGCATAGTGCGGCCCAGCCGTGCCTGGAATCACCTTCTTCTCTGGGCAGCGAGAATCCTGCATTAGAGCCGCTAGAGACTCACGCTCTGTCCTGTTTTTCTTTTGGAGAAAAATAAATAAAAAATGAGCCATTGATATTTATTGGACAAAATGTTGAAATGATTATATAACACTTTGTCTACCTTTTGTGACGAGTGACTTCTCCCACTTTTACTAGAAAGAAATAACAATAGGAAATTTACATGTCAAGTTTATTATTATTTTTTAAAAATGAAAGCCACAGATACGTTTGCAATTTAAATTGACATCATTCTCCGCTGCTGAGACATGAACATGAATCTGTTTATGTCGCGTGAAAGCACAAATGTGGTAGATGCGGTCTTGTTCTGTGCCAGCCACCATGTATCCTGTTTATGAACACGATGCATGTCATTGGTCTAGGTAAGCTACCTTGCTTCCTGTTTGCCTCCACCGATCTCACCTGTATGGTAATATCCAAAAAGAAAACAGCAGAATCTAACAACCTAAGTTTGTTAGAAAGCGAGTCTACTCACCAGAGGACAACCAAAACGATAATCAAGATGAGGGTGATTGCAGCAGCTGATGAGAAGCAAATAATGATGAATATCACTGTGGAAAACAAACATTCATTACAAACCAATTCACCACACTTCTATATTCTACCAGTACTGATATGTGGAAAACTCACTGTGTTGAGTCTCTTCACTAGTTACATCCACCCGAATGAAAACATTAGCCGTGTGGTGGTGGTGCGTGACGTGGCATATGTACAATCCCGCATCCAGTTCAGACACAGGCTCTGTAAAAACTAACGCCATGCCCTCTGTGTCAGCTGCTGACCCGTCCTCCCTGGGATGAGAACAATTCAGAGGCATGTCTTAAATAACAACTTTCAAAAGTCTCTTTTTCTCTAGAAACTGCTAGATGGAAGATTTAGAAGAGTTTCGATCAATATGTCTGAAATTAGTACAAACAAAACTACATTACAATGGATAGTTCACACAAAAATGAAAACTGTCATAATTTACTCATGACCTTCCTTTCTTTCTGTCTTTCTTTCTTTCTTGGAACACGTTAACATTGCTCTTATCAATACAATGAAACTGAATGTTGGCACATACTCTCAAGCTCTGAACACAAAAAGTTACTTATTTTTTTGTATTTTTGTTGTGGTTTTGCCATTTTTATTAGTGTTTAAATATTTCTATTTAGCTTTATTTTATTTTTAGTATTACTATTTACTAGTTTTAGTAATTTTAGTATTTCAAAAACGTATTTAATTTTATTTATTTCATTAGCTGCAATTATCATTTCTAATTTTCAAGTTTAAATGTTTTATGTAATATATTTTATTTATTTTAATATCATAATATATTTTTATTCGAGCTTTATTTCAATTACCATAAACGATTTGTTTATGCTTAGTTTTAGTTAACAATAACTACACTATTGGAGCTTGACAGCATCTGTCACCATTCACGTTCAATGTATGGAAAAGAGCAGCATGAACATTCTTCTGAATATCTCCTTTTGTGTTCCACGGAAGAAACAAAGTCATAAAGGTTTGAGACAAGATGAGGATGAGTAAATGATATATGGAATATTCATTTTGGGTATGTGTTCTTATAGAATGACAGATTTAAGGGATCTACTGGACTATTTACTGGGTTAAGCAGCATAATTATAGCTATTACAGTTTTTGTTATTATTTTAAATATTTTCATATTTTCTGTTTTCACTTTTAGTAGTTTTGTTGTGCTTTTGTCTTTTTTATTAGTATTTAATATGTCTATATTTTTTAAAAATTAGTTTTAGTTAATTTAGCTTTAGTTATTTTAGTACTTCAAGTTAAACTAAACAAAAATGAGAAATGTTGCCGCATTTATTGTCAAGCAAAAAGAATCCAGAACTTCACAGCCTGATGCAGTAAAAAAATTAATGTGAAAACTTTAGCTAGCCCTTGTCTTTTCTATTTATCCCTTTGGGTGTCTGAAATGAAAGAAAAATCAGTGTGCTGCATTTAGGCTTTGAGAGTGCTGTGGAACTGTATAACAGGCCGTGATACGGTCACAACGTTTTTCTGTAACTTTGAATTCTTGTGTATGTCGTGCCATATTTAAGCATGCATGATTCAACATACCTGTAACATGTTGTCTTGTACGACGGAACATTGCCGTGGGCTCTGAGAAGTATCTTCTGATTCGAGAGGTTTTCTTGCAGTGCTAAACGATGCTCATTCTGGCCATGACTTCTACGATCAAGTGTGGTTTTGTTTAAAACCTCAATAGATGAGATAGCTAAGTGAAAGAAAAAGCAGATTACGTTTACTGAATGAATAACTAGAAATCATGCCAGTCAATATTTTAGGGTTGAGAAAAGCTTACAGTATTTTGGAACATGTATTGTCTGTCTTTCATCCTTGCCGAGCTTGTTCTGGATCAGACATATCAAATCTTTTCCCTCATACTGACTGAGTTGAAATTCATGAGTTAAACTGACTTCTACTTTAATTCCATCATATCTGGATTCAGTAGTCACCAGTATTACAGTGTCTTCATCGGGAAAGACCCAGGAGATATTGGGTTTCACCCCATCGCCGCTGTACTCACACACAGCACGACAAATAAGAGTGTAACTCTCTTCACCCAGAAACGCACGGCTTACAGACGGCCCTAAAAGCAAAGAGATTTTCATTACTTGATGTGTCGATTTTGTAGTGGTCATTTTAGGGTTAAATTTAATTTATATTGAATGCAGATTATTTCTTTAAATTCAAGCGATAAGAAGCATAGCAGTTTCACAGTGATAATTAGGTCGTTTAAAATGTATAAATGGACTGACATTTAGCTTCCGTTCATTCATTTCTAAGTCTGGCTCAAGCGTCAAACTACTTTTGGGGTTAATGTAATAGTAAAACTTACCTAAGGATGGGAGGACGATGCTCTTGTTCTCTGGTTTCTCTAACCCTCGATGCTCAACCACACAGGTCACGGTGCATCCGGCATGTGAGTAAATAGGAATACGTGCCACACTCTGAGCGACAACCATATGACTCTGCTGAAGCTCAGGTTGAGTCATTACAAGTTCACTAGAGCTAATATCAATGCCATGGCACTCTACAGCCCAGGTGATGGCCGCTGCTGGGGTCTGGCTCTGCACTGAACACACCAGTGATGTGTAAGCAATGCCACTGTCCCATTCAACACTAGACTGCAGGGTAATATTCGGTGGTGCTACAACCAAAAAACATAAACTACATGTCAGAATGTTTGATTGATAGCGGTGTTTTAAAACCTGTGAGCTGCCTATGTCAACAGCATCCATCTATCCATCCATCCATCCATTCATCCAAACACCAATCTATTGATCCATCTATACTTTATCCTTTTATCCATCAACCATTCATCCATTGTTCTATCCATCCATCCATCCATGCACCCACCTATCTATTCATCAGCTTATCCATCCATCCATCTATTGTTCATTCATGCATCTATTTATCCATTCAACCATCCATTGTTCTATGCTTTCATCCATCGTTCTATCCACATATGCATCCATCTATTTGTTGTTCATCTATGCATCTATTTATCCACCTATCCATCCATCCATCCATCCAGCCATGCATCCATCGTTCTGTCATCATCATCGTACTATCCATCCATGCATCCATCCATCCATCCATCCATCCATTGTTTTGTTATCATCATCATTGTACTATGCATGCATCCATCCATTTGTCAACCTATCCATCCATCTAATATTTTAACCATCCATCCATCCATTGTTCTATTATCATCATCATTGTACTATGCATCCATTCATCCATCCATCCATTTGATAACCTATCCATCCATCTATTGTTTCATCCATCCATCCATCCGTCCATTGTTCTATTACTATCATTGCACTATCCATTCATGCATGCATGCATCCATCCATCCATAGTTCTATTACCGTATCATCATTATACTATCCATCCATGCATGCATGCCTTCATCCATCCGTCCATCCATCCATCCATTGTTCTATTATTATCATTGTACTGTCCATCAATGCATGCATGCATCCATCCAACCATCCATCCATCAATGCATCCATCCATTGTTCTATTGTCATCATTGTACTATCCATCCATCCATCCATTGTTCTATTATTATCATTGTACTGTCCATCCATCCATGCATGCATCCATCCATCCATCCATCGTTCTATTATCATCATTGTACTATTTATCCATCCATGCATTCATCCATCCATCCATTGTTTTATCATCATCATTGTACTATCCATCTATCCATGCATGCATCCATCCATCCATCATTCTATTATCATCATTGTACTATTTATCCATCCATGCATTCATCCATCCATCCATTGTTTTATCATCATCATTGTACTATCCATCTATCCATGCATGCATCCATCCATCCATCATTCTATTATCATCATTGTACTATTTATCCATCCATGCATTCATCCATCCATCCATTGTTTTATCATCATCATTGTACTATCCATCCATCCATCCATCTATCCAACAATGTCTTACCACACAAAGGAAGAAAAATCTGCCGCCTTTCTTCTTCCATGAAGTCAGGATGGTCGACTATGCATTTAATTATATATTTGTGGGCCATGCAGCTAGGCACAGTCAACACACTTCTGACAGAATAAGATCCATTATAGTGTGTGTCTTCAGACTGAATTGTACTATTAATCTCTTTTGGAAGAACCCAGGATACATTTGCAGCAGGTACAGCATTGGAGGCCAAACACTCAATGTGAAAGTAGTCTGAATTCTTTACTAAATTCACACTGATATTTGGGGGATATGTCACTGAAAGTGAAATTAAATCAAGCTTATACTCTAGTTGACAATCTTTGGTTATAGAGTGTAGAATATCAGTACAGTGTGATGATATTATGAAAGCAAATATAGTACCTGGCAGTAGGACTTTTGGATTTACTTCAATTGTAAACTGCAGGGAAACTTGATGTCTACGGTAAGAGGCCTGGCAGAGATATTGTCCAGCAAGGTGCAGCTCAACAGGTCCTCTGACAAAGAGATTGTTGCCAACCACATCCACATCCTCAGGTAGTGGTTGGCCTTCCCTTGATCAAGTGATACAAAAGTGCAAAGCAAGCTTTTTACAACTTGTTTCAGTGTGTTTATTCTGTCGTCAACACACCAGAATACAATATTAAAATTTTTAATTGTAGATGAAATTGACAGTATCGTGTTGTATCAGTGCTCATTTAAAATTTTCATTTTATGCTCATATTCAAGGCCTTCAGGGATGATATTATAAACATCTTACCTGGAACATTTCACTTTATAACTTGGTACATTGCTCAAAACATCCATCCTGATTGTAATGTCCGTGTCCCCCTCCACAAGTGCCAATGAAGTCTGGTTCTCACTGTTAATGGCATAATCAAGGTTCTTCAGCTGAAGTGAGGAAAGATCTAGATGGAAAAAAGTTTTACAAATTAGAAAGGGCTTTAAATATTCTACATATGTGCATCTATTCAGTTTAAATAGTGCTGGTACTCACAGTAAATTGGCAAAGTGATTGTCCTTGTGTTTATGAATGGGAGAAATGCATAGCTAAATACACAAGATATATTTTCTCCTTCATAAGGATCTGATGGGAACTGATATGAACTGATAACTGAATCTGGTTTGGAGACATTTCTCTGTAAAGGTGGCGTGTTTTTGAATTCAGGCAGTATCCATGTGATATTTGGATGTGGCCTCCCTCCTGTTGCTGTACAGATGACCTCTTGAAAGTCTTCTCCTCCTTCTTGGACCAGGACGGTCTTCATGCTTATAACAGGAGAAACTGTTAAAAAGAAGAAAAGTGCCAATAAGAACAGGGGAAGTTCATGACAAAGAGACTGTTCTGTTTAGAAAACTGAGAAGAGTATCTGTGAGTTTAATCTTAAGGTTAAACAAGCATACATTTGAGTTTAGAGGAGTTTAAACAGCTGTTCTGTCTGTTTACCAAGCTGTTGGAAATGCTAACTATAGCTCCAAGCAAGGTATTTCTCAGTGAATGAAAGACGCTTGGTTTAGATGTCATGATTCAAGAAATTCACTAAATAGTTGCGCCAATTGCAGTATTCTGAGTGCAAATACCTATTCACTAACCACTTGCAAAATGGTTTAGCATTTAACACTTAAGAATTTAAACACTTAAACATTTAACACTTAAGAACACTTTATGGCCTGGTTTCATAGAGAGGGCTTAGGTTAAACCAGGATTAGGCAATAGGTCAATTAGGACATTTAAGTAGTTTTTTATAAACGTGCCTTAGAAAAAAACATTACTGGTGTGCATCTTGAGACAAAACAAAGGCATTGACATATTTTAAGATCAGTCAGTGCAAGTTTCTTTCAGTTGAAACATCTTAGATTTACATTTTAGTCTGGGATTAGGCTTAAGCCTTGTCTGTGAAACCGGGGGTAAATGTCAATAATGCCTTTACTGATTGTCTTATAAACAAAAATTACAAGTCAAATGTCAGTCTTGCTCTATTACTGTACATTTTCTATCAACCATGGGTTAGGTAGCTGAACAAATGATGGAGAACAGACTTATAACTGTTATAACTATAACAGACTTCAGCATTTTAAAAATGCTGTATGGTTCCAAAAATCATGCTAGATTGAAGTAGACTGCTGCATCTTTCAATAACATAAGCTCCTAACAGGTTTGCAAGATCAAGAACTGCACTGTGCAAATTATGTTCAGAACTAAATTTTTCGATTTGCGAAACTGTTTTTGTGAATCAGGCCTGAAAACAAGCAAATAAACTGCTAACTGTGAGAACAATCTTGCTGAGTTCACCAGTATTCATAAGTTTTCTTTATCAGCCATTTTTTGTCTGTAATAAGTGGTAAAAAAAAAAAAATACAGAACTACTGAAGTTTACTCTTTGCAATTTTGCTGTTTTTGTATTTTAAAAGGAACGCATCTATACTGTATCTTCACAGTATGCTACGTTTGTGGTCAGACAGCTGCTACAAATGAGACGGTAGCACAGGAAACACTTAGCGCAAAGAGCAGGCAGTAGGAGAATACCAACTTGATTTCTCAGTTCTTTCTTTTAGGTTTCATCCTTAGCTATTGCAAAAGAACAGAAAAGTAGCTTATGTGTCTTGCACTCCTTGGCTTTTCCTAATAACGCTACAGAACAGAACTTACCAAATGTGTCCACCTCTATGTTGGCTCTTTTGGGTTCAGTAAAAGCTGGATGCTCAACCACACAGGTAACAGTGCTCTCATTATTCATAATGAGGGGGAAGCGAAGTACACTGATTGAACTGGTTGTGCCATTGGGATGAACCGGATTAATCATGTTCACAGAGAAGATGTCGTCTTTTGGAAGGGCACCAGAGATCTCCCATCTAATCACAGCCTCAGGCTTGGCACCGGAGGCAGAGCAAGTGACAGCATGGTAGAGGGTCCTATTCACAACTTCCTTTTTCACAGTTATGTCAACATCAGGCCGAGCTTAGAGACAAAACAGAGGTATTGATGAATTTGTCATCATTTATTCATTCTTCATATCATTTCAAACCCATAAGAGTTCCTTTTTTTTCTGGGGGGAAATACATTTTTGCATACTCACCAATAACACTAAGAAACATGGTTTCCTTTGTTTCATCCTCATCAGAGTCAAAGACACATGTGTATTCTCCCTCTTGATCAAAATTTGTCACGTTCACCTTTACAGTAAGGTTTGTAATTGATGCCGGGATGTCAAAGTTTTCTCTTGCGAAAGATTTGGCACTGGATTTGTAGCCTGCCATTTTCTTTGCCTTGTTTGAAGAATCGATACGGTTCCAGGAGGAGAACAATATGCTACTTTGTCCAGTGTACAGACAATGCAAGTAGACATCCTCCCCCAAAATCCCTGTCACTGTTTGGTCAAGATCCAAGTCTCTGGTCTCTGAATCTATAATAAAAAGAGAGGGATGAATATTACTCAAAGATTTAATGACATAGTCCATTACAGTAATCATTACGGCAACAACTAATTTTATTTGTTGTTTACGTCCATTGTGTCCCCTTCTAACCCCACATATATAAAGCACGGTCAGGGGAAGTGTCAGCACTTGGTACTCTTAATAAACTCTGGCAGATTTCTTCATTTGTTACAGGGCGGCCAACAAAAGGATTTCTTGACATGTCCATTTAACACCCCCTAACATTTTGTGAAATTAATCCTGAAGGGCACATATTATGTAACCCAAAGTAAATTAAGAAACCACTTTCTTAAAAGGAGAGTTTAAATAGAAATTCTGTCATTATTTACTCGCCCTCTTGTGGTTCCAAACCTGAAAGACCTTTTTTTTTCCTTGTGGAAGGTAAAAAAGAGATTTTGAAGAATGTCCTGGCTGCTCTTTTCTGTGTAATTAAAGTTAATGGGGACTGGGCCTGTCAAATTCCAAAATAACAAAAATCACCATAATAATAATTAAAAAGTCATACAACTTTTATGGCTGACTACTTTATGGTGCTTCTGCATCCTTTTTGCATGCAGTCCGCTTTCTGCAAAGAGAGGACAGCACAGTATTCAAAATATCTCCATTTGTGTTCCAAGGAAGAAAGAAAGAAAGTGCCATCACATGCAGAGTGCATAGAGTCTGGGATGGAAATTGAGCTGCTTTGCACAAAAGGAAGCAGATGTTTTTGGTTTTTCAGTCATGTGACAAGACTTTCCAACACAGCTCTTTTACACACATGTTGCGTGCTGCTGTAAACCACACACATACCACTGTACGTCATTTAAGTGATTACATGCAAACACAATTCTGTGTTCAAAATCACAGCTGTTGAATGCGTCATTATACTACCCTGATTTGATGATGTTACAAATCTTACAATAATGGCTTGAGCAAGAAAAAAAAATACAAAAAATAAACAAATAAAATAAAAAATAAACAAATAAAAAGCCAGCAATTGCAATAATCATTTTTTTGCCATCTGAAAAAAGCATCTTACATTCTGTTGGTACTGTATGTCTACTGAGCAATTTTCACAAAAGAAAAGAATTGTATCTTTTCTAGGAATCTAATTTCATCAGTACTACCAAATAAATACAAGCCAGAATTGATTGCTTCCATGCCCCAGCATTTATTGGTTTCAGAATGAAAGGTTACGTGGTTAAATGTTTTTCTCAAATAAGGATGTCAGGCGAAGGACAGTGGAAATGCCTAAAGCAGAATTCGTGAAAGAATCTTCATTCATTGCATGCAGCTCTTCTCAATGAGCAACAGATTTAACAGATTTTTTTCATTATTATTATTATCATCATCATCACACTTAAAAGGCTCAAAAAAAGCTCAAAATATCAATAGCAATGATTCAAACAAAGGCTAATAAAAAAATATATTATTATTATGCACAACTGCAAAGCCCGCCAGAAATTCTCTTTTCCTCCCTTTTCTCTGGAAATATCTTAGTGTGAGCAAAGTCACAGACTGAAATGAAATGCACAGATTGGTTGTTCACATTTTTTTTTCAAATGCTATTAATTCACATTATTCCATCTAAAATCTGTCTGTTTTTGTATCTAGCCTACCAGAAAATATGCAGGCTTTTCAAAAGGACCAGAAAACACAACAGCATCATCTGATCAAATTAAGCAAAAAGAATTAAACCTGAGACAATATGAACCTACCTTGCATGTCCCTGCTGTGAGCAAAATTCAGAACCATTGCTAAAATAAAAAATACTGGCAGGCCCATGTTGAAGTCATTAAAGAAGGCAACTGGAGCAAAAAACACTTGAATGTGTGTGCCAGGGTGTGTGTGTGGTTGAATCTGTTAGACTGTGGGGCAGAAGAGGTCATAGTCAGCTGCCAAAGAAGTGTGTGAATGTGTGTGCGCGCTCCTCACCCCAAACCCCAAAATAGTCAATCTTTGAATAACCCACAAACTGCTTGTCTACACTATGCATTTTTAGATAATTACATCAAAAATAAATCTCACGCCCATTTATTATGGTCATAGATATGATATAGCATCTTTTTCCAGTATGTTTCGGTATGACAACCTGTAATGATCCTATGATAATGAGATTATAATAAGATGATGAGTTGTTTGTATTTAAAAAAAAAGATAAAACCACAAATTTAGAAAGATATGCCACAAAAGTTTCCATTTACATGTTGATGACATTTAACTGCCAACCGTTAAACCAAAGTCATAGGATAAGAGAAACTAGATTGGTCCTAAGACTGGTCCTATTAAAATAATTGTGTTTTATATATGAATCGTCAAAATTACATTACATTTCTAGATTAACAGATTAAATATAACGGAAAAAAACATTCTCATTGTGTAGAAGCTGTCAAAACAGCTTTTTAGCCCCTGTCACTTAAAGTATAGCTAACCTCTATTCGCTTACAACTGTCAATTTGTCAGTTATCATTCTTAGTCATACATCCTCTTTCAGTCCTGTTTGACAAATGAGTTGTAGAGAATGGAGGTCTCTGCTTAGGAAACTACACTAAAACTGTTGACTCATTGGGTTATGGGGTACTGAGGTTTCAACAACATTTTTTACTCATTCACTGAACAATGAAAAAGCAGTTTCAGTCCACGGCAAACACTTCACTTGAGGTTTCTCAGTTTCCTACTTCAAATAGTAGGTGGCCGGATCGTTTGCCGTCTGTTCTGTTGAGATGTAGGAGTAACTGTAACTTGCTATGAGTATTACTGTGTGCAAAAACAGTCTCAGATGGGCACAGAAAAACTGACATGTTCAATCGTAGACGCAGACACGTATTCTCACACGTTTACACCACAGAATGACAGTTATCTAGGTAAACAGGAAGACTATGAGCCAGACACCAACTTCAGTGCAGGGTTCCTGTTAGTCACTGTTAAAATCTCCTTTAAAGGCAGTCAGTGCAGCTTATGCAAAACCCTTTGTATTCATCACATATTCACTCTCTGCTGTTTCCATATCAGTTTATGATTACTAAAAAAGAAATGTCATTAGATTGGTCTATAATGATACTGTATCATTGTCACACCTTATAGTTTGGAAGGACTGTAATGCAACTGAATACTGTAGCTATCACTTCTAAAAATCAAAGGCAATTACATTTACAACGATTACTTTTGGGGATAAATTGTTTATCGATACAGAGTCCGCTGACTTGGACTATGCTGTGATTCACTTTGATGAAATGCAAACGAGAAGCTCACAAATATACAGCAAAATCTTTAGCACATAAAAAAGCGTAAAAATGTTACAATAAAAACTGTATGTTCCCTTATCATTTACAGCAATAAACTATATTTACCAAAACATTGCATGTAATTTTACTGTAAAACAATTGTTTTTGGAAGTAAAAATTATGAATTATGGAAGCTTGTTTCTTTCCAACAATTGTGAGTTTGCATCTTGTAATTTTGACTTTTTTCTCAAATTTCTAAGTTTACATCTCGCAATTTTGTTTTAAAATAAAAAAAGGTACTTGTGACTTTTTATGTCACAATTCGGACCTTTTTTCTTAGAATTCTCAGAATTATGTCACAGTTTCAGGTTATGAACATATAATAGCAAGTTTATGTCTCGCAATTTTTACTTTAGTTCTCAGAATTCTGAATTTACATCTCGCAATCCTGTTTTTATTTCCGCCACAGAATAAAAAAAGAAAAAAAGAAATGTAATTGTGACTTTTTATTTCACAGTTTTGACTTTTTTTCTGGTAACTGTGAGTTTACACCTTACAATTTTTTTGGGGAATTGCTGTCTATTACATATACTTGTTTATTAGCCATTGTTAATGGAAAGGCCATGAACTTTAAGCCACAATGTGGCCTTCTAGTTTGCCACCTGTGTTTCATGTTGTCTATTAGTCTGATAATGGTAGTAGAAACGTTAAACGTGTACTTAGAATTTTAAAGGAAACATGATGCTTACATACACTGAACAAAATTATAAACGCAACATATTTGAGAGAAATAGGCCTTTTGTGTACATAGAAAAAGTCTTAGATCTTTGAGTTCAGCTCATGAAAAATGGGGGCAAAAACAAAAGTGTTGCGTTTATAATTTTGTTCAGTGTAGAAACATCTAATACTGATGGCATTGATACCAGATGGCAGATGATTTGATGTCCATGCCACGTTTCTGAGAGAAAGCCAAACTTTCGCCCACCACTCCTGGCAAGCAGTCCACCACTCACTGTCACTGCGAAAAACTAGCAAACTAGGAAGCTTTTCCATGCCAACAAGCACTGATGTCCTAACATTGGGGAGTCCACATTTCCTCCAGCCAAGGGATGATGTCAGCAGAACATCCTTCTCATAGTGAAGCTCAAGGGACATTTTACTAAGCCTACTCCATTCCAGATGGATAAAATCAATCAATCTTACATTACAAAAGTAAAATGGGTTGCACTTTCATGCTAAGTTTGATTATAAAAAACAAATTCATTCATATAAATTGTAAAAAGATGAAAGTCCAGTTCACGGACCGTGATTTCTAGTGAGGACCGTGATTCCCCCCCCTAACCCCCATCCGCGATTGTGCTCTAGCAATATCGCTTAGCCCCTGCCCCTCCGGAGGTCTGTGCATGCCACTGCTGATGAAAGTATTGCATGCTGAGTAAATGAGCTTATGAAGATTGGGAACAGAATGCTATTAATTAAGTGGCAAGTAATTACAATTACATCTCCTTTCATGCATTATGTCTTCAAGCTGACACAACAGAAAATGCACACGCAACCTGTGAGCGAGAGCGTAAAGTGCTGCGTGTAGAGGCACGACATTGGAGGGAATAATCAATAAATTTCTTGAAGCCGAATCGTACATAAATGCTCACTTAAGTGTGCTATATTTCGTGCCCTGGGGAATCTAATTTAAGCATAGTCAGCATTCCACCTGACCGGCCAACCAGATATCATGTATTTTTATGAGGCCATTAAAACTTTATGTTTTTTATTGTTTTCAGCAACAGGTCTGATCATTCCCGAAATGTATCTTTTATGATGAGCACTTAATCAAACTAGTGTAACTTTCTGAGGGACATTTTAGAAGGAAAAGAAATGTTGTAAGGAAACATCAATAAAAACAAGTCATCAGTCATGCACAGAGGCGGACAGTAACTAAGTACATTTACTAACTTTTCAAAAACTTTAATAATAGTAGTAGTAGTAGTAGTAATAATAATAATAAATAATATTTATAATAATAATAATAATATATTAAACAGTATATTAGTAACATTTCAATAATTTTAAATTTAGAAATAATCATAACAAATATTTAGCTGGCAAATAAATATTTATTTGGCAAGATTGTCTGAAAATACATATAAAAAAACAAGGAAATAAAAAAATTAAAACGGAATAGAAACAGTATAAAAATAACATTTCAATAATAATAATAATATAACAAATATCAAATATTTAGCTATGTTAGATGGTTTATATATATATATATATATATGTGTGTGTGTGTGTGTGTGTACTTATATTTCATATAATCTAGGAGTAAAAACCCAAACTGACACATGATGTCTATTAGGGACACTTCCAAAAGTGCATTAAATTAACTTTTGGAGGAATCTACATTTACATTTATTCATTTGGCCGTTGTAACAGTATTAAGTGCACATTAGGTGTAATGAGCAGTGCAGCTAGAATAAAGAAACACATTTATTCTTTCCATCTCATCCCCTCTCAAATTCTGATAAATAAATGCATGAATAAATGCAAACCAACATAAAATCTCCTTAAAGCTGCATTTCCCAGGGGAGCTGTCTCTCTGCTGATCTAATAGGTTCAAAGTGGTATTCATCTAAAATGGTCTGTCACACTTGCTGTTGCAACTGTCTGTTCATTTGCATTATTGATCTGGCTCTAATGACCTTACAGTCAGCCTTTGCTTTCAGCGTCCTTGTGTATGCTTCAATGTTTTAAATGCACTTTATATTAGTTGCACAATTAGGTTTCTGATAGTGTCAAACAGCTAAATGATGACCCTGCACTGATTTTATCACAAAGAAAGAATGAAAGAGTGGACGCTAGATAGAAGTGCTGTCCGCTTCCTGCCAAACTGTTCCAGCCCACATAATCACTGCTCAACCTTTAATGTGATACAACAGTGACAAAAGATTCTATTAACTCTCGGTTTGCTTGTGCTGACTGTAGAAATACATGTGACCAGGAGTATCAGTCAGAAGCACCTTGTCGTTGATGCTTAGCAAGTACTTCTGTACTTTTACTTAAGTAAAAATCTGTCTTTACAACTTTTACTTGTAATGGAGTAATATTTGACCAGCAGTATCTGTACTTTCACTCAAGTAATGGAGTTGAGTACTTTGTCCGCCTCTGGTCATGCAGAGTGCCAAGCACAACCCATGACTGCCATCTAAGGGTAAAAACACCGTGACACAGATGTTCATTGTCTGTTCATTTGCATTATTGATCTGGCTCTAATGACCTTACAGTCAGCCTTTGCTTTCAGCGTCCTTGTGTATGCTTCAATGTTTTAAATGCACTTTATATTAGTTGCACAATTAGGTTTCTGATAGTGTCAAACAGCTAAATGATGACCCTGCACTGATTTTATCACAAATAAATGTTTAGAAAGAGGTGGACACAAGATAGAAGTGCTGTCTGCCAAACTGCTCCAGCCACATAATCACTGCCCAACCTTTAATGTGATACAACAGAGACAAAAGAATCTATTTACTCTCTGTTTGCTTGTGCTGACTGTAGAAATACATGTGGCCAGGAGTATCAGTCAGAAGCCCTTGCCCTTGATGTTTATAAACAACAGCTGTAGTAAATCGTTGCCGATGGCGAGATCAATTGCCCTAATAGGCCGATGTTAATTGCAAGTAATTAGTTGTGCTATTAACGCTTAATGTGAGGTCATTTCAGCTCAAGATATAAACAACCATGCACTTTCGTCCAGAAAATGAACCTGAAACATAAATAGGAAAATTAAAGAAATGGTTAAGAAAAAAATGTATTACATATCAATCAATAACAGTCCACTCTTTATATAGTAGAATTGATGAAATATTAATAAAAATAATTTATAAATGCATATATACAGTGGCAAAAAATAAACAAATAAATAAAATACATTAAATGTTAAATAAAATGTAAATATTCAAAATTAATTAATGAATAAATAGATTGTGTTTGTGTGTATACGTGTGTGTGTGTGTGTGTGTGTGTGTGTATACATTTAACTAATTTTAAAGGTTAAAGTTACAAATAATTACAAAAATACATTTAGCTGCTGCTGATGACTAATAAAGTTTTTTAATTTAATAAATAAAATAAAATGTAATAAATAAAAATAAATGTAATAAACTATTTAATAAAATAAAAATAAACAAACAAGCAAGAAATAATTAAATGTTAAATAAAATGTCAATATTCGTTCTTATACAATAGATACATAATAGAAATTGTATAAAATAACATTTAAATTTTAAATAATTTTGATAAATTTAAAGTTCAAAGATAACCAATATGTAGCTGTTAATGACGAGATTGTCAGTTAAGCAAACAAATAAATAAGAACCATCACTTCAAAGACAAAATGTTTTGATTTTTCTACAGCATTTTTTTTGGTGTTTAAAATCCAAAATATTGTAGCTTTTTTGTCACAAGCAGTAGCTGAAGTTCTCATCAATGGGTAGTAAATCAGTTCATTTATATTGATTTATTTTGTACTACAAACCTTCTGAACGACCTTCCCAGGTCTGCAATTCAGGCAAAAGCCAGCTATAATTCAGTCAAAACATCTCTATACAGCACACCCCCACAAATTTAATTATTAAAAGCAAATGTTATGCATCAGTTGGGGTGATACGCCCAGTAAATATATTTCTCTCCTCAAGGGTGTTCTGACTTAACAAATAAATTGGTTGTTCGTTTAATCATGTGGTTTACCTAAAAGATAAAACCGCAAAGAGAGGCTGAAAAGTACTGATATATGAGTTTTTTTTTTCTTTTGATACTTTGCTGCTCTTTTGTGCTTTAGTGATGGAAATACTGAAAGGCAGACATTTTGTAACTGCAACTTCCCAAAAAAATCATCCAAAACCACCAAAATAAAAACCGGCTACAGTGGAAAATTCATCTTTTCACTTAAATATCAGCAGCTTCTACCAAAAAGCAAGAAACCAAAATGACTCTATAAACTTTTAACAGATAAGAGACATTTAATACCCACACACAGACATCTTACACCAAAGTTACGACTGCCATATCAAATAAGCAGATCTTTGATTTGACCTGTAGCCCAACCAGTATTTGAGTATAGGCTAATCATTAAAACATGTGCGGTTTACCTCCCGGGTAGTTAGTGACTCACTTGTTCATCAGCAGCTGCTTTATGGTGTCCAACAGCTAAACCTACAAGAAACAAGACGCTATTATTCTACATGACATTTCGCTACTAATAGTTTTCAGGGCTAGAATTTTGGGTCAGTAAAAGAGTCCGACTGGAGCCAGACATGAGGCCAGACACTTTTATTGCATTCTGGCATTACAAAAGCAGGGAGAAATGAAATTGCATTGTCACGGCTTCCAGAGCCTTTATCCCCAATGACGGAATGACATAAATGCACGAGCCCTCCAGGTATCGCTGCCAGTGGTGAATTTAATAACGTGACTGGACGCCCGGGCAACACGGGAACTGAGGAGCTGTTAGAAGGCCTTTTGTTACTCAGACACCAGGGGTGCCACTAGCGAGACTGAACTAATTGAAAGCACTATATTACTCTGTGATTTACAGGCAGTGGGGTTACAAATATAACTTTAAGGTCTTGCAGTCTCTTAGGCTATTTAATCACTTGGTTGTTTGAGGGTGGAAATATACTTTACACAAGTAGCCTACATGACACAGATGCAAAGCTCGGACATACCTTGGTACTTAATGGCGCAAAGGAGCTACATTAAGATATCTGTCTGCCATTAAACTGGATGCGTTATTATTCAAGTTGCTATAAACATTGATTTTAACTTACTTTCTCAGCAAGACTCATCAAACTGTTATTCTGTCATGACGGAAATTGAAAGTATGGAAGCCTATTTCCGCCACTGAATAAAAACTTTATAAAGGTAATGACTTTTTGTCTCCCAATTGTGAATTCATATACTTATAAGGTCTATAGAAACTCGCAATTGTGAGAAGTAAAGTCACAATTTTGAGAAAATAAAGTCAGAATTGTGTAATAAACTCGCAACTGCGAGAAACAAAGTCAGTACTAATGCAAGATTTAAACTCATAACTCTTAGAAAACTCTTTTCATTTTTTACTTTTTCCGATTCTTTTTTTCTCACAATTCTGACTTTGTAACACGCAATCGCGGGTTATAAAGTCAGAATTGGAGAATATAAGCTTGCAATTGTAAGAAAATCAAAGAAAGTCAGTCTTTTTATCCTCAGAAGAATTGCACTTTATAACTCGCAATTATAAGAATTGCGAGAAAAAGTCAGAATTGTGAGCTATAAACTTACAACTGCAAGAAAAAGTCAAAATTGCGAGATATAAACTTGTTCTCACCATTGCGAGTTTATATTTCGCAATTCCCAGTTTATATCATGCAATTTTGACTTTATTTCTCAGAATTGCACGTTTACACAACAACTGTGACTTTATATCCTGCGATTCTGACTTATTTTCTCGCAATTACAAGTTTATATGTCACAAAGTCAGAATTGTGAGGAAAAAAGTCAGAATTGTGGGATATAAAGTCGCAATTACCTTATTAAATGTTTTATTCAGTGGCGGTAACGCGCGCTTCTATATGAAAGAGACTAAACTGACCATAAGCGAATATTTACGCTATAGCTCCCCTTGTGGCAGTGTAGTTAATACAACGTGTACAACAAGTACATATTTCCCAAAAAAGGCTTCCGTAGCAAAAACACGTCTGTGTACACACTTGTGGACATGTTTTTTTTTACACAGGACACATTTTTCCGTTCCACTGCACTACTTTAGCAAACTTTTTATTTGTAAACACTCACTAGATGGAAGTATTTGACAATTGTGCTTGAGTCTCGCAGCTTTTCTGGTGTTTCGGCAATGTTCAAAAACATGTTTTTTGCCGATTTGTCGTGTGTTTTAACCGCGTAAACATGTTCTGTGTGAATGGCCCCTTAGGCCTAAAAAGTAGTTTAGTTTTATGTTTTTGTTTTGTTTTGTTCTCTTTCCACTGATTAGAATTTTAATTTTCATTGTTTACATTGTGAGTTTAATATCATTCTACAAACAAAGTGCACATTTGAAGATCAAACACAGTGCTGCTTGCATCGGCCATTAGACAAATTAAAAACAGACTATTTTGACAGCAAGATTAAATTGCGTCTGCATTTTGCTATAAATTGTTTAGCCCCTGTATCCTTTGTCAAACAATGCTAGGATGACCAAAACAAAATATTTTTTATAATTTATTTTAGTAATTTATCGGGGTATGTTGTGTACAGAATTTCAATAACTTTAGTTAATGCACCATCTACGTAAAACATTTGGCAACTAATAACATTACATAAAGAGTATGACATTAGTTTCCCCGCGATGTGGTATTGATTAGAAAACCGCAACAGGGGCCCAGAGGAGAAATTACACTGAAGGAAACAGAGCAGGCCACGGTTAAAAGGTGTTATGTGAATACTTCCTTACAGTTGCTTTTTCGACTCATAGAGAAATGCTTAGCTCTTTTCTTCTCCGTCTCCTCTACAGTTCATCTTTCTTCCTGTGGAATTTTAGTTGGCACAGACACATAATAGAGCATTCAGGGGCAATTTAGACTTATTTATTATATGTTTTAATGGCTTTTTGGGGTGTAACCATGGATAAAGTCAAGTGCTATTAAACACTGAAGTCTGAATTTGCATTCTTACCGTTTTCTCTTCTCATTTGGTTTCTTGGCAATGTGACTGAAAATCTTAGCAATGCAAAGCGCAACTCTTCATCGCTTTGACAGGGAGAGTCTATTTTGCTTCCTCTAGCGCAGCAGGCCAAAACAGAGGCTAACTTCTGACCGTCACAGCATGAATGCAGCACAGCCCGATGTTAAGTCCCTGTAATTAGGGCTTCAAGCTGCTTGCCTTTAATGGCTTTTAAAGGCTGGCTGTTCCCCTAACATTCTATCATAAGCAATTTATTAGACTCTTTAACCTCATCCTCCTCCCTGCCATTGTAGAAATGTATTTTGTGGTAGACCACTTTTAAAAATATAGCAAAACCGTTTTAAAACTGGGATGCCTTAATCCCTGGTCTCCTCAGCTTTCATTAAAAGAATCAAGAAGGAACAGCAATTAATCAAAGCAAATGACTGCGGCAAGAACGTTTTACTGAACAGCTGCTAAGTTGCTTATAGTAGGGCAGATGTGGGGTTGAGGGGTGGGACAAATGTAATGAACTTGTATATTATATTATTTTATATTATATTATATTATATTATATTATATTATTATAAATATTTTAGTGGTACTTTTACTGTTGGAACATACAATTTATGTTAAATTTATTAATGTTTTTACAAGAACTGTCTTATCACCGAAACTGCATTTTTACAGTAAAACAGCACAATTGTGAAATATTATTATAATTTAAAGTAACTGTTTTATTTAAATATGTTTTAAAGTGTAAACAGTAGTGTACATATTTCTAATATTCAAAGATTGCAATTTGTAGCAATCCGTGAGATCTAGAGAACAATGTAGTCTCAATATGGCAGCAGCTACAGACGCTTTGGGAAATTAAAAACCAGATGGTGATAGATGTTTTAATGATAGAGGCAGTGTTGATGAGTGACCATGTGCACACACACTATAAATATACTCTCATATATTATAATTATACAGTCCTTGAACCCACATAGTGCCCATTCTGAGATGCCGCTGTGTGAAATCCTCTGTCTTTTCTTGTGGTTCTTTTCTGCTTACTGTCCACCTGTTAGCAGCACAACAGGTGGACATTCTGCTGATGTAAGAAGAACCTCTTCAAACCCTCCACATTCCCGCATTTTCCTCCAGAGTCACTCACATAATCAGACGTGAAGCATTGACCCATAGGGAACACTTGTTCAAGACAGAAGTAGATTGCAACTCTATTTCTTTTTCTGGATGAATTTTCCAAACCAGGCATTTTTTCCACAGGACCCCACTTTGTGTTTTAACTATCCCCCACTCTCTCCCCCTCTGAAGCATTTCATTATTTCCAAATCCATGAGCTCAGACAATTTGTGTGTTCTGCTGTGTCAGTTGTGGCCTTTGATGTGAGCTCCCCGATGCTTGGGTTGTGTTCATTAGCCAACAATGGTGTGATCTTGTGCTCATTTTTTTTTTTCTAGGATGAACAAGAATGAGAGCAGCCTGCTCTACAACCTTTAAATCCAAGCTGCTGGAACCCAGTGGGAGTCCCAGTTTCTAAACTGAGAACATTTGAACAACATTTAAGTAGTTACAGGAGAGCATGCTGAACAATACCCTGATATTTAATGGTGTTACTCATCCTTTAAGAGGAGTTACAGTGGCGTCCAAAAGTTTGAGGCCCAATTTCTGGGATTCAGAATCTGACTTCAGAATCTGACTTCAGAATCTTCTGCATTGTTGTGCCTAAAGTAACTTTATTACGGTGGCTGAGAGAGCTCAACGCACTGCAAAAAAAACAAAGCAAAAACAAAAACATGCAAATAGAAAAAAAACACCAGCAAATTAAGAAAACATCTTCATCAGTTTGACAGCACATGTGCTGCAAATACTCAAAACGCGACAAAAAACAGAAACGCGCTGCAGATACTCACAACACAAACGAATACAGAAATGTGCTGCGAAAACATAAACACGCTGCAAATACGCACAGACCACATTGGAAATGTTTAAGGAAACCGCAAACTTTGTGTGACGAACTTCGGACATGCTTATCAGTGTCTGCTTTGAAAGGTGAGATTTTTGTTTATTCTAACGTCCTGATCATATGATTCCTTAGCTTTTTTGGATATTATTAGCCTAAATAAGCTGATGAAATAAGCTGACAATTACTGTAACTGTTAACTGTTATGTAAGCTGCCTACTTTTACATACCTTTATAAAAAAAAATAAAAAATACAAATAAAAAAAATAAAAAAAATAATATATAAACACAAAGAATTGCAATAATTATTAAAATAACATAAATGTAAATAAACATTATAGACTATTATGGGCTATAGCTCGTATATATCTTTCTTATATATACGGGGGGAAAAAATGGTAACCACAAATTAACCATGATTTTGCTGCACTAACCATAGTTTAACCATGGTATTTGTACAATTGTGGTTATACAAATGGTAATCAATATACGGCTAAAAAAAACAAACAAAAATATGTTTACTACACTTTTACTGTAATAAAACCATGGTTAATTTGCGTAAGCATTGTTGTCCCCCGTTGTGGTCTGTGCTACTTGCAGCGTGTTTCTGTATTTGGTTCTGTTGATGATGATGTTTTCAAACTGATGATGATGTTTTCTTAATTTGCTGGTGCTTTTTCTATTTGTTTTTTCAAGCTGCAGTGCGTTGAGCTTTCTCAGTCACCGTACTTTATACTGTTTTAAGGATTTTTAGATTTTTTACTTGGGAATTTTTTTTTTTTTTAAATATTACAATAAAATTAACAACTCATTATTATTATTACTATTATTATTATTTTACTGCTGATAATATCATTTGCAATAAAAATAA
Source organism: Sinocyclocheilus rhinocerous (assembly GCF_001515625.1). NCBI lineage: Eukaryota > Metazoa > Chordata > Actinopteri > Cypriniformes > Cyprinidae > Sinocyclocheilus > Sinocyclocheilus rhinocerous. The sequence goes on along the minus strand of NW_015625613.1, from coordinate 498,807 downwards.
AGTAGAAATACAAAATCGAAGGTTTTTTTTTTAGTTTTAGTTTTTTTAACTATAACTAGAATCAGAAGTGTGGTTTTGGACAAGAGATTTACTCCAGAACCACAAGATTTCACGTTTTAGATTTGTTAAGTGTAAAACATCTAGAAGAGGTGATGCATATGAAAAATAGCTGAAATTAGAGAAGCAGGGAGAAGGTCATTTGAGGCCACCAGCAGCGAGATATTTATACTCAAACTGGACAAACGTGCTGCTGAAAGCAGTGATGGATGAGATTGGGGCCACTGCGGTGAAACGACACGACAACACAAAAGCTGTCCCTCTGCAGAGAAGACACTTGAGTGCTGAAAGCATGACAGCGGGTAGGACATGAGGGGTGACCGAGGGTCTGCTTGCCTCCTGGAGCTTTCCCTAAAAAACCCTGGAAGCTGCTGATTAACCACAAGGATGCATTTGATGTCAACTTTAAGTTTCAATTACATTATTCCAAATAGGTCACTTTGGATGAAAGTGTCTCCTAAATATTATTGGAGAAGGCTACTGGAATAAGACCGAAGCTTCAGGGGGGTCTCGCCTTTTTTTTTTTTTTTTCCCCCAAGATCGCATTGCAGGATCAATCAACAGCTGGGAGAAATACTCAAGACTGTCCTGGTGGGGCAGATCCACAGCTGACGTTGTGTGTGGGTTGTGTCTATGTTTTTGTGTGGTTGGTCAATACAGAGAAGAATAGACAGCATGATGCATCAGGGCTGTGCTGATGTGATCGATTACCTCTCATTGCCAAAAATCTATTTTCCCTCCCAGTGATGGAGAAGGTGCTGAGTTGGACGTAATGGAGGGTGATGCGTCGGGTCAGTAGCCAATAATCACAGGTGCGAAGCATTCTTTCACATGGTGCCTTTGGGGACGTGGCTTTTGGGTCCCATTTTGTGGTGAAGTTCAGTTTTTAAATCTAATCAGGTCCCACAAAGTAGGAGTCTTCAATGAAGAAACAGACTTTCCTTTGTTGGTATTCCAAAACACAAATACCCTTAATCCTTTCAGAGGTCCACAATATTCTGCTGACACAAATCGATGACAAAAAAGCGCATAGTTGGGGTCCGTTACTGATTGGACCTTACCGCCTCCAACAGCTTTATCTGGTTATTGACAATATTTGAAGATTAAAGGGATGTAGCTTGCCCAATATGGAAATTCTGTCATCATTTACTCACTCTTATATATACAGAGCCGTAAGACATTGTTTTGTCTGCTGAGCACAAAATGAGAACGTCCAAACTGCTCTTTTCCATTCTGCAAAAGTATCAAGAAGCCACCAAGCTTCAGAAAAGAACTATTAAAATAACATAAAGGTAGTTTAGTTGTCTATTTTCCAAATCTGCTGAGTCCATACAATAGCTTTGTGAGAGGAACAGTCAGGATGTCTTCTGTTGTTTAAGGCAAAAATGACCTAAAATAATTTAAAATCCATAAAACAAGATCAATTTATTCTGCAACACTGCAAAAAATATTATTTACATTGATTGTGTCTTGAATAAAAGTGTATTTTGTTTTTCTGTTTGAACTTGGGGAATACAGAAGGGGAAAGCATGACACTGAATGCTAAAAAAATAAATATGATGCTTTTATGCACAGCCAAAGACACTATATGTAAATATATTCATTAAAATAAAGGAAGAATGGTAGTATTTAACTCTCTTATCTATCTATCTATCTATCTATCTATCTATCTATCTATCTATCTCCCTCCTCAGTTCAGTGCAGTTTTAACAGCTTTATTCTTTGTCATTGTATGTAAAAGAGCAGCTTGAACATTGTGTTAAATATATCCTTATGTGTTCCAGACAAAAAAAATTGCTTAGAATTATAGGAAAGTAAGTAAATAATTACTGGCTGAACTGTTCATTTATTTTATCCAAAATAACCAAATGGATCAAAGTGTAAACAATTTATCACAGTGTTAGTGTGACACAACACATCAAAATCACAAACACTTTGACATGTTCAAAAAGAACTTTTTTTATTATAAACAGAAGGCATCAAAAACAAAGCAACGTCTTTCCCTCATTTCCAAAACCATTTGCAAGTCATCAATCATTTGTATAACTCTAATATGTACAAAAGAATCTTTCAAACTCCTGAGAACTAAATATAAAAAAATGAACATGAGAAGATAAAAAGCACATGTTAACTAAGCGTGAACATCCTCTGCTTAATGTTCTGGCCTTATATAAAAATATGTTTATTCCATAGACAAATATCTCCTGCCAGAATATGTACAAAAAAATAATATATACCGCAACTGGCCACCGTAACACTCGCAAGTGCTACTGTTGTAAATATCCAGTGAGTTTGCACCATTGCTAGTGCTTTTAAACTTGCAAAAACAAGAGTCGTCTTGTTAAAGAAAGGCAAATCCAGAAAATCCAGTAATAACAGGAACACAAATAACACTTCGGGAATACAGAACCGAAAAAAAGCGCGTCATTGAATGGTGAAAAAATAAATATCTGATCATTTTATGTACGGCCAAAGGCACTATGCTTGTAAATATATATGCATTCAAAAGGAAGAAATGTAGTGTTTTATGTAGTAAATGTGCAGCTTTGTACATTTTTACAACTTCATGAAATTGTGTTACAATGACCACACATGCAAGAGTCAGAAAAAAAAGAAATAATAATAATTTAAAAAAAAAAGATTTGTGTGTGTGTGTGTGTGTGTGTTTTGAACCTTTCTAGGTGAAATGAGAAAAAAGGCAATTACAATAATGAAAATACGGGGGTTAAACGCACTATAAAAAATTCTGGATGTCAAAATTAAATTTTATATTGATTTATGCATTGTTCATTAGCTGAGCTAACTGAAAATTTTCGATGCAACAATGAACATAAAATGCTGAGTTTTGTCCTCCAAATTCTTTTACAGTGTGGTAAACTCTTAAGCTATGGTCTTTTTAACATGATTCAAGACTTTCTTTCTAATAATTAGCGATACAAATAACTGTCCCGTTAAGATACAGATGGGAAGCAGCCCAATCTGTTGAACAAAAAAAAGATTTTTTTTGTCTTGAAAACACAAAACAGACTGTACTGCAGCTGTAGCAACATAGCCGCTGATTTATGAACAATGAATCCAAGCATTAGCAAATGCCGTATCTTTTTCAACAGGCATGCAATGTGTGACCATCGAGACCCATGGAGAAAAACAACCTTGCGTGCTTGAGAACAGATGCTCGGCACAACTCGGAGACGGAATGGAACGAGGTCTGTTTGCAAGAGGGCAGAAAATATTAATTACAAAGTTCGATCTTTGAGTTGAGGCATGCTAGAGGAAGCCCATGCGGCACATGTCTGCTGCGCGCCAGACAGTTTATTCTGGGAAATCTGAAGCTCTCGACACAGGGATGGGAGTGTATGAGTAACAAGGGTGGAGAGATGGACAGAAAAAAGAAATCAGTACAAAATTAAAAGGAGTGAACTAAATTGGCAAAGGCCACATGGCTTCGGTAAAACCACTGGGGCTGACCGTGGTCCTTTTGATCTGTCTCGGTGAACGTCAACCCCCCATCAGCCTATGACAGGTCCTCAGCACAACCACATAAAACCGTTCTTCCAGGACTGCTTCCATTGCTCTCTAACTTATCCATTAATGAAAAAGACACTGCTGTAGGAGGGGTGTGATGAAATACATCAAATAGACCAGCTGGGTTAAATTGCATGTGTTGAGTCGAGTGAAACAAACTGTATTTCTACAAAAAATTTGTTAATCAGTATTTTTGTCCTTTTTTCAGAGAGAAAAAAATATTTACACATTTAAAATTAATTAAATTTAGCTGAGAAGGAAAAAATGCATAACATAGTTGAATTACATTTATTTTTTCATAAAATAATTTAATAAACTTAATGCCACTGGCAATTTTTTTTCTTGTTTTAAACATAAACCTAAAAAAAGATAAATTAAATAATAATAATAATAATACAAAAACTTTGTCCCAACGTAAATCTTTAAATATTCTTTATGCAATCTTATGTAATTTCTTATCAAGAAAATTTTATCTTATTTTAAAGATATTATTATTATTATTATTATTTAAATGTATGAAATACATTAAGCCGTAAGTAAAATTAGCACAGTACATTTTGAATTAAGTTTATTTTTCTTACTCGACTGGCAATTTTGTTGTTGTTTTAAACAAAACTTGTTTTATTATAAACAACGATAAAATTTTTCTTCCATTGAACACTAAAACAACATTTTTTAATATTCTCTATACAATCTCACACAATTTTTGCTTTTCAAAAAATGTATCTTATTTTAATAATATTAATATTTAAAATAAGATACATTTTCTTGAGAATATATAATATTAATATATTAGCTAAATATGAAATAAATTTAGCTAAGAAGTAAACTTAGCATAATACATATTTATGTTTATTTTTCTTACCCCACTGCCATTTTTTCTTGTTTTAAACATAAACCTAAAAATGTGTTTTTTTTGTGCTTAAAATAATAAGCATTTTTTTAATGCTTAAAATAATAACAATACACTCTAAAAAATGCTGGGTTGTTTCAACCCAATGTTGGGTCAAATATGGACTAACCCAACTGTTGGGTTAAAAAGCTAATTTAAAAATGTAACCAAAATTTAACCCAACAGTTGGGTTAGTCCATATTTGACCCAACATTGGGTTGAAACAACCCAGCATTTTTTAGAGTGTACCAATACCAATAATAATAATGCAAAAACTTTCTTTCATGGAACACCAAAGTATGCTATTTTATGCAATTTTTGCTTCTCAAAAAATATCTTAAAGATATTTATATTATTTATTATAATATTAATATATTCTAATATATCGGAGAACATGGCTGTCCGATGTTTATTATTTAAATGTATGAAATACATTAAGCCGTAAGTAAAATTAGCACAGTACATTTTGAATTAAGTTTATTTTTCTTACTCGACTGGCAATTTTGTTGTTGTTTTAAACAAAACTTGTTTTATTATAAACAACGATAAAATTTTTCTTCCATTGAACACTAAAACAACATTTTTTAATATTCTCTATACAATCTCACACAATTTTTGCTTTTCAAAAAATGTATCTTATTTTAATAATATTAATATTTAAAATAAGATACATTTTCTTGAGAATATATAATATTAATATATTAGCTAAATATGAAATAAATTTAGCTAAGAAGTAAACTTAGCATAATACATATTTATGTTTATTTTTCTTACCCCACTGCCATTTTTTCTTGTTTTAAACATAAACCTAAAAATGTGTTTTTTTTGTGCTTAAAATAATAAGCATTTTTTTAATGCTTAAAATAATAACGGACGTTTCCAAACTTATCCTTTCCAATCATCCTACTACCTGTCCAATTGATCCTATCCCCACTCACATACTTCAGGCCATTTCTTCTTCAGCCATACCTGCGCTTACTCACATTATCAACACATCTCTTCACACTAGAGGTCTTCACGGGTCCACTTGGATCCGAAAACCCGAGGTCCGACCCGAGACCCGAGCGGGTTCGGGTCCAAAACTTCGACCAGTACCTCAGACACAGGTCGGGTTCGGTATTAGCAGCCTCGGGTTTTTCCCAAATGGACCCGATTAGACCCGAATTCCTTGCAGACAACACTAGCGAATCCATGAATTATTAGGCTATCGATTTATTTTTATCAAACTATCACGTTTATTTTTCAAATCCACTGGTCACAATTGAAAGCCGAGCTCAGAAATAACTTGTCTCCATCAGGTAGGCACTAATGTAAAGTAGCCTAATAATACATTGAATAAATGTTAAATAAATCAAAGTTGCCTAATGGAGAAGCGGCCAAATCAGTCAGCAGGACACCGGGATTTTTCCTGACTGACTGCAGGGCTGCAGGCTGTACACACGTCAATGCCATTTACGTTGGGGTCCAGTCGGGTTCGAAAATAAATGCGGTTGGGTCGGGTCGGACTCTGGTCTAATTTCATTGGGTCTCGGGTCGGGTTTTTCTTTAAAAAAAAATTATTTATGCACGTCGGGTTCGGGTAAGAAGTGATTCAGGTCAATTCGGGTCGGGTACAGATTTTAGGACCCGAGAAGACCTCTACTTTACACTGGTACATTTCCCACAGCATTTAAGCAGGCTCAGGTAACGCCACTGCTTAAGAAACCCTCTCTAAATCCAGCACTTTTAGAAAACTACAGACTGGTATCCCTTCTTTCGTTCATTGCAAAGACACTTGAGCGAGTTGTGTTCAACCAACTCTCTATGTTTCACTCTAAAGCGGTACTGAACTGCAGTGGAAACACAAACCGAGCCGAGCCGTTCCGTGCCGTACCGTACTGAGCCGTGCCGAGCCGAGTCGTACCACGCAGTGGAAAAGCGCCATAAGTCACAAATTCTTGCTACTGGGGTTCCTCAAGGTTCAGTGCTTGGACCTCTTCTCTTCTCCATCTACATGTCATCATTAGGATCTGTCATTCAGAAGCATGGCTTTTCTTATCACTGCTATGCTGATGACACTTAACTCTACTTCTCATTCCAGCCAGATGATCCGACGGTAGCTGGTCGCATTGCAGCCTGTCTGCGAGACATTTCTAGCTGGATGAAGGACCATCACCTTCAACTCAACCTTGCTAAGTCAGAACTGCTCGTGGTCTCAGCCAACCCAGCACTTCATTACAACTTCTCTATACAGCTGGGTTCGTCAACCATAACTCCTTCCAGGACAGCCAGGAACCTTGGAGTTGTGATCGATGATCAGTAAAGCTTCACAGACCATATTGCTACAACAGCCCGGTCCTGCAGATTTGCCTTATACAACATTAGGAAGATTAGACCCTTCCTATCAGAGCAAGCTGCACAACTCCTTGTCAAAGCTCTTGTTCTCTCCAGACTAGACTATTGTAATGCTCTCTTGGCAGGCCTTCCCGCATGTACTATCATGCACAAATGATGCACAGATGTAAGCCTCTGCAACTGATCCAGAATGCAGCAGCGAGAGTGGTCTTTAGCCGAAAAAAGCTCACGTTACACCTGGCTACCAGTAGCTGCTCGCATCAAATTCAAGGTACTGATGTTTGCCTACAAGACAACAACTGGCGCTGCACCAATACAAAAAAAAACCATAGCTATGTGTACTGTTCTAGACTGAGACTTGTCATAGCACTTGTATACTGTTGCTCTCCCGTTCGTCTGATTGCTTCTATTGTTCTCCTCATTTGTAAGTCGCTATGGATAAAAGCGTCTGCTAAATGATTAAATGTAAATGTAATAAATGTAGTAAATGTAAGAAATGTAGATAGTTTTTTTCAAAGTATTTCAAAATACTGATTAAAAAGAAGAAAAAAAATCCTGCAATCAAAACGTAAGACTCAAGACTTTCAAACTCCGTTCATGTGTCTCTTCATGTGAAAATAAAGTCATGTTTTGCTCCTACACTGGAGAAGTCATATGTATACATTTAATAAAAAAAGTGAGCGGAAGGTACCAAGAATACGCTGCATCTGGTTTTAAAGCTAACAGTCATGTGCAATGTGGTAACTGGAATGGTTACGCACACAGTGTAGCTTAATTTTAGCAGACTTGTTTTCTTTGTGTAAATCCACCCTATGATCATAAACCATGTAAACCTCTCCCTTTACATCCTGAAGTCACAGCAGTCCACCGAACGAAAACCATCCAGAACATATCTGCAGTAAATTACAGCCATTTGCCATGTGTAAAACGTGAGGATGAAATCGTAAACCAAGCATGAAGAATACATAAAATACATTTATAACGTACACTTTATCTCACTCTGCTGAGTTAAATAACACTTTCTTGCTGATTTTAAATTATTGTTGTCCAGTAAAAGTTCCCCTGCCTTTTCAAACATACCATTCCCTGCGTGAAATCACAGAACCATCCACGTGAGACACATAGTCGCTGTCTGTGCCGTTGTCGTAGCACTCATCCTGCAGGTAAGGGGAGCCGTTGTGTAGCGGCGGCCCACTGGGGTTCACATTATGATGGTTGTGGTGGTCGGAGTAATATGTTCCCTCTCTCTGAAGGCTGAGATTGTCTCCCCAGCCCTCCATGTCTTTGTGGTCACTGGGATAATCGGGATAGATAATGTCTCCTTCGGGTTTGGGCTTCAAGTCTTGGCTTCCGTTGCCCGAGTCGTCTCCGTAAACGTCCTGAAGCTCATGGGGTTGAAGGACGTCCAGTTGCGACTCTTTTTGCATGTCGGATGGGCCGATGTACTGTTTGGTGTAGTAGTCTCCTCTGAATGTTCGGCGCTGACGCATGTAGAAAGCCCCCGCCAGCGCCATCAGCAACACCAGGATCAGGATCCCACCGACAGCACCGCCCACTATAGTGCCCAGACTGCTGTCCGGAGGAGAGGCCTGAGTTGGTGCGGTGAAGTGGGCATGGTGGTTGATGGGAGCTGTGATGGTTAAGGTGGTGTCAGGAAGGATGGACTTGGTGGTGCTGGTGGTGGTGGGGGCTGCAGTGGTCGGGGGCGGCGGCTCTGAGAGGGTGAGATATAGACAAATATTAAAATATAGGTAAACAGATACATAATTCAAGACAAGTTGTGAAGAAAATGCACCGATTTAATATTCTGGCTGGTACTGATACTATTAAAACAAAATAAATTTAGCTGTAAAATGAGCATAACACATTAAATTGAGCAGTTAACTAAATTAAAACAAAAACATTTTTTTACTTGAAATAAAATAAACTTTAACCGAAATGAAATAAAATATAAAAACACTTAAATTTTTTATTTAAGGCAACAATTTTTATTTAGTTTATGTCGATGTTCTAATATAACTAAAACTAAAAAATGAAAACTATATAGACATATAAAAAAACTAACAAAAAAACAAAAACAAATTTCTAAAAGTATAATATACCTAAAATTAAAATGACAACAGAAAATATAAAAGAAAAAAACTAATTCAAAATATGAATAAAACTATAACAGTACCTCAATGATAATAAAATATAAATATATTTTAAAAAAACCCTCTGGAATTAAGTTTTTTTTTCCTCGTATAACTCTGGCAATTCCTTTCTTGTTTTAAATATATACCTTAAAAAAATAAAAAATAAAATAAAATAATTAAATTCAATTAAATTAAAAAATGAAATAAAAATAAATAAAAATAAAATAAAGCTTAATTTAATTTATTAGCGGTTTAAAATTTTTTAAATGCTAGATGACAAAAAAGAAATCTGAATGTAAAAATAGGGAAAATGAACAATTAAATATCCAATATCTGATAAATAGAAAAATTCAATATTGATCGATATTGTACCAATAATTCGGTAATATACTTATTTAAAGGTTATTACTCAAGATCAAAGGACAGAACTTGCAATGACTAAGAGAAAAAACAAAATCTTGCTGATGTAACAGCAGGTTCAGGCACCAAAGGGCACAATTATTTGAATTTGGAGGCCTGTGAAGATACAGTAACAGTGAACAAGTCTTCAAGACTGGTACATCAATTTTACATCAAAAAAGGATGTTAAAAATATTGCACTTTTGGATGGTATAAAATAACTATTTGGTGTATCAATTATGGGACGTCAACTGGGGACAACTTTCATTTTAAGAAAGTCACTCTAAACTTCTTCAAAGAACAGAGGCCCAGGTCCTGATTTTTCCTATATCATTTTGTTTTTCTCTATGCTTCCGTCATCCATGTTTGTGCACCACTGAAGTCCAAAAACTGCCACAATATTTGGATTATGATTTGACCACAGAGCTACATGATAAAGGTTCCTCATGTTTTGCAGCCTGAAGAAGAGCCAAATATGTGGTAAAAAGCACAGTGGCAAAGAGCTGATTGAATTGAAACTGCTGTGAGTTTGGTCCAACTTTATTTACGTCATTGCAGAAACCTCACAGGCCAAGTGTAGAGCGTTTGGCACATTCAGCCAGCTTTCAGAAAGAGCTTCTGTTAACGGTATTTTCAACAAGAGATTCAGGAATTTACATATTCAGTAACAGGAAATACACACTTACTCAATGATACAACACAAATGTCAAACACAAGAAAACATCTTGTGAGTTTTGTCAGGGTTTTTCAGGCTGTTCCAAAAAATAAATCCAAGATGGTGGACAAAGTGAAAGAAATCTATCAAAAAACAACAACAACAAAAGAACTATCAATAATAGAGTGCTTCAGGGATCATGCATTTTTGTAGGCCATCCCAGAAGTTCGCATCCCCCTGGTTTCCTCAACAAAAAGCCAATAATGTTTTTACATTGGCTTTTGGATTATTCCAGAAAATGAGCTCTGTGACCAACAAAAGTTTATTATTCTAACATAGTATAACACTCCACAAATTAATACAACTTTTATGAATTTTCAAGCCCAAATAAAGAAGTAAAAGCATGACTTCAACGTATAGATGGGCGATATGGCCAAATATATATGATTATTAGGTATTTTTATGAAAAACAGTAGTCTAAATACATTTAGTATTAATGCACGAATGCTATAGCTTAATCACGAAAAATACTGAAATTATATTTCCTTACTCCTTTAATACATTTCATTCATGTCTACATTAATAATATCATCAAATTTCTAACGATTATCCCACATTTCTGCCACAATACCATGGTGCAGTTAGTGTTACTACAGTAAATCCATGGTAAATGATGGCGATTTGTAGACTGAAAAGTCTTCTGACTGTATCGTTGTGCACAGTGTTTCTCCTGTTTGTCCGCGCCGTTTCATCTGGCTTTAAACTAGTTTAAATCGCAAAGTCATTTGTGCTCTTTGCAGAATTCAAGCGCTTCACACTGGATCTCACAGCACTGTTCAGTGTTCGCGTGACTGAGACTCATCAGCGAGTAAACGCATTTGCTCTAGTGAGCTCACGTTGCGCTGCCGTTTGAACGTTTAGCCGAGCGGATAAATAGTCCGTGTGGCGTGCTTTAAATGAGTAGCGCTGTTTCATTCATACTTCAAAGCCACCACCATTATGCTTTAGAAAATCTACGAGTTGGAAAGTTTAAGTTGCAATAGTTTGCAAGAGTGCGAGTATGAACACAATGAGGCTGTAAAAGTGAATTAATAAATAGATGAGTTTTACTGTTGTGTGTGATGACAATTAATGTCCCGGAAAACCTCCATAGTTCCATTTAGCCACTTGTTAAAAAGTGCATTTTAAAAACAAGTAAAAGCTTTAAAAATCACGAGTAGGGTATTATTGATGCATTTTGTGTTGCAGAATAAAATGTGAAAATAGCTTGTGTTAACCACAGACCTTATTTTAGGCATTTAACCAAAAACCCATTGACTTTGAAACCATGGAACCCGAAGTCCAAAAAAGCTTGTTTCCGGGTTTTAGGGCTCATTCCTGCCAAACTCTGTAATTCAATGAAATCCTAAAAGGTTTATTTTACTCAGGATATTTGTGTGTTAACTCAGAAACAAGTTAACAACAAATTCAGTATCAGTTGAGTCAATTCTCCAGTGCACTCCCTGCTGAAAAACAAAACAAAACAATAGAAACATCACAGAATTTGAAATGGGTTTACTGGTTATAATAGGAATTGTACTGGTTTTAATGGAAACTGTAATGGTGCCTGTGGGTCTCTACTGGTAATTGGGTGCCTTCTATTGGTGGCTTGTTAACACCACTAAATCCTAATGGAATATGTCCCAAAACACACTACAGGAAACCATTTTTTACTGGTTTTAATCAGGGTTCCCACTCTTTCATGAACACCAGATTCAAGGACTTTCAAGGACTTTTTAAAGCACCATTTATTTTATATCAAGCACCTATCAAATTCACACCCCAGCATATGTAGTGTCATGAAAGACCTTACATTACTTAACATTTCACTTACACTTAACATTTACATAAAAAATTTCAGAGTAATAATGTTTTGAATGTGTAGGTTTCATAAATTTAGACCGTTTTGAGCAGTTGTGTTCAAAGGAATTTAATGAAATCCATTGAAGTCAATACTGGTGATAAATAAAATTCAATTTCTAAAATATTGATAAAATATGCATCAAACAGATTTTTGCTGTAGTTCTTGTACAAGATCTAAATTCGAAATAATTTCTAAATTTTTAAATTAATAAAAAGTGGTTAAATGTTGTAATAACATGGTAAAACCTGTTAACATTAAAAATTTGCACATTCACTCAAAAGAGACATTACTCATTAATAAAT
>NW_015625613.1:485443-485524 GCF_001515625.1 Sinocyclocheilus rhinocerous | reverse complement strand
AAAACTGTCCCAACTGTCCCGCTCAGGGCTCTAGGCTGCGCATCAACACACATGCTAAGTTTTTTTCTTGATCTCCACCCC
>NW_015625613.1:484797-485227 GCF_001515625.1 Sinocyclocheilus rhinocerous | reverse complement strand
CTAATACAGGTGACATTTGACTCCAAGTGACTTACAGTGGTATTTTCTTTTTACCTTTGTAATGGCATCATTTTCATCTATATTAAATTCAAAAATGTATGTTTATAAGCTTTTTCAAAATCAGGCAGTACTTGTTTACTGAACTGTTGTATTAAATCAATATCACATTTGCAAACTCTCTTAATAACTACTAAAAGCTGTCACTTTCATTATCGCGATCTGTGGGCGCACAGAAAATGAGAGTGCTCGAGTGAGTTCTCAAGACTCAAAAGCACGTGCAAATGATACATCCCTTCATCTGTCATCATGTTATAAGCGCAGAACCTGCGGGAATGAGTAGAATGGTTATTAATAGCCGCAATCCCGCGCCGAAATTCAAGTCCTGCTCTGTGTTCTCTGCTAATAACCCGACTGTGAATGATGCGAGCGG
>NW_015625613.1:469549-484726 GCF_001515625.1 Sinocyclocheilus rhinocerous | reverse complement strand
AAGCTGCAGCCGTGGTGGGGATGATTTTTGGTGTGCCGGCAGAACAACAACAATGCGCTACATGTTTCTTTTCCCCTAATTTTTTTCCAATTGACAGAAATCCGTCGTAGCGTAATCCCTGCATAAACAATTTTTTTTCAAATGGAATTCAAGCACTTTCAAGGACCTATGTTTGTTTTCAAGTACTTTCCAGGCCTTGAATCCATATGTCTGAAATTCAAGTACTTTCAAGTACTTTCAAGAAGCGTGGGAACCCTGTTTAATGGTTAAAAGTTGATGGTTTGTTATGTTTGTAATGGTATTTGTAGTGGAAACCTTTAGAATTTCTGTGATGGTTTCTATTGTTTTTTTCAGCAATGCTATGGAGAACAATAGAGTTTGCTCAATTATGAGTCACTAAAACTCTTGTGTTTGAACCTTATAATTTTTTTTATCCAGCTTCACCGAGTCACCAACTTGGCATTTTGTTTATGCCTGTGTGGGTAAGTATGAATGGTGTCTGTTTCACGAAGGCAGAGACAATGTCAGGACATAATTTATCAACCAGTGATCCACCCTCAAACTTCAGCCTCCCATGGAGAAAACATCATCATTAGTATCTGTGGAGCTGAAAGGTTACAAGAAACTTCTCACCTTGTACCAGGAAGCGTACATCCTTAAAGCTCTGTCCAACGTCGTTCTGAACTTCACATCTGTATTGTCCAGAGTCGTTCGGCTCTAAAGGACGAGTAAACACCAGGCTGCCATTAGATGTGTCCACACCTGCAGGCATTGGGCGTCCAGTCTGAGGAGTGACAAAAGACACGATTATCAGTTTAGAGCTTGTTGACAAGTTTTGCAGCAGGAAGCCACCCTGAAGCAACCTCGAATTCTCTTTTAAAACAAGCTGAAGTTTACCATTGAAATGACATGTCCAATAAGATTAGAAGTAGCAAACTTTGTGCACAGACCTGGTCCAGAGGTACAAAAGAGCAGGTGGGTTGGCATTGGCTCTACAGTCCAGCTGTACATTTTTTTGTCCCATGTACCACACATCCTGCTGGCCCATCACCATAACATCTGGAGAAACTGGAACATAATTTAAATCATTGTTGCATAAAGAAATAATATGATCGCCTTGCTATAAAAATATATAGTGCTTAGCAAAACCTAAACCCTTTTCTTTCTTCCACAGAACACAGAAGAGGACATTGCAGGGCTGGGTATTAACACATATTTCACGCAATCAATTCAATTTCATTTGACTCACTCTTGATTTAATTTCAATTCACCTGAATATATATCAGATACAGTACATGTCAATTTATATATTCAATATCTCTTAACTAATGTTGTAAACTACATAGGGGACCTCTAGTTAGTACATTACTATAAAGTTAAAGGTTAAAATGTATCTACCGTATTAAATTCATTTGCTATTCATTTTTAGATATTATAATCAACACTTAAATATTTATTTGTATAAACATTTACTGTAAATTGACCATAAGGCAGTTTATATCAACTTCTTAATTATATTAATAGGTTTAAATATTTATTTGTATAAATATTTACTGTAAATTGAACATAAGGCAGTTTATATCAACTTGTATTGGAAATGTTTTCCAATTTGTTGTTGAAATATAAACATTTAAATGGTGGTTGTCATAAAAAAAAGTATTTCAACAATTCAAAGACTGATTCTTGTGATTTAAGAATTTATCTTGATTCCTCAAAATTAATATTGATTAAAATCAAGTAATGGATATTGTCAACCCAGTCCTAATATTTTGTGAAATGTCTATGCTGTTCTTTTCTATACAATGAAAATGAATCAAAATTGGGGCTGACAAATTCTAAAAATGGCAAAAAGCACCATGAAGTCCCATAAAAGTAGAAAATATGACTTGTGTACCATATATCAATTGTTCTCATTTTATGTTCAATGGCAGAGAAAGTCATACAGGTTTGAAACAAAAAAAGTTAAGTTATTTTAAAAGTAAAAAATTATGGCAGAATTAAATTTTTGGGGGTGAACTATCCCTTTAATCCATATAAATGCTACTGTACTTTGGAAATTCACTTAATGCAGTACTCTGTAAAGAACAATTTCTAAGCAATGAAACTCATATTATTTTTATAAGACATTCAAATTGAGCATGAAACCATTCTCACGCTATGGACGTGAGTCCCAGAAACAGCAAGGGGAGATGTGATTGGCTAACTCAATTACACAGAAACCTCAGTATACTGAGGCTTAGCTGTGGCTGAGAAAATAAACTGATGTGTGATATGGAGAGAATATTCAGGAGTGAAACAGAGAGCCTTGAGATTCAACCCCAGCAGTCTATATAACAATAACATGATCAAATTCTCATCAAAATAGCCAGTGTTCAAGTTTCTTATTGAACAATGCAAATCAATTGCACTTTTAAACACGGCACTGTAAAGATTCTGTAAATCTGTCTTGTTTTGATAAAATATTCTAAACTTTATTAAAAATTTGCTTGAGCAGCATAAGACTAAGAGAGATGTTTAGACTTATTAAGAAAATATGGTATGTACAGGTGTACATACTATGTACTTATTATAACATATGTACTTGTTACTTGCTATGTACTTATTATAGCATATTACAATATATACAGAAAACATGCACTGATGCTCAAGAATGCCACACAATGCATTAAGAGACGGGGGGTGTAAACTTTTTAAATTGGATGATCAGGGTAAATTGTACTCATTTTGTCTTCTGGGAAACATGTAAGTATTTATGTAGCTTCTGAAGTCCAGTACTAAATGAAAAAATATGATCGTTAAACAAAATGAAAAGAATTTACACATTATCATCCTGTTCACAAGTTTCCCCCCCCCCCCCCTGTAATAGTTGTGTATGAGTCCTTCAGCTGTCCTCAGTGTGATGTTCACAAGTTCCCCCCCCCCCCCCCTGTAATAGTTGTGTATGAGTCCTTCAGCTGTCCTCAGTGTGAAAAGATGGATCTCAAAATCATACAGTCACTTTTGGAAAGGGTTCAAATATGCAGACGATGCTGGAAAACCAAATCATGTGCAGGAGCTGGGGGATTTTTCTGAAGAACAGCAGGCAGTTGCACTGCTTAGGCCAACAAGGGACTCATGAACAACTATCACAAAATATAAAAACAGTCATGGACCATCCAGGAAATGACACATAGTATTAAGATTCAAGGGTATGTAAACTTTTGAATGGGTCATTTTTATAAATTCAGTTATTATTTTGTCTTGTGGAGTATATGTAAACATCTGTTATGTGAATGAAATAGCTTATTCAGGACATATATAAAAAATAACATGCAACTGTCATGATCCCTCTTATTTTGTTTCAATTCTGCAAGGGGTATGTAAACTTATGAGCACAACTGTAGATATATATACATATATATATATATATATATATTACAACAACTGGGTAATGACTAGGTAGTACTAACCCTGAACATTAACCAATGTAGTAACCTTATACTAACCAGTACTTTCTTGATTAAGTACACTTTAATTACACTGTAGGTACACATACTTTCAATTACAATATATCTTGTATTAAATTAATATTTTTTTTGATGGATTATAACTTTTTTCTCATTTTAAGCATAAATATCACTAAATTTCAGGGTCATGTGACACTGAAGACGAGTACAATTCTGCTTAAATTCAGCTTTGACATCATAATAATAAATTACATTTTAAAAATATTCAAATAGAAATTAGTTATTTTAAATTGCAGTAATACTTCACAGTATCACTATTTTTTTTACAGTATTTGTGATCATATAAATGCAACCTCGAGGAGAATGAGAGTTAAAAACTGGTCATGTTTTTAACATGTTAAAATATTATCTTGCATTAAATTTAGATTTCTTCACATTATTGTTTTGTTCTTATGTGAAGCATAAATATCACTAAATTTATGCAAGATTTATGTTCTGAACAAGACTTCAAAAAGAAATCAAATTGTTGTTGTGTTTGCATGGTAAGCTTTGTCTATGATAAAAGCATTCGTATTAATAAATATATGAGGTTGTAAAACTCAAAAGTAGTTTTCTCACTTTTAAACACTTTGGAAGGCAATGTGTGATTTATTGAGTCCTAAAGCCTCCTTCTGTCAGTATGAACTCCCCCACTTGTATTTCCGCTCCTGTTGCTGCCCTTGCTGTGCTCAGATCAATATTTCATAAAGCGCCTCCATTAAGCAGCGTGCCGTTCAAACAGACAGCAGCCAACAGTTCAAGATGCCAAAGGGAAGCACACTGAGGATTAAGATGTTAAAATTACTCCTAAATTGACATCTTGTGAGTATGAGAGTGTCAAAAGTGAGCAATCAGCGCTCCTTGTAACATACAGGAAACCCACGGAGATCTTGAAATACAAAACAGGAGAAACTTTTTTTTTGATAAAAGCAATTCACACTCACAAAACACATTGAGCCGGTAGGGAATGCGGAAATCCTGGGATAGGGCCGGGTGACGTACAACGCAGCTGAGGGACCGACCAAATGCATCCCGGGTGGGGGCCCAGACGTAGTGTACTAAAGTGGTGGTAGTGCCTTCAGGCTCCGGCTGTGTGACGACTGCTGTCTGGCCCGGCAGGTCTGATTCCCAGAAGACCTCTGCTGCTGGACGACCCCTTTCAGCTGTACATGTCGCCACCAGAGTTTTACCATCTCCATCCAACAGAGACAAGGAACCAGGAGACACATAGACCTTTGGCTCCACTAAAGGGAGAAAATGAGAAAGAGACAAAACTGAACAATAAGCTTGAAGATGCTTACAGGGTAAAAGATGTTATTTTAAATCTTGTTTTTATTAAAGTATATTATTTTTGAACATCTGTTAAAGGCATTTGTGTATAAAACAAAATGTATATTTGTTTTAAAAACACATTAGTGGTCAACATTTTTTTTTTTTTTAAGAAATTAATACTTTTATTCAGCAAGGACACATTAAATTGATCAAAAGTGACAGTAAAGACATTTATAAAAATGTATCATGGTTTCCACAAAAATATTAAGCAGCACAACTGATTTCAACATTGATAAAAATACAAAATTGATCAAAAAAATTCAACATTGATAAAAATCCACTGAAGACTGGAGTAATGATGCTGAAAATTTAGCTGTTAGAATATATATATA
Organism: Sinocyclocheilus rhinocerous; assembly: GCF_001515625.1. Classification (NCBI taxonomy): domain Eukaryota; kingdom Metazoa; phylum Chordata; class Actinopteri; order Cypriniformes; family Cyprinidae; genus Sinocyclocheilus; species Sinocyclocheilus rhinocerous. Next base: position 479,577 of record NW_015625613.1, on the reverse strand, counting down.
ACAATTTACATGTTAAAACATATTCAAATACAAAGCAGTTAATTTAACTTATAATATTATTTCACAAAATTACTACTTTTACTGTATATTACTGCTTTTATATACTTTAAAAAGAATAAAAGATACATTTAAAGGAAAATAAAAATAAAGTATATTACAATACTTGTCTACAAGATTACTCGAAATACACGTGCCTCGGGAAAAACAAGAAATAAATAATAAAAATATGGAAGGGTCAGAAAAAAACAGTACAAAATGAGTTATTGATATTGACCCTACAGGATGATATACAACAAGATGAATAAATAAGGAAGGAGGGGAAAAAAGAAACCATGTAAAGATTGGAAACTGGCCTTAGTACACTCAGAATTGATTTATTACACCAACCCTACAAATTCACATTAAAAATGGATGATCTGAAATTACTGAGTGCTGAGGTAGGAGTACAACAACATCCCTGAGTGCGTCTGAGTGGCTTCTGTCTCTACAGAAAAGTGGCATATTAGTGTCTTAATATTATTGAGAGAGTCTACATGTATTTAAAGAGAACAAAAGGAAACACACATTGTGTATTACAGCCGAATCAATTATTGGGAAATGTTCAGCTGCCCTGAGCAACAAAACCCCACACTGCTTGAATTAAAACAACTGATTCAATTTCAGCTATTGTTTTTACTTCTGAAATAACATTAGCTAAGAGACCACTCACCTCAAAGGTTACATTCACACTACAAGCCAGTGTCCGATTTCAATTTTCTGTGCAAATTCAGTTTGTGAGGATATTCATGGGACCTTATAAATGTGGTCCATATATCCTTATACTACACTATACGCCGGCAACACACCTTCATATAACTCCCTACTTTGGCATATTCATTATAAGGTAATCAACAAATACACTGAATATGATATAATGTTTTGTAATTACATGAAATTAGACAAACTTATAGTTTTAAATGCATCAGCATTAACATTAACATGACAACATAATAATTGTGACCTGTTCTTTAAAATACAACCACCACCACCCTACTACTAATTATAACTATATATTGCAAATGTATAATTTGTTTTAAACAAACACATTTAAACATTTCTGTTACATTTTATATGGTATTTCTTTTTAAATAAAGTAGTAAAATATCACAGATTTGAGTAATACATTAAACATATAAAGCTACAATTGTATTTAATCACAACCCATTATTGACATAATAACGTATTAATAATAATGCATAGGTCCCTGCTGATACTGTCACATTCGCTACTGTTCAAATGTTCGGAGTCTGTAAATGTTTTTAAATATACATACAGTAAAAACAGTAACAATGTGAAATATTATTATAATTTAAAGTAACTGTTTTCTATATGTTAAAATGTAATATACAGTGATGGCAAAGCTGAATTTTCAGCATCATTACGTCAGTCTTCAGTGTCATATGACATGATCCTTTAGAAATCATTCTAACAAGAAACATTTATATCTAGAATAGTTTTGCTGCTTAATATTTTTATGTAATTCATCAAATTATTTTCAAGATTAATTTTTTGATGAATAGAAAGTTTTACAGAAATACAGAGTTCTGGCATGAAACTCTAAATGGCGCAGTCCGATAGGTCTAACTCAATCTGACCTAATGACATCATTATCACATGGCACAGCTGATTGGTTCTCTCCTGTATCAGTAGCCAATGAGCTCGCTGCTCAACATTCAAATATATGACTAGTGCTTGCCGTAGCAGTTGCAGCTTTCTTCAGAAACCCTCCACCTTCTCAAGCTCCACCTGTATAGATCTGCTATGAGTTGATTCATGTATGCTATATGGGGGTTATTTCATGTATGTTATATTTGCAGCAGCAATATTTCTTACATGTTCACAGCAGCATGTTGTGGATGTATTGGCGGTAGCAAGTCTCGGTACTTGCTCTGCCGCAGCAGCAGCAGCAGCGTAGCAGATCTATTCCGCCAAGACCAAATACATTAACATTGTCATGTACATTACCATGCCAATCCCTCAGAGAGTTGTCATGACAGAACCTCTTTTATGTGAAATAGAAATCTTTTGTAACATTACAAATGTCTTTAATGTCACTTTTGATCAATTTAATGCATCCTTGCTGAATAAAACTATAAAAAAAAATTTTTTTTAAATAGTATAAAAATCTAGTAGTGTATTGCATGAAACTGGCAATGTTTGGGCCACAGTGAACTGTGAATGCAGCCATAATATCCTCTATTAATAAAATCGTATCAATACTACTTTAATTTGTCCTTTTCCCTCTTTCCTTTCTCCATCACTCTCTCTAGAGAATTGCAACAGCTGCGCTCTTAAGAAACAGTTTGGACATGTGGGCCAGGAACGTCAACTTAATCCTACACGCAAGGCCGTCTGCTCCACACACCTGTTCTACTCTGTTTACAGGCCGCTCCCGTATACGACAAATCGAAATAACCCCAGGGACCCCTAATGCTAAATATAGCCCTGCGGCACCTGAATGGTGGGGACCCACAGTGTATCACAGAGCGCTGACATCCGAATGCCAAAATCAGATCTAACCTGAACTCCATGCCATCTGCATCACGCTGGAGCTCTGCTGACTCAGAGCTTGCAGGGGCATCTTGGCAACTCATTCACACCCAACCCTCCTGATAGAAGTGGAGAACCAGCTGATCTGACATGCAGGTTGTGGGTTGCCGAAGGCCCAAGAGAAGGTCCGGGTATTGATTTATCATTAGACGGGGCAGGAATTAGGGCCGGGTCACTGTCGCCCCCACACAAATGCAGACCCAAAACATTCCTGCTCTGGGTTGCAGACCAGGGTTGTCGCCAAAACCACAGTTCCCCAAACAATTGTGTCATTGTAATGGACTCCAAGTGAAAGCAAAGTAATTATGTTAAAAAAGGAAAAGAATGAATTGTGGGTACAAATTATACCGTTTAGCTTGCGTGCCGCATTTGATGTGTTTTATTGTAAAAATTCACACGGTCATTGAGAATTCATTCCGATGATTCATCATTGTTAAATTCACAGGAATAGGGATGGCGGCTTCAAGCTTGTGTGCAAAAAACACACAAACTCAAAGCAGCTTATTGGCCAGTGAATTTATAGTTTTAGAGGTTTGGGTAAATTTATCACTTTGCTGTGAAAATGCCAATGACTAATAGGGCTTTGCTTTAACGTCTGAATCAGTAATACCATTTCAGACTGGATCGATAAAATTCAGAAGTTTTACCACTTATAATAGGGAAAAGATTAGCTTCTGTTTTTAGGTTTTGCCAGGAACGCAGGAAATAAACAAGGAGGAAAAAATGGCACCACACAAATCAAAATAGAAGGAATGTGCTAAGTGCTATCACGCCAGTGTGTGACACATATTTTTGTCATCTCTGTAGTGTTTGACAACGCAGTTTCACTCGAGCAGAAAAGGGGCTCAGTGAAGGGTGTTTCCAGCCCTTTCTATAATTACAATCTACAAAAATAAGCAGAAGCTTCTAAATCACTTCCCTATAATTCCAGTCTTGTTTTCAATAGAGAATTTTTGGAATGTCAGTTAATCACTTTGAAGTGCCTTGGATAAATAAATGCATAAATAAATAAATAGATGTGTTTTTGTTTACATAATATATGTGTGTGTACTGTGTATATTTATTATACATATATATATATATATATATATATATATATAAATACAGACACATGCATGTATACATTTCAGAAATGATAAGCTACCACTAAATATTGTAGAAACTTAATTTGCTGTAAAGTTGCTTTGCAATGATTTGTATCGTGAAAAGCGCTGTACAAATAAACTTGACTTGACTTGACTTGACATATATATTATGTAAACAAAAACTTTTATTTCGGATGCGATTAATCGCGATTAATCGTTTGCCAGCACTAATTCTAATGTTTCACAAAATGATTCGCCTCAAGGAATTCACACCTATACAATTATATAGTGTACAAACTGTCCACAAAGATATACTCACCCATAATGTCCACAGTTGTGGATGCTTGCATGTTTCCAAGTTGGAACGTGACAACTTTACAAGTGTAGGTCCCAATGTCTGCAAACCCCACGCCCTGCAGGACAATGGATACATCATACACTGAGGGCTTGATGAAGTGCACACGTTTGCTGTACTCGTCAGCTATGGAGGTCCCGTATTGGGGGTTGAAGACAGCCAAAGTTACGGTGCCGGAGGGCAGACGGCGTTCCCAGGAACTCTGGGTCAGACTGAGGTTTGTGCTGACCTCCATCCTGCAGGTCAAAGTAACGTTTTTCCCCAGCACTGCAGTCACCTGCTCAGGAACCACAACCTTGTTGGCCCACACACCTGGAGAGATACAGATCATCAGGAAGAATGATATAGGAAATAGATTAACAGTAGCCAAAATTTCCATTCAACACTTTGGAGCAATGCAACAGAAGTTCCATTTTTGGTTTCTCAAAGAACCTTTCAGTGAACAGTTCTTAAAAGAACCATTTTTTTCTTAGTATGAAGAACATTTTAATAATCTAAAGAACCCTTTTCCACTATAAAGAACCTTTTGTGGAATGGAAAGGTTCCATGAATGAAAAGGTTTTTCATCGAACCATCAATTTTACTGAAGGACGTTTTTCTATGATAAAGAATGTTTTGTGTAATGAAAAGATTCCATGAATGTTAAAGGTTCTTCATGGAACCATCAATGCCAGTAAAGAACATTTAGTGTTAAGAGTGAATTATTTGTTTTTTTGGTTTAGCACATCAAATTGTTTATGATATACCTAAGGTACATGCTATTTATCTATAAATTGTTGCCATTGTCAACAGAATCTGTTGAAAGTCGATACCTCAAATGTTGTGAAAAAGTCAGTTATAAAACATTTTTGAATGACTCACCAAATTCAAGACTAACTGTTGTTCAAATACAGTAGGAACATCTCACAGAAAACCTCTGTGAATCAGTTTAAAACGCTATACTGTATGTTCTTAACCAGTTCCATCTGTCTAATCTTGCTGACATCACTTCCATCAGGTGAACCCTTGAAAGGTCATAACTGAAGTACAGTATAGTGGGAGATCTCGTACAGCAGATAATGAGGGCTCGTGTTTTCCCCAGCCTTAATTACGCCCCATGCGGGAGGCCGTCCTTCTCTACTGCAGCAGGCTGTGAGTGCTGTGCCACACAGCCCGTGCTTCACATCCATAATGAGCACCATACAGACCCCTGCATCACACTGCGGGACGCTCCGACTGTCCTCTCCGTTAACCGTCTGAGCACCTTGCCTAATAAAAGCCGCTGGAACAAGATGAAAAACACCAACAGCCAATTTGGGAGGTTTTTACTGTTTAATAGGTCTCTTTAATCTGTGCCTGTGCCCTTTGCATGTTTATTTGAACACACTGGAGTTATTTGCTGATTCATGTAAACATGATATTCTGGTGAGCTGGCAGTTAAAATTACAATGGAAGAGATTGATTAAAAAAAGGTGTTGGTAAGAGAAGAGAAGTAGATCAGACAGGGTCCATAAGGGGTCTCATCAAAGACACCATAATATCATAATCAAGAATTTTGTTAGCTTTAAAGCTATCAATATGTTAGTGTACTTCTAAATATTGGAAAAATTCATATTTTTCGTTTTCTTCTGGGAAAACAGGGCAAAAGATATCGATGATTCACACTGCAATACACAGTTTTTGTCTAATTAAATAACTCTACATGCTTCTTAAAAAAACTTTATCTATATATACACTACTGCTCAAAAGTTGTGTGGTTGATCAGAAATTATCATTTTTGCTCACCAAGGCTGGATTTATTTGATCACAAACAGTAATACTGTGTGATATATTATTGCAACTTAGAATAACTGTTTTCTATTTTAATATATTTTCAAATGCAATATATTCCTCTAATGGTAAAGCTGTATTTTCAGCATCATTACTCCAGTATTTAGTGTTACATGATCCTTCAGAAATCATTCTAATATGCTGATTCATTGTATCAATGTTGAAAACAGTTGTGCTGATTTTTGGAAACTGTAATATATTTTTGAAGATTCTTTGATGAATAGAAAGTTCAAAAGCATTTACTTGAAATATAATTTTTTTTGTAAGAATGTAAAAGTCTTTACTGTAACATTTGATCAATTTATTTTAACGCATCCAGCTGAATAAAAGTACTTATTCCTTAAAAAAAAATCTTACTGACCCTAAACTTTTCAATGGGAGTATACATTAATGCAATGAAAAAAGTACCTTTTTTGTTGTTGTGAAAAAATATCATAAAAGCCTAATTTACATAAATTCCTCAGTGGAAAAAGTTGATATTCAGTTTTTGTGAGACTGCTTTCCTAAGTGGTTGAACTTTTGATGCTGTATTATTACTGACGTACTTCTTGTTTGTTTCATGTAAACAGTGTTTTACAGATTCCATTCCATGTGCTTTCCTAGTATCATTGCATGGATACAACGCAAAACTGGCTTGTGGAAAGATCGGAAAATATCACAAAACTTGATATTTTGAAGAATTTTTTGTTCATAAAGTGAAAGCCAGTGAGGTCCAAAACAACACTGGATCTTTGGTGTTCCACAGAAGAAAGTCATACTGGTTTGGAACAACAAGACGATGAGTAAATGATGACCAAATTTTCATTTTTGGGCTATCCCTTTAACAGTCAATCCTGGTTGGTAAACAACAACACACTGCAGCTTAGCCTCATGCAAGAAATCATGGTGTTCTGAAAGCAAAACAAAAGAACACATTTCCGTGAAGATCACTGGAAAACACAGAAAAAATGATAGGCTACAGAATGGGAGCTGTGCAAAACATATTCTGAGAGAAACAGAGCAGTGAAAATAAAATCTCCTCAGTCATTAAAGCCCACAAATTGCTGCATTTCAGATGGAAAAATTGTTAATCGAGACACTAAGCTTTCCTCTCTTTAAAAAGAAGTTAGCACATTTAATGCTGTTTTTACAAATGACTGTGCTAAGAAGTATTCCTACCATCAAAACAGTCACAAGGTAAAACCCATACTATTTCAAATACATAGGCTGGGTATACGAGACCATATCATAAAAAGTGGGTCTATGGAGGCACTAAATAGTGGCTGATATTTTGAAACCTTGGCAGCTGCATACTAGTGGTAAACCTCTGCTATTATATCATGCCTGTATGGGTGCAGGCTTTCCCTCTGCCTGTTCCCCTGCCCACCCTGTAATTGCAAGAATACCACCACACACACACACACACACACACACACACACACACACACACTCTGTGTGAGAGAGAGAGGCTACACTGCAATCTGGCTGACTGCTTGAATATCAAATTTGCTGAGACCAGAGGATCACCCATTTCAATTCACACTGAGATCGTTAAAGAGACATTTACGTCAATCAGCAAACTGAGTTTAGGGTGCACCAGTTTACCTGTAAGACTTAATTTTTACTGTTGTGTTAAATGGATAGATCACCCCTTATTTCATTCCTAATCCGTTTGAATTCTATAGCAACACATGCATATTCAAAAATAACAAGTTATTCAGGAAGCTATGTATAAATAGGGTCAAGTGCATTTCTTTGCGTCCGTTCAAACAGGACATGCCTTGTGTTAAAAACGCTGAATGCAACAATGGAGAAGAATGCAAGGGTCTCGAAACGTGTTTATACATTTTCAATGTGTCAGTCTTAGAAATGCAATGCTCATGACGTAAGACGCTGAAAAAAACAGCAAGGCGAGACGAAACGGACAAAAACGTTTGCTTGTGTATAAAGACCAACATTTCAAAAATAGCACAGGCTCAATGCAGGAACACACAGACCACAGGCAAACAGATATTCAACAAATAAACAGACTTTTATTGCCCAAAACTATCACTGTAACTTTCTTGAATGTACTTGAAATGTACTGTTGGAATCAGTGGATTTAAATAACCATCACTAAAAATATAAACAATAATAATGATACTAAAACTCTAAATAAACTAGTCAGAAGGATGGTGCAGGAGGTGCTAGAGATGCAGGATGTCTAATCTAAATTAATTGGCTAATTAAATTCAGAAATATTTAATCCCAATAAATATGGCTTTTATTGAAGGACATACAGTTCTTGAACTTCTGGAGTACCAAAATGAATTGGTTAATTAATTTAATATAACTTACATTTTCTGTAAAAACAAAAAAAACAAATGAACAAACAAAGAAACAAAAGAACAAATGAAGATACCCATTGACAAATGTTAATGAAGAGGAAATATATAGAATTAAAAAAAAATCATTGTCCATGCTACAAGATTTCTAGCTATTTTTACATTATAAAAAAATGCATGTGAAGTGACTTTCGGCCAAAACTGAGGCTGTTCAGTAAGGAACCCTCTGTTTTACCTAGAGTTATAATGACTAGTTATAATGAATGTAGCTTAAAATTGTGCTTAACTATCAACAAAACTTAAGACCAGGCAAACTTCAGATGTGGTCTGACGTTTGATGTCAGACTGCCACATCAAAACCCAGGTGAGCGCAAAGGGATTTAAAGTTCTTAGGATGCAAAGCAACATCATTTTTTCTCTTGGTGCCCTTTTTGCTTCAATGACAGCAGCAATCGAGTTGCATGAATGTGTACATCCTGATGATCACGATTTCAAGCATTAACCTAATATAGCTTTATTGCTTTATCATTGGAAAACCAGGGTCAATTGGCATTTCATATGCAAGGGTTTAGCCTGTTATTTATGCTTTATGTTTATGGTTGCCCTGTGCATGTTTGTTGTGTTTAGGGCAGAATAACACGCAGTCTGCGCTGTCTCCACTTCACTGCAGTCTGAGCAGTGGGAGCAGCTGTCACCTGTCTACCAGCCAACCCACCGCTGACCTCGCAACCCTGCCCTGTCACGTACACACATACATTCTACAAACACATCCAACGGTGCTCATCAGGGAGGTGAGATAACGAACACACACTGACAAAAATATCGGCCTCCAGTCGGCTGTGAAAACAACTCCAAAAACCTATACGCACCACCGTGATGAAATTTGTGGTATGCTACACAGTTCAGACATCCACAAATGGTACGCTTCATCTGGGCCAGTCTAGAATCTCAGAAAAAGCATGAAGATCGGAATTTGACCACTAATCACCCTGATTAAAGCAGAATTAAAGGAATATGGCATAGGCTCTATCGGCAGTAGAAAAGGGAACTGTAAATGTAACTCTTCTGAAGCTTCAGGCTCCTTAATGACAATTCTTTTAGTACTTTTAAGGAATACGGATAAAAATAAATGCAATTTCATTACCAAATTATAAGATTATGACATTTCAAATAATTCTTTCAAAAGGTGTTTACACAGACTTAATACGAATGAATGAAACATAATATCTGGCCCTAACTACACATCAAAAAATAATCCCAAAAAAAATTATTCCTTTAACTACACTGATTTAAGTCTCACAGTTCTATGCGTTTGATTCACTAAAAATAACTGATTCATTCGAGTCACATTGAGAAATCACACTACACTGGTTGGGATGTATGAATTTGATTCACTTAAAAAGAAAAACTTCATAAAATTAATAATTTGGGATTCAAAATACACTGGTTTGCACTTTATTCACTAAAAAGAACCTCCCTTCTCATCTGTGCAAAAATGCAAGTGCAAAAACCATTAAAGAAAACAAATGTCATTTGGCTCCATTTTTTTATATGCAATTTTATTAGTTAAAAAAAATAAAAATAATAATAATTATATATATATTTATTTATATATTTATTTATATTTATATATATATATATATATATTTATTTATTAGTGGTGTCAAAATTAGCGCGTTAACGCAGGCGATTATTTTTTCAGTTTAACGTGTAAAAAATATTTAACGCAATTAACGCTGGGGCGGGGCTAGGGTTGGCCACCCCTCTCACAACTGCTGCTTCTGTCACTTTTTCTCTCGACAAGAAGTGCAGAACAACTGAGAACGGGAGACGACCACTGAAAAATAGGTGAATCAGAACATAACACCGACTGTGACGTTACAGTCA
>NW_015625613.1:468128-469135 GCF_001515625.1 Sinocyclocheilus rhinocerous | reverse complement strand
TTATATATATATATATATTTTTTTTATTATTAGATTTTATTTTTACATTTTGTTTTCATTTAAATTTCAAAGTTTAGTCATTTCGTTGTGTAGTTTTTGTAAAGTTTTAGTTTTTAATTTTAGTTTATTTTTAGATTATTAATTAATTTTAAAAATGATTTTATATTTAGTAAAACTAAATAATACCAATAATAATCCTGTTTATCAGTTCTCAAAAAAAAAAAAAAATCTTAATCAAAAGATAACTTCGGACAATAATTCTGAAAAATTTACCAGAAAATTTTGTTATTAAAACTAAAAAATAAATTAGATTTAAAACTTTTAATAAGTTCACGCACAAAGTATGTTATGAAAAAATGAATATACTAATACAGTTTGACATAACCCAAATGTAACTATCTAACAAGTTGGAAATTTAATCGGAATTCAAATTATGTAATTTATGCGGAAACATAAAATGTAAAAAAAAAAGCATGAAGGTTCACCCCTAAATCTAACCGTCAGTGGGGCGTAAGCAGTAAGAAGATTGTAATAAAACTTACAAATTCATACGAATTAGTCACAGATTCGCCAAAAAAGTACAACAGTTACAAATTTCCATGAGAGTGTGTTAGTTTAATACTGCTATGCTGTGTATTCGCCTCATAGATCGTTGCCATTTTTTATTTGTTCTTCCAAACTGAGCGATGCGTTGAAATTATTTTCAGGCCACAGATGCTGTCACAGTAAGCAGTTAAGCCGTATGTAACCCTAAATATTCCTTTAAAGGTGACATATCATGAAAATCTGACTTTTCCAGGTTTTAAGTGCTATAATCAGGTCCCCGGTGCATCTACCAACCAAGGAAACGGGAAAAAGATTAACCCAGTAACTTTGTTTTGGGAAGCCTTTTTCTGCAAGCGTCTGAGAAAACCAGCGCGTCTGATTTCGCTCCCTTGGTGACGTAGCAAAGGGATTTCATTATAATATTACCGCCCCTTAATCTGTAAATTTACACCCACGGCGCC
>NW_015625613.1:441927-467973 GCF_001515625.1 Sinocyclocheilus rhinocerous | reverse complement strand
GTGAGCAGCAGCTCATTTGCATTTAAAGAGACAGGCCCGAAAAACAGCGTGTTTTCTGCTTCCACTCAAAATAGGCATTTTCAAAATGATATAATAAATGATCTGTGGAGTATTTTGAGCTGAACCTTCACAGACACATTCTGGGGACACCAGAGACTTATATTACATATTGTAAAAAGGGGCATAATATGTCTCCTTTAACATAGTTCTTTAATAAAGTCTTCTATGCAGCAGTATAGCTATAGATATCTTGCTCTTTCAGTAGAGATGAACAGATGGCCTCAGCCTCAGATACCTGAATCAAGTCCAGAAAGGCACATTTGTGTTCATTGCATTTGTTGTAAACATGTAAAATGACAGAAAAATGAAACGTAGACTATGAACAAAGTCTTTGATCTGTCATTTAAGTTATTAAAAGGATACAATTACCATTGTTCCCTCACAAGCATGCAAACTTTGCTCGAGGATATCATAATCTAAAAGGGTTCTATCATTACCTCAATCCAGGCCTCATGGCTTAACAATACATAAAACTTCAAAAAGCATGTAGGCCTGGCTAAAGTCATCTAAGGGCCAGCCCAACTCTGCCAAAGACTCAATAGGAAATGAGAGGTATAGTGTGACTGCATTAAATGAAAAAAATTGGCAAAGGTAACGAGGAACAAATCGAAAGGTCGCTACACGGAACGGCGAGGATGAGTGAGAACAAGAAGGAAACGAGCGGAAACAAATCAGAAATGAATTAATGAAAGAGATATGCCTGGTCTTTGAAGCCTTCCTTGTGTTTGTTTTTCTCTCTCCTGACATCACTAACTGCTACAAGCTGTTCATGGGGTCCAACAGTATATTCGAGCTCTCCACTATGCATTCCACTCCTCGTCTCACGCGCCAAATGCCCCAGCGTGAACTGAGATCCGAACCTGACCTCACTCTCTTGTGAAACATCTTAACTTCATTTCGGTGTGGGAAGACTTGTCCCAGAGCACCTGGTCTTTTTGTCAGGTCACTGGGAGGGGAAAACCGGCTGATGCATCCCCTACTTTCAGATTAAAAAAAAAAAGCAGGAAACATATGAGGCCAAACTCTTCTTTTGCACGCAACAGCTCACTCAGATTAGAGTTGTTTTTTAAGACCACGGTGATGTGGCAAGACAAGACCAATGAGAACATTTTAAATGAATGCTTTGTTAATGTCATAATGGCAGTGGAGAGGTGATGAACGTCACCAGAAGTGCACTATAAAAGATATAAGAAACTTTATGAGAAATAAGACTGAGGTAGGGTGAGGTGATGAAAAACTCTTGTTTAAACTCACCCATAAGTTCACCCATAATTTTGTCATTATTTACTTATCATCATTTCATTCCAGTCCTGTATTACTTTCTTTCTGTAGAACACAAGAAGAATGTTCACACTTCTCTTTTCCATACAATAAAAATTAATGTGGATCCAGAAAAGCAAGACTTGTAGGGAATAACTGCTTAAATTTGAATCTGTTCCTCAAAAAAAAAAAAAAAACTAAGAAGACATCAATTATAGCATTGGATTAAATGAAAAGTTTCATGGACTACTTTTATGATGCTTTCCTTGCATTGAAAAGTGAACATCATTTTTGTTGCACAAATGAAAAACATACAGATAGGTGCTGTTATGGTTAGCAAAAACTAAAATTATAAAAATAATTTTTGTTAACTGAGCTGAAATAAATTGCTGAAACAAATTGTGAAAATGTGGCCATGGCAACTAACTGAAATACGTTAAGTTTGAAGTAGTAAAATTACTAAAACCAAGACTGAAATAAAAAATAAATGAATGATAAATAAAAATAAAAAACTAATAAAAATGACAAATGAAACTAATTGACTGAAACTTAAAAAGTACAATGAAAACAGAAAATACACAAATAAAAGCTCATATAAATGAACATAAATTCTAGAGTAGAATATAACTATTAAAGGAGACATATTATGCCCTTTTTTTGTAATATAAGTCTCTGGTGTCCCCAGAATGTGTCTGTGAAGTTTCAGCTCAAAATACTCCACAGATCATTTATTATATAATTTTGAAAATGCCTATTTTGAGTGGAAGCAGAAACACGCTGTTTTTCGGGCCTGTCTCTTTAAATGCAAATTAGCTGAAATCTAGTTCTCAGACGCTTGCAGAAAAAGGTTTACCAAAACAAAGTTACTGGGTTAATCTTTTTCACGTTTCCTGGTTGGTAGATGCACCGGGGACCTGATTATAGCACTTTAAACCTGGAAAAGTCAGATTTTCATGATATGTCACCTTTAAAATAACAATTATACATGCTTGGAACAAAGCAATGGTAAAAAATGTAAAATATTCATTTTAGTTTAACTATGCCTTTAAAGGGATAGTTCACCCAAAAATGAAAATTCTGTCATTCTGTCACCCTGGTGCCATTTTGGAGAGCATCCACTGAACGTAAACAGCGTATTCTATTCTGTGTCAGCTGCGTCACGCGGATACATTGTTTTCGTTCAAATCAAAGCGTAAACAACATAGAAAACATATCCGCGTGACGCAGCTGATACAGAATAGCATACGCTGTTTACGTTCAGTGGATGCTCTCCAAAATGGCACCAGGGTGACGCGGAGGAGATGAATTGTTGAATAAAGTCATTATTTTTGATTTCTTTGCATACAAAAAGTATTCTCGTAGCTTCGTAAAATTACGGTTGAGCCCCTGATGTCACATGGATTATTTTACCGATCTCCTTGCTACGTTTCTGGACCTTGATCATGGTAATTGCATTGCTGTCTATGGGAGGGTCAGAGAGCTCTCAGAATTCATCAAAAATATCTTAATTTGTGTTCCGAAGATGAGAGGTTTAGAATGACATGAGGGTGAGTAATTAATGACAGAATTTTCATTTTTGGGTGAACTAACCCTTTAAATCTCAGTTATTTTATCCATGCAGAAAAAAGGGTGATGTGAGAAAAACCAACAAATAAAAATGAAGTTTGACCACTAATGTGCATGACTAAAAAACAAAGAAATAGTTGTGGTTAAACATCTTTGATTCTAGACTAAAGCTGTTAAATACAGATTGATAACGACAGATACAGCATTGTTTCAGCTTGCCGTCAGTCTTCATTAGATGGGAGCTTGAGTGAGAAGACACTGTGACTTCAATTGAATTGCCTCACCTTTGGTCACAATGCCAATGGTGTAATAATGAATGTCAGAGGCTAAAGAGACATGACATGCAACAGCTGTACTTGACATACCAATGGTAATTAGCTATGCTGTTTTGTAGACATGTGCTATGGTCATTGAGTTTAGTGAGAGGAACCATTCTGCTAGAATGGAACTACTCATGCCAAAAGAGGAAGGGAAAATAAAGTTATCATAGTTCATGACCCCTAATAGGACCTGACTGCTGGGCCTACAGACACTACTGTGCAGAATAGAGACAGTATGCTCAAGGCTTGTACAAATGTTGAATGCATTAAGGTTGATTATATTGGGTTCCAAAAGGAAATCATAAATATTTAAATATCTCTGTGGTTGGATGCCCCAAAGAAAACTCTGTCCTAAGAATCAATCTATGTGGGAGTAAAACCACAGACTGAGAAAAAAGGGCATTGCTGAAACTGGCTTTGCTCAAAAACAAAATGTTGACGCTGTGAAACAAGAATAACTTTAGTCCACTAAACCAGTAATGCGCTATGAGGCTATAGCCAAATTAGTCTTCTGGTATTAATGAAACAAACGCACATGAACACATCCACAATGGTGGAGAACGTACGGGTTGGGGGTTTGATAATGAAAGACCCCCTGTGGTGAAATTCATGTACTTATCTGGTGTTTTTAAAATGTTTGAAGACAAACCATTTGCAAATTCATCAGTCAACACCATTGCAGAGCATTTTTTCCTTAAAACTTAAGACAGTCTCACAAGTTTAATTTGAAACAGCTCATTTCCTGCCATCACAAACGTGCAACCAATCCTGTCAACTTGGAGGGTGGGGCTTTTCATATCATTATCATATCACCGGAGCACGGTTTGTGTAATGTTAGCAACACATTTTTAGCTGTTTGATAACACAGTCAATCCAAAGGCTTATGGTATCAATTACTGTTGTGTTCGACACTGTATAGAGTGATACATAAAAACACATGATCATTCTAATCTTGCCACTTGACACTGTGTAGCATTCACTATTTCAGTTAAAGGTGCAATAGGTGATTGTCTTCAGAAAAAAATTTTGTTATGCTGGTTGAAAGTCTCTTCACATCCCGATAGTAATCATTAAAGGCAGAGTAAGTGATTTCTGGTAGCCAATGTTGATATTTGAAATCACCAAAACAAACACGCCCCTACCCCAAAAGGGTCTTGCCCGTCCGTCCCATGCACTGAAAGCTCTCTCCTCCACATCACGAGTAGACACGCCCTTTATTGCTGATTGGCTACAAGTTTGTTTTGCGATTCGGCCCGAATCAGTTTTCTGTAGTGTTTTTGAAAAATCACATACCCTGCCGCTGTGCAGACAGAGCGAGAATGGCAGACAAACATCAACAACCTGATCTTCCTTCCTGGTATTGTAGTACTTTTACTAACTGTGCTATAAAGTTTTCTCACCGGTGAATGACACATGATGTAGCCCAGCGGTTAATACAGTCCTCGCGCCAGCTCGTTAGAAGTGAGCTATTCTGTGAGCGTAAATGCGTTCAGGGGGCGTGGCTTTGGACGGCGATTGCAGGGAGGGTGGGACGTTCGCTTTCAGTGCTATCAGGCTAAAGTTAGCATTTTCCAAGATCTCCTACTGCACCTTTAATCGAGTTAAAGTGGAGTAGGTAGTTCGAGCTGGTGTGATTAAATGGAGGCGGGGACTGTAAGGATAAAAGAAACTCAGATACTTTGATCTCCTGAGAAACAGACAATACAAACTTACACAGGCATCTTAGAGACACCCCACAGAGTGGTGGTGCAGGAAACGCCTCTCTCACATATGCATCAGTTCCTTTTCATCCCCTTCCCCATCCTCCCTCCACTTGATTCACTCAGAATGGTCAATAGTATAATGTTCTATATGAATGCAAATAAGATTTACAGTCATGTTTGGTTTCATTTGAATAGTCTCAGGGCGAGTGGTACAATGGTCTTAATCTTACAAAAGCAGACTATCCTTTACTCTTAGATTTGTCTATGAGAATTTGATGTATCGTATTGATTTGATATCTTTGAATTGGCTATGTAGATAATTGGCATAATACATATTTACCTGACTGATAATAAATTGTTACATTTGATTTATTCTGACTTACTCTGAAATTATTTTCTCAAGTAGATTAAGTGAAGGCGTATGTTTCCGCAAATCTGCGTCCAGGGTTAAGTGCATACTAGATCTCAGGTTAGATGGAGCATAGGGCACATCAGGTGAGATTATAGATTTCTGACTAACTGCTTGACTTAGTTAAGTTGTACTCAGTTGCGTTAACTATGGGGGCTAGACAAAGGGTTCTAGCAGAAACGCTGGTTATTGTGGACTAATTTGCATATCCACATATTCTAAATGAGGTAAGAGTGTAGAGTCATATTCAAGCTATTTTAAATGAAGAATTTAGTCAATTTAAAATACAATATTATAGTGGAAACTAACTATATTGATTTTATCTATACATACATTTTTTGTGCTGCAGATAAAGAACAGTAATAAAGCTTACCAGAAAATATCTCATTTAGACAGTTTATAATACGACAGCACTGACTGTATTACCCAAAAACCTATTCTCCTTAAGCTATTTTCTGTTAATGTATAAGACTTCCAATTCATTAGCCATTAGCAAAGTGTAGGAAATGCTACAAACTAGTGAGTTCATGATTACTGTAGTGTTTTTGTACAGCTAAAATAACTTGAAGCGGGTGGTGGATATACAGCAATATATGGTACATTTGTGATAAAATACCAAGATAAAGCAAAAACGTAATTTACACCCTTTGCACTTCATTTTTCATTAGCGCTAAAATGCTTCTTCTTATTTGTGTTGGAGAGTGGACAAGAGAAATATATATTACATTTCTCAACACACCTGTTTTATTCCAAACAAAATTGCATTGTAATTATTATTTTTAACCCACAAAGAAAAACTTCACAGAAAGACTCTATTTGATACATAGACCTACAGTTCTGATTGAGCAAATCAATGTTTTAAGGCCACCTGACTTGTGTTTATTGATATTTGGCTACATATGTTAATCACATTCTTATTAGTCATAAAACATCTGAAAGCTGATATATTTACTTCCTTGGAAACAATGAAATAATTCTCTGTGTGCCAAGAAAGCCTCCAACTTAATTCAAATAAAACACAAACATTCTGACAGGCCTCCTCCCTCAGTCAGGCTCCCTGAACATTTTCCTTCCTTCCTGAGGAACGCTTCCTCTCGCTCTCTATTGCGAGTCTTTTTTTAAACCTGTCACATCTGATTAAAGACCAGCACTTAAAGGAAAATAGGAATCAATAATGTTAGCGTTAAAGATGTCAGACATTGCCGCCCCTTCACACCAAAATCAAGACCCAAACAATGAAGTCTTTACTGAGACTCATTTGTCTGCAGTAAGCACAAGCAACGCTCCACTTGTCATCTTGACTTCTTGACATCTTTTGAAACAAACCAAAGAAAGCTTTCCATAAGATGCCATTAACGTTATGAGAGGGGGTCAAAGGCAAACAATGCAAGGGTAAATTGTTTATTAGTGTTGGAAAATTCTTCCGTGCCTGTGTTATTCATCCTTGTGTGTGAATGAACAGTGGGTAATTTAGGAGCTGGGTAACAGAGGTTAGAAAAAGGACCACCGGACTAAAAGAGTGCTTCTATGTTGTGTGTTGGTGACTACATTTAGTTTGAAAGTGACACTTTAAATTCTCGCACATGGAGTAACAAGGTTTTGTGTGTACGTGTGTGGACAGTTGTCCCATTTAGCTTTCACGTGGCAGCTGAAACTGTAGTAGTTCCAATATTAAAAAGCATCTGTCAAAAAAAAAAAAAAATTGTTTGTCATATCTGATTTGCATATTGATATTGAACTGAAGTGCAGTCAAAATCATGGAACTACTTCATAGCTGTGCAGAAAATGTAGACTTTGGAACATCTGTCAACCAATCAATCAAGAATTCTATGATCTTTATGGCATAAAATGTATTAGTAAAGAGAATAAGCGAAAAAAAGAATAACTGTGCTTCTCTATTACATTTCTTAATTTCGTAGAGAAATTATAATTTTTACTAAAATTTTGGTCTTCAAAGTACAAATTACATTTGATTCTGTCAACCATATTGTGCTAATCAGCTAAACTTACTTGAAAGGTGTACTTTTAAAATGCCATCATTCAAAAGTTTGGAGCTGGTATCATTTTTAATGTTTTGAAAGAAGTCTCTTATGCTCACCAAGGCTGCATTTATTAGAGCAAAAACACAGTAAAAACAGTGATATTATGATATATTTCTACAATTCAAAATAACGGTTTTCTATTTTTATCTATTTTCAAATTTAATTTATTTCTGAGGAGCAGATCTGAATTTTTAGCTGAATTTTTCATTTCTCCAGTATTTAATGCCACTCGATCCTTCAGAAATCATTCTAACATGCTGATTTGCTGCTCAATAAACATTTCTTAAGAACAATGTTGAAAACAGTTGTGCTGCTTATTAATATTTTTGTGGAAACCAAGATAGAATTGTTTTCAGGATTCTTTGCTGAATAGACATTTCAAATTAACAGAATTTATTTGAAATAAAAATCTTTTGTAATATAATGTCTTTACTGTTACTTTTGGTCAATTTAATAAATCCTTGCTTAATAAAAGTATTCATTTCTTTCAAAACTAAAAATCTTACAGATCCCAAACATTTAAACATTGGTGTTAGTAGTACATTTAAATGTAGTTTTTTTTGTTTTTTTTTTACTTTCACTTATGTATGTTTTTGGTGACTGTGAGTCTGAACTGAGTAAAGTTTTAACACAGAAACCATAGTTCAGCTGACTCCTGAACTATAGTAATTTAGCACCTTCCTGACCTGTAAGACTTCCTTTTGCAGTTTCTAAAGAGCTACTATTCTTTTGCTTTGAGTCAACAATTTCCTCAGAATACCACATTGTTCTGAAAAACGATGCTAATTTGAAATCCAAGCTGGAAACTCATTTTAAATGCACTACATGAAGCATTATTCCTCTGAACGCCTGATTAAAATGTGAGTTTCAAAACAAGGTGACTAAGGTAAGGAATGTAAGCTGTTAATGAGGCTTCATAGAACAGCACGCTATCTGAACACACAAGGGCTGGGTTTTTGACTTCCTTCCCAAACTCACTGAGAACTGTTTTCCTTCCCTTCTGAGTCTAGTGTTCATGCATACACTAACAGGAAGCAGAGCTCAATTGAAGAACTTGGGACAATTCAAACAAATAAGTGTGAAAATCGGTTTGCATTATTTAGATCAGCACACACAATGATTCAGTTTGCGCAACAACAGAAATGTCAAAACCCTCTATATGTCCTCCAAAAAAATCGACTGAAACAAGTCTGCTAGGAAGTGCCAAAATCAAAGGATGAGATGTTGTTCCTCAAGGCTTTCAGGGGGTTGAAATGTTGCCAACAAAGACACAGGACACTCAAGATGTCACAAAGGGAAGGACACACAAACAAGACTGAATTAAAGAGCAAAGTAATGCAGCAGTTTGGTCAACATAAAACACAATAGACTTAGTTTACTTTCTCTGCACACTCCCCTTTTCTTCTTCACCCTGTCCACAAATGGCAGACCAGAACACTAATCGGTATTGATAACCAATACCACCCAGCTTGAGTGCTTTGTCCTTAAGTTTGCTTGCATGTCAAATTCCATCGATTTAATACCTTCTCCACTTGTGTGACCATTAGTTAGAAAGTCAACAAGCAACATTAGCACAGATGGGAAAGATTATACTGTAAGTGTCAGTTTACATTTGATATAGATTATGAAGCCACAGATAAAAAAACAAAAACAAAAAAAAAAAGACATGCTGATAATGTAAAAAAATAATAATAATAATAATTATATATATATATATATATAAAGTTGTAAATTGAAAAAATAAAAGATTATTGGAGTATGTTTTACAAGAAAATAATATTTAAGTTTTTCTACTTTAAAATTTCACATTTCATTCAATTTGTTATTTGCCATTTCTGTGTAGAAATAAAAAAATATTTTTTTAGACATAGACAAAAAAAGCTATTTCAGTCTTTCTACTTTTTTTAAACATTTAATTCAATGCATTTTGCCTACTGTTCATTTGTAATTATTAGTGAAATATAACAATTTCTGAGAGAAATTGCTATAAATTGTTCTATCCAGGGAGAAGCTGGTCAATTACATGATGCTCGTTTTCCAAATCTATAAATTTTTAAAATACAGTACATTAAAAAATGTAATTTATGTGACTTCTTCAGTATGCTTGTATTTTTTACAAGTATTTTTATCTTTTTTTTTTGGGGAGCATAAATTAATAATGTCTGGGTGACACAACTGTCTTGATATCATGATTAAGAAAAAGCCTCATTAAAAGAAATGAATTCTTGAGAAGAAACCTTATTAAAAAGTTATTTATTATAACCTTATTGTAAGTTACTTATTAAAAAGTCCAGTAAAAAGTCATGTGGCACAACCAACAATCATTTCGCACAACCAGACAGCTACATATACAGGAAAAAATATATAGCTTATCATAAAAGTAGAAAATTATATCATAGAGAACCTTTTTTTGTCAAGTTCAAGAGGTTTAAAGTCAGAAGGTTCTTTCAGGTTGTAAAATGTCATGAGTGCGACTCACCAAAAAATGTAATGATATTTATTAATTATTAATTCATGATATTTGAAAAATTCCTTCAAAGAGTATAGTTTATTATAAAAAATATTAATTTATATTTTAATATTTAAAAACATTGCATGTGTTTTTAAGGTAGTTTTTTTTTTTTTTTTTTTAAGAATTTTCTTTATTGTTGACACGACACTTATGTCATTGATTGACCCATATCACATTATCTCAAATGGTGGTAATACAGGACACATAATTTAGTCAAGTCTCTGAAGATTCACCCACCAAAGCCTATTCCTGTCAGAAGTTAACCCAGTTCAACAGGAAATCCTTATAAGGCTGCTGAATAATCATTACAAGTTCTACAATAAAGCTTCCCTGTCATGCAAAACCATGGACTCATGCTCTCATGGGGTAGCATGCGGTCATATCTACAATAACAAATAAAATGCAGCAAAACCACCTTCATGTCTCTGCAGGTCCATAAGGACCCCACACCCTCCATGTCCCTGTGATTACCTCATACATCAACAGCTAAAGAGAACGCAGCCGAGGCCTCATCAACATCACAGCGCATGGACTGTGTTCCTGCCCGGTAGCCCTCGTTAAAAACTTCCACAACTACTAACAATTACAAAGACAGCATGGAAGATCATTGCACATAAAATGCCCTCTTTGTTCCAATGCCCAGACAGAGGGGGCTCTCAGAGCAGTATGAACAGATGGATTTGATTCTGTAAGGAAACTAGAGGACGTTCAACACCAATCACATGAGTGATGCACCGGAAAAGATCTAAATATGGTCAATGCATATTGCACTGATCTGATGTTAATGCATAAGCATTGCAAGTAAAAAATACTGACTGTGGCCATGCAGTCACAATAATGGAAAATTAAATGCACGAATTCAGTGACATGCTATGCATTCTATCAAGATAATTGGGTTAATGACAAACATTACTGAGCTTGACACAGGGTCTGTGTCGTGAGGGTCTGCAGGGGTCCTCACTATGATATCATTTAGCTTTTAAATTTTTCTTTTGGAAAGTTTCTGCAGACTTTTTTTATTAATACATTTTTAATAATTTAATAATCCACTTTTCTAAGAAATACAAATGTAGCTTTTTTTTTTTTAAATGTAGCTTTTCTTAATTATAAGATCAGGACAGTTGTATCACATATTTAACATATTTATCAACATATGTAACTTTATATTAACCAAAAACATCAAAAATAGGAGTTGCATTTTTAATGCATTTTTTATTATTAATGTTTTTAAGTACACGCAAAATTCTTATTGTACATATTAAAATATATTTTTAAAATATATAGAACAATCAAACTATTTTCAAGGTAAAAGGGCATTTTACAACCTGAACTATCTCAGGGTTATTATAGATAACTAAAACTTAAACCACAGAAACTGAAACAATATAAAAGTTACTTACAAATAAAATTTAAATATTAAAATAAAAAAACATGTTTACTTATTTTATTTGATCTAGTTGACAAGGCAAAATTTCAAAATTTTTGTGTCATATAACTTGAATGAAATGAATGAAAAATGATAAAAATATAAAATACAAATGTATTCAAAATATTAATACTAAAAGGGATACTAAAATAACACTGAATAATCTTCTTACCATGTCACTAATTTTTAAAAGACCTATTAACCTTGACACACAATCATGGTGGTCTCTATGACATGAATTAAATTCAAATTAAATTATAAATGCTAAACAATAAGTTTTTTTTCTCTCTCTCAAGAATTGTGCTCCTTTTATTTATTTTTTTCATTATGTTATCAGGACAGTATCACCCTAACATTATTATTTTTTTTTTTTTACTTTATGCTCCCAGACAATATCGAATTTAATTTAATTCAGAAAATAATGAGAGAAGTCACTGTATGTATGAATCTTATTTTTAATGAATAATTAGTAGATCTGGAAGAATTTTCCCAGTAAGGTTTTAGGCCACTGACCCAAAACTACAAAAGTGAAACATCATACCTCCTACATTATCATATTCACCAACACCAAATTTTACTAGCTTGGTGTTCTGATGAAGCTGGTTGACCAGGGGAAGCCAGCTAGTTAAGAAGCCTGACAGGAAATCCATCATCCAAAACACAACACATGCCTGTGATCAGCCATCTTGGTCTTTTCAACAAAGTAAATACACTCATAACAAGGAACAGCACTTTCCCAGGGCCGAAGGTTACTGCATTACATTGTTTAATGGAGAGCAGCCCAGTTACAGAGCCTCTGATTATCACATCTTCCAGGATGGAAGACATTCACAGCAAAACGCTTCTCTGCGGTCATGGCTTGTGCTCCGTGCTGCCTCAGCTCACAATAAAGTCTAATAGTCATTTCCTGATGGACCTCCTTCAAAGGAATCTTTTAATATGATTGTCATATTTCAGCCTGCAGTTATGTAGGCTAAGTGAGATTAAAATGAAGTACAAAGACAGGCTGGATGATGCAGCACACATAATAAAGAGTCAGTCCGTCTAAACTGGCCTGTGAACGTATAAGCACACATTCAGGATCACTATTGACATACATTGGCTTCTTCTATGCTCCATACAAAGCAGCCAAACCTAAGTATCTTTTCGAGAGGGAAGTCAACAAAAAACAATTAACCTAAATTACAGTCTGGCTGATCCATTCAGCATGCAGCAAGGAAATTACATAGGCTAACCTATATTTTTGTGACGCATTACCTGCATGATGGAGGAGCTGAGCCTGCATTGCTTTCACCTTGGTCTAATTTGTCCGGTCAGGGTGACACTTGCTGACTGTATTTCCATAACATAGATCTTTCTCAATCTACAGCAGCGAGGCTATCACAGACACTCTGTCCTTACGTGACCCTGGATTAGCCTGCATGTCATTTGCCGATAGCGACCACAGTGAATGGCTTGTCAACTA
Organism: Sinocyclocheilus rhinocerous; assembly: GCF_001515625.1. Classification (NCBI taxonomy): domain Eukaryota; kingdom Metazoa; phylum Chordata; class Actinopteri; order Cypriniformes; family Cyprinidae; genus Sinocyclocheilus; species Sinocyclocheilus rhinocerous. The sequence goes on along the minus strand of NW_015625613.1, from coordinate 455,210 downwards.
AATGTATACTTGAAATGACCCTATGCAATCAATTTGCACACTGCAGAAAAACAAACTGCTGATTTTACAAAGCCTCAAATCGCATTCTCTCTTCAAATTACATACACTTTGGATTCATGATGCATGCATGAAAAGACTCATCATCTGCCCAGACCAAAATGCTGTATTGCAGATATAATTAATACAGTTTAATGATAGCAAATAATATTATTTATATTTATAGCCTATATATAAAAAGAATCTCGTTAACGATCACAAAACCTCTTAAATATTACTTTTTTTGCATAACACCGGAAGATTTGCATAACACCGCCCAAATGTTCACGCAAAGAAAGTTAAGTCAGCATTTCTCCTGTCTGACCAGCAGAAATCCAACATTAGCAGCTAGTCTGTCAAGGCGAACTACTATGACCTGTGACCTAACCCTGCCATTTTGCAAATGCTTTATTTATGCTTAGAGTTGCTTGCTGCATCCATTTTTCCACCCTTCCCATTGGGCTACAAACTATATGATTATAGTCATTCTGTTTAACATACCACTTCCTCTTGCAGTGTTTTTCTAAAGGGCAGGCAGAGAGTTTCTCCTATTTTAACCTAATATTTAAGGCAACAAAAGTGGAAGGTGCCACTGGCAGAGTGCCCAATAACAGGTCAATACTTTCAGACTCTGTGGCTTCAGTCCTTTTCCTCTCAGGCACTAAAGTAAGCCCTCAACCCCCTTGCTTAAACACACCCATCCTTTCATTTGTTCTACACCAGATACATTTACACAAACACTTTTTACAACCATTCCATTCTGGTTCATCAGTTAGTGTTTCTTACACGAGACATTGGAATCTGAATCTTCACTGAACATAGAAGTTAAATCCCAAAATAAATACTATACACTATATGCAGTATAACAAAGGTAACAAATTTATGTTTTAAAAACATTGTAGGAAATGTTTCTAAAACGTTGAATTGTCCACTTACTTTTCATGATTAGAGCTTTGTTTAAAGGTTACAAAAAACATTATTTAGAACGTTTATCATGTGCAAATAACATCATAAGGACGTTGCAAGAATGTTGTTCTCAAAATGTTTTCTATCATCATTATGAGAACATTCATCAAGTAACATCATAAGGACATTCAGAGAATGTTGATCTCAGAACGTTTTCTCTCAATGTTATGAGAATGTATATCAAATCTGAATAAAGTTATATGAATGCTCCACAAACATTACTTTAAGAATGTTTTGTCCTTACATTTACATATATTTAAAAAAAAAGATCAGTGCAAGTTGAGAGAATGTTCTCTGTTAGCTGGGATGTACCCTTCTGTCAAATGCATGAATTTTAAAATGTAATTTTCTCATCCAAAATAAAAGTCTAATGAGTGCAATAAGTGTACAACATTTCAAACTTTTTTTTTTTGGTTAATTATTTTGCATCATTTGGGTAATTGATTTTTGGCTTTTCTTTTTGGAATTTTCAGAGTGAACTACTCACTATTTATACTATAAGATGGTATAGAACACTGCATAAGTAGCCTACAGTACACACATTGGGATGCACCTAGTAAGTTTTTGTTAATATTTATTTCTCAATAATAAGCTACCAATGGTTTTAAACTTTATACGGACACCTATTGGACTGGATGCATTATATTTGTTTGTTTGTTTGCTAACTGCTGCCACTTCACTAGGCTGTTTGTTTATTTAGTTCGGACATTTTATTTAGAAATTAATATGACAGTTACACCTATATATAAAATATAAGCCAAAAAAAGCCAAATATGACTGAATGCATCTTTAAAGTTATAAAAAGTCATATTGCTATTAACTAAAAGTCTAATGTGATGTTCATTAAAAAAAAACTTAGATCATACATCAAACTCACATAAATAAATAATTAAAACTTTGCATTAATTTACATTTAAGTACAGGCTATGTTACCTTCATAAGTATATTAAAAGAAAAGAAATGCCAATTAAAGTATTAACGATAATATAGGCTGACACACGCTCTGCTGTCTTGGGCAGCTTTAGATTTAAAAAAAAAAATATTTCTAAAATTAGATAAAGAGCTTATTATTGTTAGTTAAATAACAGTTAATTTTAAGTTTAACAGCTAACGGAGCATTTACCCATATCGCAGACATCCCAGCTCGCTAGGTAAACTTCACCGCAAACTCGCATGTTAACTTTAAGGTAAATCCAATTCAAGATGACACGTTATCATCCTGGAAAAGATTAAGTACCCACCAATGCAGGCGCCCAACAGAAGCCCCACGAGAGGTAGAAGTCCATGGAAAAACGTGCTATTCCCAAAGATGTGTCTTACTTCCTCTGCCATGGTTTCACACTGCAGTAGTGAGTTCCTACTCGATGAACAAACTCGGTGTCTGATCCACAGCAGCCGAACCGCGCGTGGGCGGTACCTTCAGTCCAGCAACGGTTTCCGACTAAAAATAAACCCGTCAACAAAGCGGAGCAATGGAAGCATTGCAATGCAGTTAGCATTTACTTTCTTTCGGACACAAACGATTGATGAAATTATGATAGCAACAGCAAAATAAATGGAGAAAACAAGGCTGCACAAGGTCAAAAAGCGAAAGAGTGTCCCGGGATGTCTTTAGGTTTTTTTTTTGAAGCTCCTTTAATCGATATAGCCTATGTTCAATCGTCTAATATAGGCTGTGCATCTGTGTTGTCAGCGCTACTATTACAGATTCTTTAACTGCATTTGCTCGCGCTGGAATAGCCTACATTTGCTAAAATGTTCATTGTAACATTACAAAAGTAGATATATCAAATGGCTTGGCTCAATGGGGTGCTGGGAGATGTCGCCCGGTTCACTCAGATTAAAGAGTGAGCCATGCTGGGCACGCTTTCCATGATCCTTGTGTTTTATTTATGTGTTTCAAGAGTGATAAATCCCCAGCTGAGTGGTGCCATTTACACCAATCAATCATTTTTATTGGCCCTCTTCTGAATGTAACTCTTCTCTCACTAAAATGCAAAGACTTCTGGATCTTGATGATGCACAGACAGACAAATATTTTCGTGGAGGTGGAGTTTGAAGTGGAAACATATCAAATTCTAAGACATTTCTAACTATTAGGCCATTTTAACATTTGTCTTTCTTTTTAACTTTGTAATAAAGATCTGCTGATCATTATACAATGTAGCATGATAGTTTGTTCTTAATTGTAGTTATTATAAAATGTTACAGTGGAAATCTAGCAAGAGTTTTATACTGGGGGCCCCTGAGCTGACTGAGAATCTAAGTGGGGGACCCTGGGTCTGTAAACAGAGAAAAACCCTTGACTTAGAGGATTCTCAGTATAAATACTGGCCAGATCAACCCTTAATAAACAGAATTTCGATGTCCGTAGGAAAGTAATATGCAACACTGTGCTGTATATTACTGAAAATGAATGAAAATTCAATTTAAGAACATGTATCAAATATATTTTGTGACATCGAGTGTCAAAAAGAAAAACTTTCAGCTCTCTTATCACCTGACAATTCTGTCATCATCTGTAGAACACAAAAGTAGATATTGTTTGGAATGACAGTTGTACGGAAAACAATATTAAATATTATTGTATTGAAAAAGTTTTGCAATAAAAGTGTATGGTGCCATGCTGCATACCATCTACTTTAGTGTTTAGCAGAAGAAATAGCTAAGTCAGAGGTTTAGAACAACATGTTGAGTAAACGATCACATAAATCTATTTTGGGTAACCATTTACTATGATCTGTTTACAGTTAATAACAGACTTCTATACTGTAATTAGACTCACTAAAATATTATTACAGCGTATTTCTACATTCAAGCAGCCAAACTTTTTTCCTTTTTCCGTAAAAAGCATGACACAGCCCTCTGTTGGTCAAAACTGTGAACTTGACTAAATAAAAGCATCTTAAACTTTAAGTTAATTATAGTCATTATAATAGTGATAATGTAATTTAATTAGTTTGCGTGTGAATGAAAAGTTTTATAACGCATTGGACAATGCAATAACACTGTTCCACAAAATATTTGAAATATATATCAATTCATTGTAAAACTTATAAGCACCATAACTCAGTTCAAGTAAATAATTGATTGGAATTCACACATTTTGCAAAAACTGTTCTAAATAAAATTTCCATTTATTAGGATAATAAATAACAGCTGATCTCTACAAATATAAAACACACTGATTGCAACTTTGTATACACTGGAATATCACAACATGTGATATGATTTCATTGTTGCATTAACACACATGTAATTGCACTAAAAAATAAACCAACAATATGAAAATATATACATATATACAAATACTTCCAAAGCAATTTCTTTGCAGGCTTCACCTCTATATGGGGGGGGACTTTTATCTGCTCTATCGTTATAAACATCAACCATATCAATTCAGTGAGGCCTTCATTGGTTATTCCAATACCAATACTGATTGCAAATTCATGTCAAGGTGCATTCTTGATTCAGTCATACTCATTGAGTGATTCACTGCTGGCTACAGAATACCAATGTCACGAACACATAGTAGTTTTTCTAGTCTTCACGAAGGTAGGCCTCTGGAATATCTTCCAGATCATTAATATCAATGCTGGAGACATACTCAGCCATTCTCTGGATTTCTTCTGCTTTCGTTTCGGCCAGTTTTTTCTCTGCTCCTTTTGAGATCTTTCTAAGCTCTTCCACCTTGCACTGTGCCACCTGCAGATTAGTCTTTGTTGCTGTGCATGCATGCTCTGCTCCTGTAAAATATTAAGGTTGAATCAATTCACAGACCAGACCAAAGTCATATGTACAATAAATTATTTTTTTTAGTCTGAATAGTAGATACAATCTAATTATTAACTTATAAACATACCTGAATTGTAGGCTGCTTCTGCTGACAACTCACAGATGTTGATGGCATTCATCCAGTTTGAATCAAAACGTTTGGATTCTTCCAATCTATCACTAACCTGAAAAAAGCAAAAAACCCAGTGAATGCTCTAAAATCAAGTGTTCTCTTGAATTAAATATAACTAGGCTACCTTGATATCCACAAGATCTGCCTTAATTAAGATCTATACTGTTGCAAAATGTAAACAACACTTAGATAAACTAAAGCAGACCCTGTTCTACAAAAAGTAAATAAACATTTAATGGAACAGCATTTACCTCCACTCGCTGGCCAATGATCACCTGCCAAATGCTGTCCTCTTCAGCAGGGGTCAGTTTTCCTATTGAGGTTATGTATCGCTTCTGAAGGGCAATGAGTGTATGTAGAGCCTAAGAAAAATAAATACGGTAAAATTACTTTATTTATTTATATTCAATATATATATATTGTATTAGAAACATAACACCTTTGTCAGCAATCAAGTGATCTACTAATTGCGAAGCTAATTTTACTAAGTGAACTATAGGTTTAAGATGCAGTGTTTACAAGTCTTACCTTGGCATATTGAGTGAGGGCATCCACAAGAGCCAGTGTGGTCTGAGAGAGGTAAGTGTTGGCACTGTCTGTGACCAAACATGAGGCCCGACGAATCAGGGATTCATGTGAAAGATTTCCAACCTGCTGAAGAAAAAAGGGATGCATTTTATTACACTTGTCATCAGGGAGCAAAACATGATCATGTTGAACTACATGGTTAGCCGTCTCTGTATTTTGCAAGAAATATTTCTGATTTGTTATTTTGTTGCTTTAATGTGGCTGACTGCATTAAAGCAGCATTCAATAAACAAAAATAAATAAATTTGCAAAAATGCGACAGTAACTGAATCGACGAATCAGAAATGCACGTTCTCTATACGGGCGTTTTACAAGTTTGTCATTTGTTCACTGTCTATAGCTTATATGTAACATGTAAACGTTTATGCATTAGGTTACCTGTGTGAAAGGAACCGCACAGAGGCTGCTGCCGAGACTGAACGCGACTCTATTGGATCGGCCAACCTCCGGCAGGCGCAGGAGACGCTGATGAACGGGGCTTCTGCAGAAAACGTTAGCCTTGTCCCTGTAATATAAGACAATAAATTAGAATGAGCACAGAGCTTAGTTGAAAATAACTTCCTAACACCCACTTCTACCACGACTTTTTGCAAAATATGAACGCAATCTTACTTGAGAGGCTGAACGCATGCAGCACTCAGTCGCAGGACTGCCATGTTTCTCCTGGCGACCAGAAAGTCGGTCCGGCCTTTAAGAAGACTCCCACTAGCACACAAACCGCAGTTACTAAAAGCCTGCATATTGCCTTACAGTCTTTTACTACTACTAACTTAGGTTTATCCCTTTAGCCTGTATTTGTCTTTAAGCAGCTCTTCAATGTTTTAAGTTGACAGCACTGCCCACCGGTATTTATATACTGCTATAGGACTCTGCCCTCCATGCAGTCTATTGATCCGTTTATTCAGACCTTTAATCTTGATTTTAGCGGTTTAAGTTCAAGGAAAGATTGGTTTGACGCACATTTACACAGTCAGCACAAAGGCTGTGGTAAACACTATTGAGCTCTTAGTGATTGAGCTGCAGCACAAGGTGACACCAGCTATCACAAAACATGTATTAAGAACATAACAGGCACAGGAATTGATGAGCATGGCATGTACGTCTTAAAGGGGTGTGGCAGAAAAACAAGTCAACATGATAAGAAACAGACTTAGTGGACAAAAATGTATCTATCAAGGCAACATAAGGAGCCTACTGTGTGTTTACATTGAGTTACATACAGTAGTCTGATACCTAAAGAAAGCCTAAGATAGACCAATTCAGTCGACCTCAACTAATAACTTATCTTTCAGCTTTGATGTGTCAAAGTGAATTGGTCTAAATACTTTCTCAAGTCTTCATTATCAGCATGCTGAGTGACAGTTATTCAGGACTATTTGTACTGCTCTTGTTGTCATGCCTCAAGGGCTATAAGGAAACTTTTGCAGCAAAGGAAACCTAAATAAAATTAACAAAAATCTAAAATAAAATTAACACATACACTCCTGTTCAAAAATTTAGAAGAAAAGGTAGGAAAGAAGTCTCACCAAGGCTGCATTTATTTGATAAAAATAGAGTAAATAATGATTTGGTGCTCACAAAACATTTCTTATTATTATAAATATTGAAAACAGTGCTGCTTAATATTTTTGTGGTATAACGGTGATGCTTTTTTTTTGATGAACAGAAAGTTTGATAAACAGAAAGATATAATTGTCCTTACTGTCACTTTTGATCCATTTAATACATCAAATCAAAGTTTTAATTAATTTTATTATTTATTTCATTTGTTATTTTTATTTCATTTATGCTTCATTATATAGAGGAAAAACTGAGGGATATGCAGGGAAATATTCTGTTCTTTAGATGCTGAACATTTTGGAATATTTTCCTTTGGCCAGTATTGTTGCTATATATATACTGTATATATATTTGTAGCATATTGACAGTTCAGTTTTCAAGCTATCTGTTTGGTAAATGTTTAACAGTGCACAAAACCTATTCCATTAAACCATTTGCTTCCAAAACACATTTAAAACCATTTTAAAGAGTATTCATATCGGAAAAGTACACATAAAAAAGAAGACCCTTAAGTTATGAAACCTCTCAGGCGAGTTCAGAAAGTACTTATCTTAGGCAGTAGTATAAGAATGTACAGGTAAACAAGGACTTTATAGAGCTCAGGGTCCAAATCACAAGAATACACAGAAATCACAACAAAGGCTGTTTGGAAGTCATGATTGCATCATGTCACAGTGGCTTGCAAGGCCACATAACATTATAGACCCGTAGCAAACATGTTGGCATTTTCGCAACTTTAATTTGCATGATGTTGTAGGTGGTTTATTTTTAAATAATTGCTAATAGTTTAAACTTTATCTTCATTACTCATTTAGGCTATTTGTTTATACATACTGCAATACGTGTTTGAATTGCACTCTGATTCAGATACAGGGAGTGTTTCTTTGTAATGTTATAATCTAACCTGAAGGTTGCTATGAACATGCCAATGAAACAGTGTGTACACTATTTTGTGAGTAATATGTGTTTATCCTAAAAAGGAAATGAATTACATTACATAAACTGTATTGATTTGATAATGTTGCTAAAACACAATGCTGTTCATGTACTGTATTTAAATTATGGCGTATGATCATATGTACTTTTATTTCAATTCAATTCATTTATTTCCATAGGCTGTGATACTTGTAATCACTGATATTATTATTTTCCTAAAAGGCCTTAAACGGAGAGTGAACCTTTAGATGGAGAGTGAAAGTAACTTTATAGAAGTTACACATGAAAAACATTTGGAAGACAAAACAATTGAGGAATTACAAATCCAACATGTAAATCTGAATAATTGTTTATTAGTATATATTTAAAAAATGTTTTTGGCTATGTTAGATTGACATGTTACTGATGTGCACCTGAAGGCTGCAAAAGACCATTTAACATGTTTGCTATGTGTGCTAAGTGCTTTCCTTTATTTTATTTATACAGAAATAATTGAATTTCATTAAATACATTGATAATATTTTAATCCAAGGTTAATCATATAAACTAAATACAGGGGCTCAGAATGTAATGTAATGCATGAGATAATTCTTATGATCGAAGAAATGTTGTTTAACAATCATGTGATTGAATATTAAGCAAGTAATGTAAACAAAGGCGTCTCTTTTCCATTAATGATGCATAATCCGGCCAACAGAGGTCGCTATTAAACAATATACTGAATGTGAGAGGCACCTTGCAAAAATCTTACTGGCCAGTCTCAAACGTCTTTTTTTTTACATTAAATATTATGGAGTACTTGATAACCACTCTTAATGCATTTACTTCATCAAAACTGTTATGTGTTAAGAATATGTGTTGTTTTAATCAAATAACTTATACATTTGTATATAAATTTAGGCCTGTTAAAATCACATGGGCAATCTTAAAACATTAACAACCATGTAGTTTGACTGAATTATTGTTAAAAACTTTACTAAAAGATAGTCATGATTGTTTAATTGTGTCAGATGAGATGGTGTTGTTTTTGCATCTGATATAATAAACCATAGCTGCGTAGAATTTCTCATCTCTAAATCCATAGACGAGAGGACTTACTGCTATAGAAGTGATACTAAATGCAAGGAAATTTATAAATCGGACAGTCAGGTATGTTTGAATATCATACTGCATAACTACAGCCTCAATGTAAGGACACATGACCTCAGCCGTACACAAAAACAGCTGAAGGATATGAAGAGAAATAGTGCGCTGCCCTTTTGATGCTGACTTCTTATTGTCACCAGACGCTGCACGTGCAGCAAGGTATATCATTACATAACAAAAGATTTCAATTATCAAGATAAACACAAGCCCCACAACATACAAAAGACCCCTAGCAAAGTGACGAATCTTTTCGGGAATCATAATCTCATAGTGGCAGTGTGTCAGTTGAGACAAGTATTCACGAGAGGCAGTGCTAATGAGGATAAACATATCAACAAAGGGGCTTATGGAGCTCAGGATCCAAATCATTAAAATCACTATTAGGGCTCTTCTAGAGGTGGAGATCATCTGATGTCTTAGTGGCATGCAAATGGCCACATAACGCTCCACACACATGGCTGTAATAGTCAGTGGTGCACATGCTGTGACCGCTTCCATTAACATGCAGATGGGGATACAGAAGTGCAAAGGTAGTAAAACAAAGTTGTATGATAAGAGCACCACAAAATCTGTCAGAAAAAGAAACATTAGGTCTACCAGGAGAGAATGACCAAACAATATATAACGTGTCTCTGTTCTGAAAGTCTCTTTCTTGGAGAATATTAAGAGCATGAGGAAGATGAGGTAGATGAAGGGCCACACAAAGATCTGGGTCAGCACCAGTGAAATGTTCCTCCAGACGGGGTCAACTTGGATCAGTTGCATCTGCTCATTGCCACTGGCATTCATACTGGCCATTGTGTGCACATCTGAGAGAAAATTAGATAACAAAAACACACATGTGAGACATAAATAATGAGTAATCCTTGAGAAATACATAATCAGTATTTATAATACACACTATCAATAAGCTTCAAATATTTCTGCAGCCAAACAATTTCAGTTGACATAATTCCATTCTTGCATTTATGCATATACAAATAAAGAGAAAAAAATGTGAGTGATTGGAAATTTGGTAAAATTGGTAAGTTTCATTTACCATTATGAATGCAACTGTTATGCCCCAAGTTATATAGAGATTGCATTGTGACATATAATCTCAATATTTACATATAGCATACATTATCAATAAGCTTCAAATATTTATTTAGCCATAAAAATATATAATGTCAGTTTACATAATTGAAGGTCATGAAATCAGTTACAAATTGCTACATAATCTTGCTGTAATACTTACTGACAATAAGATTCTATTCTTTAGCCATGGTCATATATTAAGTGTAAGAAATGACAATGTGCACTGTGAACAAACATTTATATAGAGTTTAACAGAGCGAAACTCCTGTGGATGACATCAGCTTAGCTGATGGCATCTAGAGCTAAATTTAGATTTGGTTGTGTTTGGGGATAGACATGGAGCACTGAGACACAATCATGCATTCACATTTCTTTTATTTGCCATATACCATAAAAAGTCCAAATCTAGATTAGTACACAAACTAAATGAAGAGAACGAGCAAAAAACTGAAATGGTGTTAAGCCATTTTCTAATCCTCAGTGGATTCTTTTTCTCTTCCATGTGACATTAAAGTTACATTTTGACCATTTTTAACCTTGAAGACAAAACACACACACACACACACACACACACACACATATATTATCCTCCCGGAGCTGCTTCCATGTACAACTGTTGGCGCAAGCTAGATTAAAGTGATTAAAGTTTTGAATATGGATATTTTTCTTACAAAAACGCATCGATTCGATACAGGAGGCCTTTGTTCACCCCCGGAGCCGTGTGAGACCCTTTTTTATTATTAATGGATGTGCTTTATTTCACTTCTTTTGGACTAATGCACTTCAACACACGCTGACTGCCATTAAACAGCTTGGAAGATCAAAGACAATTTTTTTATATAACTCCGATTGGATTCGTCTGAAAGAAGAAAGTCATATACACCTAGGATGCCTTGAGGGTGAGTAATTCATGGGCTAATTTTCATTTTTGGGTGAACTAACCCTTTAACAAGCTCATTGGGCTTTATTCTTCACCGACTTCTTCAACCATGTCACGTACAGACCAGGGCATAAGAACCTCAAAGCGGATGCTCTCTCCCGAGTTCAGAGAACTCAGACAATAAGAGATGGCACCTCCTGAACCCATTCACCCTCCAGCCATCATTGTGAGTCCCATTGAGTGGGCCATCGAGGACCAGATAATTGAAGCCACCCGCTCTGAGCCAGGTCCACCAGTAAGTCCTGAGGGATGGATCTTCGTACCATCAACTCTATGCATGTCCCTCATGGACTCAGTTCATATATCTCCAGGCTCTGGACACCAAGGCAGCCAGCAAACCCTCTTGCTCCTCTGCAATCGGTATTGGTGGCCCAACATGACCCAGGATGTCATCCAATACGTGAAGGGATGATCAGTCTGTGCCGTGTCTAAGACCCCACGACACCTACCTGAGAGTAAACTGGTCCCACTGCCCATTCCTAGGCGACAATGGTCCCACATTGGAGTCGATTCATAACCGATCTGCCACTCTCCGAGAACCACACATGTATTCTGGTCATTGTACACAGATTCTCCCAGGCCTGCAAAGCACTTCCCCTAAAGGGTTTACCCACCGAATTGGAAACTGCAGAATTACTATTCCATCAAGTTTTCCACCATTTCAGTCTACATGAAGACATTGTGTTGGACAGGGGTCTACAATTTATCTCCCAGGTGTGGAATTCGTTCTTCAAGCTACTAGGAGTTTCTGTCAGCCTATCTTCAGGTTATCACCCTCAGACCAATGGCCAGACTGAGCGGAAAATCTGAGCCTGATCTCATGATGAAAACGTACCTGTGGTGACTTTTTTTGCAAAATGCGAAATACATAATGACATATTCGATGTGAAATCTCCACTAAGTGGCGCTAAAAGAGTGTTCGTTTTTTCCCCCTTGGAACAGATGAATGTACATATAATACATTTTATGTGACGTTTATGGTTTTGTATGTGTCAATGCAGTTCTGACTTGAAATGTCCGTTCAGTGGCGCTCCGTGACATTTTAAAATAACGTACCATCTGCAATACACCTAAACCTACCCGATAGTATAAACAAAAACAAATGTGGCATAAAAACACAATTGCAAGCATGCCATTTTAGCTTGTTTTTTGATCTCTCAGCTCTTTCTGTCACAGATCGGCCAGGCTCAGCCACCTCCCAATCACAGCGAACACCATCACCTGAGTACTGATCACACGCACCTGTCACAAATCTTGATGCAATCATCATCAGCTCCCCTTCAAAAGCACACACCTCACTTCACTCCAGTGTCCGGTCTCGTTTCAACGAAGTGGACTCTCTCTCTCTCTCTCTCTCCCGCTGTCTGGCGTCATCTGACGAGGAAAAGCGCTGTGATTCCTCTCTCTGTCTGACTTTGCTCTAGATCCCAGAGGCTCTCGGTTTCCTCTTCGTTCTCTCCTGTAAGAAACTCCAAGAGCAGATAGAGAAAAATGGAGGCCATTAAGAAGAAGATGCAGATGCTGAAGCTGGATAAGGAGAACGCCATCGACCGAGCGGAGCAGGCCGAGTCTGATAAGAAGGCAGCAGAAGACAAGTACAAACAGGTGAGACTGGGATCTGAGACTGATGAGTTCAGTGAGACGATCCTTACAGAAAGTGCTTGTGATGCCATTGTACAGTGATGCTATCAGATGGTTTTACTTTCATATATACTGTATGCTGTTTAAAAGTTTGGATACTTTACTGAAATGATATTTTTCATGATTTTTAAAATCTTTTACTCTAAAGCCTTCTATTTAACTGCTTAAAATGAGTTTTGAACACTAAAAAAAGACTTTATCAAATATTATTTGATCACATTTTACAAGTAATTACTATTTCAGTCTACTTCAAAATTTCACATTTAATTCAGTGTTACTTGCTGTTTCTTTGAATTGTTTGTGAAGTTTACTAGCAATTTCTGAGTGAAAATAGTTTCAAAGTAAATCATACATGTTTTTTCAGGATTTTTCTGCAAAATAGTTTTTTTCTGTTATTTTTTAATTATTTAATAATAAACTAAATAAAATAAATAAATCGCCATCTATCTATCTATCTATCCATCCATCCATCCATCCATCCATCCA
>NW_015625613.1:409719-441355 GCF_001515625.1 Sinocyclocheilus rhinocerous | reverse complement strand
ATATATATATATATATATATATATATATATGCTATCCGTGAGATATATTGAAAGACTTACCTGCCTGTTATACTTACCTCCTGTGTTTCCTCCAGTGTGTTCTCCTGTGTTCCATTCCCTAGTCCGTTCCAGTCATCAGCTCCGTGGAAACTCCGTGTACTCTTCAGCTGAGGTGTGTGCAGTCCTCTGTCTCCCTTCCACAATCTCCTGTGAGGACCAAATACGGTGTTACTCTCCTCATCGTCCTTAAAGACTGATATTAAGCTTAAATACTCACCTGCCCGAACCATCTGCATCTCTTGCTGAAAATAAACAATATTGTATTTTTCTAATCCTCTGTGTGAGTCTCCTTCCGTAACAGAAGACTCCGCAAAGGGATTCAGCAAGATGAGTGCACCTGACCCGTTCCAGGAGATCGTGGATGCCCTCAAACGGATACTCACCCCTGCCACTGTCACACCACCGGTCACACCCATCACCAGCGCTGCTTCCTCTTCCACGACAATACTTACCGGTCCCATGGCCAGACCACCACCCTTCTCTGGCTCGGCGGAGGAGGGCAACGGATTTCTGCTGCAGTGTTGCGGAAGACCACAGGGGAGAGAAACCGTGGAAGAGAAAAATTCTCCTAGCCTCACCACATATTTCCTGTCAGATAAAAATGACTGGAACCACTTTAGAACTGTGCCAGAGAGGCCCACCCAAGATTCTAGTCTATTGATTAATATAGAATGGTTTATAGTGTCAAAAGCAGCTGATAAATCTAAAAGAACGAGGACCACAGAGTCACCCATATCAGTGGCTAAAAAGATGTCGTTTAAAACATAAATGATTACGCCCTCAAATTCAGAACCCTCGCAGCAGCCAGCGGCTGGAATGAGCGCGCACTTCTGACCACCTACCAGCAAGGACTGGAGCCGAAGGTGCAACTTCAGCTCACAGCCTATGATGATTCCTATGGCTTGGAACGGTTTATACAGCTATCCATCCGCTGCGCTACTCGTATACAATCTTGCATTGCGGAACATCAACTTTCACCATACACTCCACTCCTTCGTCGGCCAGACACCATCAGCCCTCCAGAACCAGGTCACGAACCCATGCTAGTGGTCGGCACTCGACTCTCCCCTTGGGAGCGGCAGAGATGGCTGAGCCAGAGCCTATGTCTGTACTGTGGAGCTGGGGGGCATGTAATCGTGGCATGCCCTATTCGTCCGCCACGACCTATGGTGAGTGTCATAAAGCCATCAATAGTTAACATGCAGCCCCTCACCACTGTTGTAAAACTTACTGCCTCCGGTATCTTCTTTCCAGTACACGCCCTCCTTGACTCTGGTTCAGCCGGGAACTTCGTCTCTGGGAATCTCTGCCGCCAGCTCAATCTCCCAACCAAGACCACCTACCAGGTCCAATCGGTAACTGGAAAACCACTCAGCCGAAGGCATGTACGTCACAGCGTGGGTCCGCTACTCTTGCAAGTTGGTCAGTTGCATGAGGAAACACTCCATCTCCTGGTTCTGGAGGACTCCACCGCTGATATGATTTTGGGGTGTCCTTGGTTGGTGCAACATGACCCTACCATCTCCTGGAGAACTGGTGAGGTCCTGAAGTGGGGCAGTACCTGCTTTCCTGACTCTTTCCCTCATCTTCCTCAGCCATCACCCCTGCACTCCGAGGCCCTCACACTCTGCTCCACCTCCATAGAAAGCCCGGTGGAGAAACAGTCAGTCGACATTCCAGCCTGTAATGCCCCCTTCAGAAGGCCATGGAGGAGTACATCGAAGAGACTTTACAGCAAGGTTACATCCGCCCTTCCACGTCCCCTGCTGCTTCCAGCTTCTTCTTTGTGGCCAAGAAGGATGGAGGTTTGAGGCCCTGCATCGACTACCGGGCACTAAACAAAAGCACTGTTAAGTTTCGTTACCCACTTCCCCTCGTCCAAGCGGCTTTGGAACATCTCCGCGGAGCCACCATCTTCACCAAGTTAGACCTCTGCAGCGCGTACAGCCTCATCCGGATACATGAGGGGGATGAGTGGAAGACCGCCTTTGTGACCTCTACTGGGCACTATGAATATCTTGTCATGCCATATGAACTGGTAAACGCCCCCTCCGTATTCCAGGACTTCATGCACAAGGTACTCCGGGAGTATCTGCACAGGTTCGTCCTCGTCAACATTGATGACATACTAATCTACTCCCGGAGCATGGCCGAATATCGCCACCACGTCGCGGAGGTCCTGAAACGTCTGAGAGAGTTTCATCTGTTCCTCAAAGCCGAGAAGTGCTCCTTCCATCAGTCCTCAGTGCAGTTCCTTGGCTATGTCATCGATGACGGTGGTATCCAGATGGACGAGGCGAAGGTCGATGCCATCCGAAACTGGCCAGTTCCAACCACCGTCAAGGAACTTCAAAGCTTCCTGGGATTCGGGAACTTCTATAGAAGATTAATCTACCACTACAGCTCCGTAACCTGTCCACTCACTAGTATGCTCCAGAATAAGCCCAAATCTCTGTCCTGGTCACCAGCTGCCACGGAGGCCTTTGAAGTGCTAAAGAAAGCCTTCACTTCTGCCCCGCTCCTCATCCATCCATCCAGACCCGAATAAGCCGTTCGTGGTAGAGGTGGACGCTTCCACTACAGGAGTAGGAGTCGTGCTTTCTCAGCAGCAGGGGACTCCAGCCAAACTCCATCCATGTGCCTTCTCATGCAAACTCAACCCGGCGGAGAGAAATTATGACATCGGCAACAGGGAGCTCCTAGCTATCAAACTAGCCCTAGAGGAATGGAGGCACTGGTTGGAGGGAGCACATTCATTCAGCGTCCTCACTGACCAATATTTACGAGACGCCAAGAGACTCAATCCTCGTCAGGCAAGATGGGCTCTCTTTTTCACGAGATTCAATTTGACCATTTCCTATCGTCCAGGCCCCAAGAATGTGAAAGCGGATGCTCTCTCTCGCCTTCATGCTCCTGAAGAAGTCAGTGAGGAACCAGAATCCATTATCCCCAAGGAAATCTTCGTAAGCCCCATCCAATGGAAGGATAACCCAGTCACCTCCACCAATGCTCTCACGCCCAGTCCGCCGGGTTGTCCACCAGGAGTGCAGTACGTCACCAGAGCACAACGCACTTACCTCTCTGAGCACTGGCCATCCAGGGGCCAACAGCACCATCTCGCTGCTGAAAGATCGCTTCTGTTGGCCCAACATGGCCAGGGATGTGAGAAGGTTTGTCCAAGGCTGTTCCGAATGTGCCATCTCCAAGAGCCCAAGCCACCTACCATCTGCTGCCCATTCCCAACCACCCTTGGTCACACCGAGGAGTTGATTTCATCACTGATATACCGGCCTTGGATGGTAACACATGTGTTCTTGTAGTCATTGATCGATTCTCTAAATCTTGCCGTCTTCTCCCCCCCAAGGGCCTACCCACAGCTATGGAAA
Organism: Sinocyclocheilus rhinocerous; assembly: GCF_001515625.1. Lineage (NCBI taxonomy): Eukaryota > Metazoa > Chordata > Actinopteri > Cypriniformes > Cyprinidae > Sinocyclocheilus > Sinocyclocheilus rhinocerous. The sequence goes on along the minus strand of NW_015625613.1, from coordinate 437,909 downwards.
CCGCTGAAATCACGTTTTTCGATACTCGATGGTATCGAGGCAATTCAGTCGGTGCCTAAAAAGTATCGAACTCGATACCCAGCCCTATGGAAGGCATTCTTTTCCCTCCTAGGTGTGACCATAAGCCTTTCATCAGGATACCATCCCCAATCTAACGGGCAGACGGAGAGGAAAATTCAGGAAATCCATCAGCCATCCATCAAAAGCACACACCTCACTTCACTCCAGTGTCCGGTCTCGTTTCAACTAAGTGGACTCTCTCTCTATGCTATCTGTGAGATACATTGAAAGACTTACCTGCCTGTTATACTTACCTCCTGTGTTTCCTCCAGTGTGTTCTCCTGTGTTCCATTCCCTAGTCCGTTCCAGTCATCAGCTCCGTGGAAACTCCGTGTACTCTTCAGCTGAGGTGTGTGCAGTCCTCTGTCTCCCTTCCACAATCTCCAGTGAGGACCAAATACGGTGTTACTCTCCTCATCTTCCTTAAAGACTGATATTAAGCTCAAATACTCACCTGCCCGAACCATCTGCATCTCTTGCTGAAAAACAATATTGTATTTTTTCTAGTCCTCTGTGCGAGTCTCCTTCCGTAACACTTTCATCATGAGTAATGTTTTTCACAGGAGCTCCTTTAAAGTCCAATTCCGTGCAACTGAACTACTGCGCAAGCTTGTTGCCATGTGCGAAACATATGGAAAGGGTTCATTTCTGTTGAAAAATTAGATTATGAAATCATAATTTTTTTATCATATTTATTTTTAAGATTTCAAAAGGGTGTGATACTTGTAGTAACCACTGATATTATTATTTTCCTAGGTCTCAAATAGAGAGTTTGCTGCATTAAGTGTGACCCATGTCTGTATGGTAAATGCCCTAACTTTATAGAAATTACACATGAAAAACATTTGAAAAACAAAATGATTGAGGAATTAAACATCCAAAATGTAAATTTGTTGGCTCAGAGGGGGTGGCTTCAATTATCTGGTCCTCGAGGGCCCACTGAATGGAATTCACAATAATGGCTGGAGAGTGAATGGGTTCAGGAGGTGCCATCTCTTGATTTCTCTGAGCTCAGGCGAGAACATCCGCTTTTCCATTTTACAATAGAGATTATTCTTATGATCAAAGAAATGTTAATGAAAAATCATGTGAGTGAATACAAAGCAAGTAATGTCAACATAAGGGTAATCATGCTTAATCTGGTCAGCAGAGGTCACTATTACTGTAAACAATACTGAATGTGAGGGGCACCTTGCTTTGACTTTATTGGCCAGACAAATACAAACTTTTTTTAATTCTTTTTTGCATGGAATATTATGGAGTACTTGTTAACCACTCTTAATGCATTTCCTTTATCAAAACTGTTCTAAAGAATATGTGTTGTATTATACAAATAACTTGACATACATTTATATATAAATTTAGGTCTGTTAAAATCACATGGGCAATCTTAAAACATTAACAACCATGTAGTTTGACTGAATTATTGTTAAAAACTTTACTAAAAGATAGCCATGATTGTTTAATTGTGTCAGATGCGATGGTGTTTTTGCATCTGATATGATAAATCATAGCTGCGTAGAATTTCTCATCTCTAAATCCATAGATGAGAGGACTTAATGCTCTAGAAGTGATATTAAATACAATATAATTTATAAATCACAGTCAGGTATGTTTGAATATCATACTGCATAACTACAGCCTCAATGTAAAGACACATGACCACAGCCATACACAAAAACAGCTGAAGGATATGAAGAGAAATAGTGCACTGCCCTTTTGATGCTGACTTCTTATTGTCACCAGACGCTGCACGTACAGCAAGGTATATCATTACATAACAAAAGACCTCAACTATCAAAATAAACACAAGCCCCACAACATACAACAGACCCCTAGCAAAGTGACGAATCTTTTCTGGAATCATAATCTCATAGTGGCAGTGTGTCAGTTGAGACAAGTATTCACGAGAGGCAGTGCTAATGAGGATAAACATATCAACAAAGGGGTTTATGGAGCTCAGGATCCAAATCATTAAAATCACTATTAGGGCTCTTCTAGAGGTGATCACCTGATGTCTTATGCCGGGTTCAGACTACACGATATTTTTGTCGGTCACGATAGTCACTGTGTCAGATTCCACGATTTTGACTCCTAAAATCTTGTCGTGTCGTGGACAAGAAACATATCAGACTACACGTTGCTTCCCGACCATTCATCGTGTGCCGTCTTTAACGACGCGCGTGATGGCATCGAGAAGGCGGAACTAGCGACTGACTTCCGAAAACAATAGTGTAAACATTGCTGAAGCGCTTCCGCTATAGTTCGCCAGTATTTTTCTTTCTTTGTTCTGTCGTGGTAGTCCCTCGATGACACATCATACAGGCAGAGTACTGTTGCCACAGCTCCACGAACCTTTCCTCCATCTCATAATTCCACCTAGCAGCACCATCATCTCTCTTTCATTTTGCCATGTTTGAAACCTGTGTATGAAAGAGCTTCTGTGCTGCTATTGGTCAACGTCACCAATGTGACAGAACTCGTCGTGGACGACGGGAAAAAAATTAAACATGCTAGTCTTTCTGTCGTGATGTCGTGAAGCATCTCAGAGACGCGGAATCGGTTGTCGTCCACTATGACACACTACACATGCTGAAACGATGGAATCTTGCATCCCGACGCCCATTGTCGTTTGCGAATCCCCACGACACCCTACGTCAAGCAAATCATGGCAAAATCGGGCTAAAATCGTGTAGTCTGAACCGGGCATTAGCGGCATGCAAATGGCCACATAACGCTCCACACACGTGGCTATAATCGTAAGTGGTGCACATGCTGTGACCGCTTACATGCATACATGTAACATGCAGATGGGGATACAGAAATACAGAGGTATTAAAACAAAGTTGTATGATAAGAACACCACAAAATATGTCAGACAAAGAAATATTAGGTCTACCAGAAGACAATAACCAAACAATATGTAGTGTATCTCTGTTCTGAAAGTCTCTTTCTTGGAGAATATTAAGAGCATGAGGAAGATGAGGTAGACGAAGGGCCACATGAAGACCTGAGTCAGTGCCACTGAAATGCTCCACTGGACGGGGTCAGCTTGGATCAGTTGCATCTGCTCATTGCCACTGGCATTTTGACTGGCCATTTTGTGCACATCTGAGAGAAAATTTGACAACAAAAACACACATTTGAGACATAAATGATGAAATAATAACCTTAATAAATAATCAGTATTTATAATACACACTATCAATAAACCTAAATATTTCTGTAGCCAAAAATATGCATAATTTTCTTCACCTTTACCTTCACATGTCCCTTAGTCTGGTTGACCGTTGGGGCGCACACAGATGCTCTGGCAACCAGCTCCTTCCATTCCTCCCTCTTCTCAGCTTTTCTCAAGGTCTCACCCAGCGTCAGGCCTGTCCACTCCTGAATGTTGTTTTCCCATCTCTTTCTCTGCCTGCCTCTCTTCCTCCCTCCTGGCACTGTGCCCTGCAGGACTGTCTTCGCAAGTCCTGATGACCTTATTAAATGGCCGTATCACCTCAGCTTGCGTTTTTTTCACCACTGTCATGAAGTTATCATATGGCCAAATGGTCCGCCGAATTCTGTCACATACTTCTTCATTGGAGATGTGATCTCTGTAGGAGATGCTGAGGAGTTTTCTGAAGCATCTCATCTCCATGACCTGAACTTTACTTTCCAGTTCAGCTGTTCGTGTCCAAGTCTCACAGGCATATAAAAATATGGACATGACTAGGGAGTGCATCAGTCTGATCTTTGAGCTGAGGGCTATGTTCCTGTCACTCCAGATGGTCTTTAATTTTGTCAGCGCCGCTGTGGTCTGGGCGACGATAGCTCCCAGGTATTTAAAACTGTTTACACTGTCTAGCTTCTCACCGCCAATCCTGATGTCAGTGGTGAAGCCAATGATGTTGTTAGTCATCAGTTTAGTCTTCTCTGCATTGATCTGCATACCATATGATGTAGAGATCTTGTCAAGACGCTCCACCAAGTTAGCAAGCTCTTCTTCCTTCCCTGCCAGGCCAACTATGTCATCGGCAAAACGTAAGTTCGTGATTGTCCTGCCACCTATGCTGACTGTCCCCTCATGGTCTTCCAATGCATCAGCCATGATTCGTTCTAAAAAGATGTTGAAGAGTGTAGGGGAGAGCAAACAGCCTTGTCTTACTCCAACTGTGGTTCTGAACCAGTCCCTATGTTGCTGTTGAAGTAAACCGCACTGGTGGTCTTATCATAGAGGTTTTTTATCATTTTGATCAGGTTGGCATTGATGTTTTACTGCCTCATGGTAGCCCATAGTGCTGCATGCAATACTCTGTCGAATGCCTTTTTAAAGTCCACAAAAATGTGGTAAAGGTTTTGTTGTAGGTATCTCTCACATATTATCCTAAGGTTGAAGATCTGCTCTGTTGTGCTGTGCCCTTGTCTGAAGCCTGCTTGTTCTTGACTGCGGCTTCAGTCGATTCAGTAGGATCTTTAGCATGACCTTGCTTGGGTGGCTTATAAGGCTGATGGTACAATAATTCTGGCAAAGTTGTAGATTGCCTTTCTTAGGGAGGATGATGATGAGAGACTGGGTCCATGGTTTGGACCATTCTCCTGTCTGCCAGACCTTGTTGCAGATATTCAGTAGGGCACTTCTTCCACTTCTGTGCGAAGGATGGGGTAGTTGTCATTGCCGGTTGCTGGGGGGACATTCAGTACCTCTGGATCTCCTGTGGTTTCATTGCTGTACAGCTCTGAGCAGTACTCAGTCCACCTCTTTAGGATGTCCTGTTCTTCAGTCAGACAATTACCGTCTTTGTATGGTTGGTGTTCGCCCTTGCTTTGTGTTGGTCAGGTCTTTCACCAGCTGGTATGCTTTCTTGCTGTTATTCTTCTTCAGGGTATCTTCAATGTCCTGGCACTGCTCTTCAATCCAGTTCTCCTTTGCTTTTGTCAAGCCTTTCTTGATTGCCTGATTGACTGCTTTATATTGCTTCTGCATATTCCATCTTCTTCTTCTTCTTCTTCTGCTCCCTTCACTAGATCAAGTATATCAGCTGTGACCCAGGGCTTCTGGACAGGGCGATATTTGCCTAAGATTTAATTGGCTGAATCAAACACTGCTGTGTTGAAGTTATCCACCACTGTGTCTATGTTTGTGCCATCAGCATCTAGATTGTTGAGTGCTGCAAATTTCCCTCCTATCATTGCTTGGAAGACCTCCGCTATTTTGGGGCCCTTCAGCTTGTCAAGGTCGAATTTAATCCTGGTGTGACCCTGTTTCTTGATCCTTTTCAAATGCTACTTAAAGGACATCATGACGAGGTCGTGATCACTTCCGATGTCAGCTCCTGGGAAGCTTTGTGTTTTGGCAATGTTTACACTGGACCAGAAGTGCCTCTGCACCATGATGTAGTCTATCTGATTATGATGTTCTCCATTTGGGCTGTGGCACGTGGTTCTTCTGGATGTTTTGTGTGGGCCTAATGTGTTAGCCACTATAAGTACATTGTAGTTAGCAAATTCCAGAAGTCTTAGGCCTCTCTCATTGGACTTGATGTTGCCATATCGCCCACATGTGCCTTTCCAGTTCTAATAAGCATCTTCTCCTATCTTGGCATTCCAGTCGCCCTCCACCACAAGAATGTCCTTCTTTGGAGTTTGGTCTGATACTTCCTGCAGTTGTTCGTAGAAGTCTTCTATGTCATCATCATCGTAGTCAGATGTTGGTGCGTATGATGGTAATATTGAGCACTGATGCACTCAGACGGATAGTGATAAGTCGGCTCAATATTGGGTGACAACTCATGATGCAGTTTGCTGTGTTTTTATGTATGATAAATGCGACTCCCTGTTCATGTTTGTCATCCCTTGCACTGAAGTATAGTTTGTGAACTTCTTGGGTGGACGTTTCTCTGATGTTTTTCCATCGTACTTCACAGAGTCCTAAGATGTTCCAGCGGTATCTATTCATCTCGTGGGTGAGTTCTTCCAACCTGCCTGTTTCTCTCAATGATCTCACATTCCATGTGCCAATGGTGATGTTACATCTGGCACTGATCTTGTTACAGACCAGTAGCCTATTTTCCACCTCCGACCTGGTCTGCAGCGGCAGGTTTGTGCCTTGGTAACCCAGGCGACGGCCGAGCCGGTATGGGTTGGTTATTGGTTGTCATTATCATTATCTATGGCGTAACTAGGGCAAATGTTGCATGGCGGTGCCCATCCCTCTCCATGCCTGACCACAGCTGATGACCTCTATCTAGGTGGCTCGCCTTGGTTGCGAACACGTGGTCGTTATAGTTTGTCTGGGAACTCTTCCGCCCTACATCAAGGTGGTCCTACGCCCAGTGGTGCCGTGTTAGCACCACCCCTCACATGGTTTGGTCCGCCAGCTGAAGCGGTTTACCAGGGCATGTGAGAGATTTAGAGGATGGAAGGGGACTAGTGAAGCCGTCCACCCGAAGGCGCAGCATGCCAGACATCAAAGGTACTACCCCTTTCCAGAGCCCCCTATGCATAATTTCAGTTCACATAATTCCAATATTGCATTTATGCAGATACAAATAAAGAGAAACAATGTGTGAGTGATTGGACATTTATAAGTTACATTTACCATTATGAATGTCACTTATGTCTCAATTGTTCTTAAAAAGGGATATATGAATATGCCATCATTGAAACTATACTGATTTGCTGGTGTTACTGAACCACAATGCTGTTCATGTACTGTATTTAAATTATGGCATATGATCATATTTATTTTTAAAATTTCAATAGGGTGTGACATGATCAGTTGCATCTGCTCATTGCCACTGGCATTTTGACCATTCAGGATAATCTTAGAGAAATAAACATGTATTTATAATATACATTATCAATAATATTCAAATATTTATGTAGCCATAAAAAGTGTACAAGTTCATTTTACAGAATTGAAGGTAATGAAATCAGTTACAAAATATTACATAGTCTTGCTGTAATACTTACTGACAATAAGATTCTATTTTTGAGCCATAGCCATATCAAGTATAATAAATGATGTGCACTGTGAACAAATATTTATATCGAGTTTCACAGAGCAAAACTCCTGTGTATGACATCAGCTTAGCTGATGGCACCTAGAGTTTAATTTAGATTTGCTTATGTTTGGGGATAGACATGGAGCACTGAAACACAATCATGCATTCACATTTCTTTTATTTGCACCATGCAATAAAAGTCAAAATCTAGATTAGTAGAAATTAGAAATTAGTAAAAACTAGAGTAGAAATGAAGAGAATGAGCAATAAATAAATAAATAAAATGCCGTTTAGCCAGATTCTAATCCTCAATAGATTATTTTTCTGTTCCATGTGACATTAACGTTACATTTCACACATAAATTAATGCAACCTTAAAGATATGTATATATTATTATATATATTGTAGACACTGTATATATTAAAGGTGCAATAGGAGATCTTGGAAAATGCTAACTTTAGCCTGATAGCACTGAAAGCGAACGTCCCACCCTCCCTGCAATCGCCGTCCAAAGCCATGTTTGCCTGCCATCCTTGCTCTGTCTGCACAGCGTGCGTGAACGCTGGTGCGCAGAGGTATGCTAATACATACGTTGACAGATAGGTAGGAAAGCATATTAAAACGCTTGGACCGAGCTGATTGGACGAACATTTCTTGATCCTACGCCTTCCACAGAATATATAAATATAGACAAATACATTTAGACCACTTAACTTAATGATTGCTATCGGGATGTGAAGAGACTTTCAACCAGCATAACAAAAAAATTTCTGAAGACCATCACCTATTGCACCTTTAAATAATATATTTATTGCTTGTTTTGGTAACTGTCACTGCGTGGGATGCTAAGGTAGAGGTCCTGTGTTGGCACCAGGACAGGCAGGGAGTCCTGGTGCCAACATAGGACTGAGCTGTGAGGCTTAAGTGGCCTCTGGAGCAGACCACCACACAAGGGCAGTGGAAGGTGGAAGAACCTCTAAGATCGCAGGGCTTAAGAGCACTGAGGCTGCAGAGCTGGAGATGCTAGCCGCCCGTTCTGATGTCAGTGGTGGGTCCGCCAAACTGGAAGCCAGTCTGGACCAATCAACAGGACCAACCAAAGGATCATTGGGAATGAGGTCCATGACAGAGTGGCAGTGGTATGGGATGGAGTGCCCAATAAAATTCAAACTAGTTTTGGTATAATGATAAACAGTAAATTGTTACCTATTACATTTCAATGTGGTCACATTCTAGCAATGCTCTCCTACATATTCGTAATTCTTACTGCACTTATTTCCATCATTGGTATTAGTAGCCAAAGGTGCTATTAAATGAGAATTGTTCAAATCCATACCATCATGCAGTTACTGAGTTTGATGTAATTGTGTCGTTGTGAAAACCACCAGAACAAGATATAGCAACGTCTTTATTTCCTATGAACAGAGTGATGAAACATTTCATGAAAATAAAGCAAGTAAAAAGTAGTAATGAGGAAAACACACACACACACACACACACACAAGGGTTCTTAGATCTTGGTGTAAAAAAAAAATAATAATTAGGGCTGTTTGGAAGTAAAGCATCATGCTGGAATGAAAAGCCCACAGAAAGCAACCTAATTTTTCATGTTATTTTGTCATAGCAATATTAATCCACATTGATGTTGGCAATGATTATAATACCATTGATGATGATGATAATAATAATAATCGTAATAATAATAATAATTATTATTATAACTAAGCATTTTCATTTTTCATCCATATATACACAGTGCAATACATTTTTAAACTACTGAAAGCACTTTCTGACCCTGAAATGGTGTGTAATCAATTTGTAATATGAATAATATGTGTTTGCATTTATCAGAAGATGGTAAGGTGTAGGTATTGCTTTGTCACATAAACTGTATTTGACTGAATATTGGAGAACCACAATGCTGCCCATGTATTTATGGAATATGATCCAATTTAACAAATGAATACACTGTGAAAAAAACAATAACAACAAAGGAGAAGTGCTCACTAACACAGATTTAGACAGATTTGTGAACAATATTTGAGAGAAATAGGCCTTTTGTGTACATAGAAAAAGTCTTAGATCTTTGAGTTCAGCTCATGAAAAATGGGGGCAAAACCAAAAGTGTTGCGTTTATAATTTTGTTCAGTGTATTAACATCATTCTAACAGACCGGTTCTTTGTGGTGGAGGTATCACTCAGGAGATTAATCAGAGCAAAAAGTCATTAAATAAACATTTGCTTTGGAACTTGGTTCGGTGCAAAGGGATCAGGCAGCTTCTCCTCATCTTGCCAGGCAGGTTGCATCATTGCCAAACAATTGGGTAACATAAATTACACTGATATGCAAACTTGTGGTTTACCACTGATGGCCTTCTTAACAACCTCTAAAGCACGTAATTAGTCACATAGGATTTGACTCTGGGAAGATTTGGTCAACTATTTTCTGTGATGCACGTCTGATCCTTAGAGATTTTACCAGTGTTAGAATGGAAGGCCTATATATAAACAGTACATATTCATATACATATACATATGCATATACAGCAAATACATGTACATATACTGTACATATACATATGTGGGTTGCATCATTGGCAAACAATAAGGAAACACAAATTACACTGATATGTAAAATTGTGGTTTACCACTGATGACCTTCTTAACAACCTCTAAAACACATAATTAATCACATAGGATTTGACTCTGGGAAGATTTGGTCAATTATTTTCTGTGATGCATGTCTGATGCTTAGAGATTTTACCAGTGTTAAAATGGAAGGCCTATGTATATACATATACATACATGCATATACATATACATATACATATACATATGCATATACATATGCAGGTTGCATCATTGGCAAACAATTAGGAAACACAAATAACACTGATATGCAAAATTGTGGTTTACCACTGATGGCCTTCTTAACAACCTCTAAAGCACGTAATTAGTCACATTGACTCTGGGAAGATTTGGCCAACTGTTTTCTGCAAAGCATGTCTAATCCTGAGATTTTACCAGTGTTAGAATGGAAAGCCTATAAAAAAAAATCCAGATGAATAAAATAATTGTAATAAATAAATAAAAAATAAAATAGAATGCATTCAATAAAATAAAATAACAATTAAGGTAGCTCTACTGTATATTGATGTTTAAAGGCATTACAGCTGATTTACATTAAAACATATATGCTAAAACTAAAATGAGCAAAGATACAATATCCAAGCAAGTTTAATATTTACATCATTCCAGCCAGTTAAATAGCTGGAGAGCAGCAGCAATTCTTGTTGTTGACCTAAATCATGCAGGCAGGGATATGCAAACTTTTAACCCCCCCTAAATGCTCCAGATCTTCTTTATCATAAAGCTTGTTGTTTAATCTTTGCTGCTCGATGTTTCCCTCTTCCCTCCATATTTGAGGTTAGTGCACTTCAGAAAACAAGCAGCTGTGAGCTACGTGTCTCACTGCCCTTATGAGTGACGCATATGACAGATCGAGCTGCCAATGTACTTTCATCTCTGAGTACAACTTTTTCTGCTGCACTGCAGAACAAACAAAATGGTAAAATAAGGCAGAGCACGGCAGTTCACAGTCAATAATTGATAGCTCTGTTAATGACTAGCCATAAGAAACACACAAACATTCTGAATATGCTTATCCAGCAGTGAATATTTGACAATTTATATAACAGATTAGTTGGAAAGGAAAGAAAAATACTTTACTACAAAATTACTTTATTAAATGCAACAGTGCATATAATTGATATATAACTTGTAGCTTATTTAATAAATGTGACCCTGGACCACAAAACCAGTCATAAGGGTACATTTTTAAAAATTGATATTTATACATAATCTGAAAGCTTTTTACAAAGATTTATACATCATCTGAATAAATAAGCTTTCCATTGATGTATGTTTTGTTAGGATAGGACAATATTTGGCCGAGATACAACTATTTGAATATCTGGAAACTGAGGGTGCAAAAAAATCTAAATATTGAGAAAATTTTCCAAATGAAGTTCTTAGCAATGCATATTACTAATCAAAAATTAAGTTTTGATATGTTTACGATAGGAAATTTACAAAATATCTTCATGGAACATGATCTTTACTTAATATCCTGATGATTTTTGGCATAAAAAATCGATAATTTTGACCCATACAATGTATTTTTGGCTATTGCTACAAATATACCCGTGGCTACTTATGACTGGTTTGTGCTCCAGGGTCACAAATGGAAAATAAATAGTTTCACATAATTAATAACAGACAGTTTTGCTATAGGGTCTTGTTAACCAGATGAAGAAATTAGGTCTACATATAAAACCTTGGATACAATATTTATATATTTATAAAAAACGTATGATTATTATCAACAATTTTGCACAAACAATCCAGTCTTATTAACCAGATGAATAAAACCTCGGATACAAAACAAAACATAGAATTTTTTTTTTTTATGTATAAACGTTCAAAAAAAAAAAAGCATATGATTATTATCAATTATTTTTCAAAAGCACAAAATGCCTATTGATTCACAAACACTCTTTCAAGTTACAGCCAACTTGATTTGTTTTGTTTGGATTGTTTGGTTGTTAATTGCTATAATGATGCTTTGCATTCATAGCGTGAAATTAATCCATCCTTTGGGAAAACAAATCCCATTCCTTTGTCATGAAGCAAATCTTCAGCAGTATAAAAGTGGGCTGCCCATCTCTAATTATCTTTTAATTTCTCTTCCAACAGAGGCAGTGTGGTGAGTGAACAAACGTAAAGTTTACTTCATGAATGGAAATCAGATCAGATGCAGAATCTCCTATTAATAATCCAGTGGACATTACATCAGACGTTTGAGATACCTACTGCTTTATTCTATACTGTTCTCATTTACCACATTCCAAACTAAATACATTTTCTTTTGCAAACTTCCTTTCAGCTCTGCAGAGTGCTTGAAACCATGCAGAATCTGACAGACCTCCCAGGCAACACGACGTCCAGCATTAACATCTCTGTCATTGTGAAGGTGTGTGTGGTGATTCCGTTCTTCATTGCCTTCCTGTTCTTCATCCTCCTGACGCTGTACACATTTGCATCTCACAGGCAGTTCTTTGACAGCTCCCGTTACATCCTCTTCACCTACATGCTGATCAACGACACCTTGCAGCTGCTCTCCTCTGTATCCCTTTTCTTGCTAGTGATGAGTTTTGTACAATTTGCAATCGTCTTCTGTGCTCCATTGCTGTTTGTGTCCACTGCTACCTTTCTAAACACCCCACTCATCCTTTCCACCATGTCATTGGAGCGTTACGTGGCTATTTTCTACCCGCTTCACCGTCCTGCCATCTGGAGACCTGAATGGATTTGGATCATCGTTCTAAGCCTCTGGATCATCAGCTGTATTCTGCCCACCGTTGACTTTGTCTTGATGCGGCTCAAGCCGAACGTAGATGTCCGTTCGACCCCTGTGCTCTGCAAAACTGCTGTGCTCAATGCTTCTCCCATTCAGGCTCTGTTCAAAGTCAGCCTCAACGGGATCTTCTTTGCAGTGGTCGCTGTGGTCATCCTCTTCACGTACATTCGGATCCTGTTGGAGACCCGGCGGATGCGGCAGGACCGGGTGTCAGTGAGGAAGGCTCAGCACACAGTGCTGCTTCATGGGTTCCAGCTGCTCCTCAGCGTGATGGCCTTCTCCCAGCCTGTCGCAGAACTCTTTCTTGTCCAGCGTGTAAACTTGTCTCAAGCAGATATGTCTTTTATCTATTATTTCTGCTTCATCCTGCTTCCCCGCTTTCTGAGCCCGCTCATTTATGGCCTTAGAGATGAGAGCCTCAGAAGCTATATGAAGAAAGTCATGCCTTGTTATGGTGCACGTATTGACCCACATAAAGAAGTCAAAATAACTAAATAAAAGTAACTAAAAGATCTATCTATCTATCTATCTATCTATCTATCTATCGTCTATCTATCTATCTATCTATCTATCTATCTATCTATCTATCTAATAATAATAATGTTATACCCATGTTATATCATTTTAGGTGTAAATTTGACAGTGTAAAAAATAATTACATTAAGATCTTATTCTTAGACATTCTTTAATTGATGTGCATTTGCTATAAAAGCAGGTTGAGAAACTTTGAGAATGAAAATATATTCAGTTCTGTGAAAATATAATTCAGAATTTCATTGTGAGAAGGTTCATGTCAGACAAATGAAGCGTAGTAATAATAATAATAATAATAATATAATTTGGTCTACAGCTACTCAAAAGTTTGGGGTTGGTAAGATTTTTTTTATGTTTTTGAAAGTCTTTACATTTACATAATCTTGATCAAAAATACAGTAAAACAGTAATTCTGTGACATTATTTAAAAAAACTGCTTTAATTTTAATTTCTTTTAAAATTTAATTTATTCCTCTGAATTTTCAGTAGTGATTTCTTCATTCTTCAGTGTTGCAACCATCCATCAGAAATTATTCTATTATGCTGATTTGGTGTTCAAAAAAACATTTCTTATTATTATCAATGTTGGAAACCAGTTGTAATGCTTAATATCTTTTGTGTAAACCATGACATTTTTATGATTCTTTGATGAGAACAGATGAATGAGAAATCTGTTGTAACATTATAAATGTCTTTACTGTCACTATTACTGTCAATTTGCTGAATAAAAGTATTAATTTCTTTAAACTTAACTTTGAACTTGCTGACCCTAAACTTTTGAACTGTAGTGTATAACATACATGATCTAAAAGTATATTTGTGAAATGTGAATGTGAATATACTACAGTATGTAGAAATGGAGGCTGTTATCAAGTAAAAACAAATCTGACCATTTATGATGCTCAATGTCATTTGTTAGCCTACTGCAATTTATGTTCACTGCATGCTTTTTTGAAGTCATATAAAATATTCAACACGGCCATCAAATTTTTATACTAAACTGGAAGAAATTTGAAATAGATACTTTGCATTTTGGAATGTTTGCTGTAAATAAGTATCTTATTCATACACATAAATATCTTACATGTGAGATTAAAATGAGCACATCCCATATCATAGTACAGTGTTTCCCAAGTGTTCCGTGATAGGTTGTCAGGTGTGCTGTGGAAAATTATCAAATTAAAATAAATAAATGTATAATACTACAAGCTGTCAGGCGGAAACTTCATATCTCTACATTTCATTTTTTTAATTTTATCAATGCTATTGGTCATCTTTACGTCTGTTTGTGGGTTTTACAAATATTTAGCCCATGAAAAGAGGCTGTGACTAAAACTCGTAACGCCATTGGATCCTCAGACTGTTGGCGAGACCTTATAACTATATGTATAACCTTATAACAGTATGGAGATAGATCTCTGCTTGTTTGCATTGCAAGGGTAAATAAAGAGCTGATGTTTGAATAAATAAAGCGTTTTCTTCACTCAAAAAACACTATGTCTATTAAGGCTTTTTTTTCAATGTACTAAACAACAGTAAGACAAAACACAGATCTCCATCATTCTCTGGTAAAAAAAAATCTCATAAGTATGCAAAATGTGGCATGACATTTCTGCAGTTACATCCATACGTGCTTTTCAGTACTTATATTACCCATAACACCTTGTTTGTGACAGGTATCTTTTGACTTACAGTGTGAATACAGGATGAACCTGCAGTTTTTAAAATATCTGTAAAAGTCAAGTGATAATGATTTTATATTAGACAATAAGATTAGAATTTAATGCATACTGCACACGCAAATACATAACAACAGTGTCTGTGGTATTAAGAAGCTATGTCTGATATGAATGTTCCTTGCTACATTCTGAAATGTGTTATCACTAGCAAAGTGTGTAATATAAGTATTCAGCTAGTATGTACTGACTACTAATTGTCTTAAATATACTAGTATTTGTGCTATATTCCATATGTTTCCTGTGCTTTATAGTGTCATATTGTCATTTAAATACTTCTGTGCATTCTAAAGAAAACATAACCATATTAAAAAGTCCGTATTTCAGGAAATAAATAAAAGGACATCCAAAATATAATGGGTTTGGGAGACATTGTAATTACCAGTAATTACAACTTTACTGGGGACAAGTAAATAGTGAGTAAATCATGTGTAAATAAAATACATGCAAATAAACAAAAATAAATGAAAAAAAAAATCACCATATAAATATAAATAAATATCTAAACAAACATAAACAAGATGAATTGTTATGTGATTTATTTGTTAAACATGTATTATGTAATTTATTTGTTTATTTAAAATACGATCTGATTGAGGCAATACAAGAGCGAATGTTTATTGACCACACACTCAAAACAATAATAGTTTGTGCTTTTAAGAAGCGTTATGACAGTTAGTAAGCCTCCCTTGGGTCTAATTAAAGCACAGAGTCACGTAATAAACATGTTTTCATCCTGCTTTGGGTTAACTGACAAAGGTAATAAGCAGCAATGAGTAGTCTCATGTTACATCAGTCCTTGGACACCATTTCTGTACCAGATGCTCCTCCAAACAACTAAATTACCTCTGCTGAGAGACACATTTTAAAATAATCTATTTATTAACTTCATCACCATTTAATCTTATCATTCCAGCAAGCCATTACCATTCCAGGTCATTATATGAAATCAGGGCTATGGTAGTGATGAAACATTAAAAAAAAAAATCTGCAGATAAACACATTGTGTGAGTTTTGTTCGCCCCAAATATTAATATAAACATACATGTGAACATGGTAAGCTTTAACATAGACTAAGGAATGTTATGCCGTATTGATGCTTGACTTTTTAACAATAAACTAGTGACTCGTTGTTTGACATACTTATTTTGGAGTAACATTTCTAATCAGATCTTGAGTTTTGCATCCTATGATATCATTATAACAAAGAGCATTTCATTTCTGCTCATCCATTTTCTAAACTTGCTTTGTCAGTTAATGCCAATGTGCATAGTACAATATAGTCGGGTCTATAAAACTGCAATTATATTTTCAGTCTACATTAACAAGAATAATTCTTCCCTCTCCAGTACTTCTTTTTAAGCATGACCTATTGAAAATACAATTTTGGGCCTAAAAATATTGCAGCTAAAATACTAATTGAGTGGTTTCTTGAGCTTGGAATTTTTTCCCTGTTCATTAATTAAATATTTACTCAAAAAAAATGCTAGTTAGTTAAGAACAGAACAATTTTGTGATTCTTTTCGCATTTTTGGTAACACTTTACAATAAAGCTTCATTTCTTAACATTAGTAACATTAGTTAACATAAACTAACAATGAAAAATAATTATAAAGCATTTATTAGTCTTAGTTCATGTTAATTTTAACATTTACTAATACATAAGTAAAATTAAAAGTTGTTTCTATCATTATTTAATTAAACTGAGCTGACATTATCAGAACCAGTTCCTTCCACTTGAAGATTGGAATACATCACATGGTGAAGGAGTCAGGAAAAAAAAAACCTTAGAAGAAACCAGATTCAGTCGGGGGGGGGTTCAGAACCAGTTCCTTCCACTTGAAGATTGGAATACATCACATGGTGAAGGAGTCTAAGCTGGCCACAGGGTCTGTGCAGAGAACTCGTCTTGTTATTTTTAAGAAAAGTCCAGTTATACAAATATTAGAAATGTGGCTTTCATATGAAAGATTGCTATCAAATAGCACACCTACGCTGCTAACTGATTATGAAGACCTGGCAAAGCAGCCATCAAGTGCTAGACAGTGTTCTAGTTTATTACATTCAGAGGATTTTGGTCCAATAATTAATCACGATCAAAGCATCATAATCAAAGTGAACATTGGACATATTTTATAAGAGCGGCAAAAGCTGTATAAAGCATAAAGTGTGTGGCATGTAAATTTGTGGCATATTAAAAATAGAACTAGAACATCAAATTGGATTTGTAACCTTGTATTTGTAAAGTTCAGTTACCACAGTCTGACAGCTCAATGCATTGATTTTCCATATTAAACACAGGCCTAGTATTTAAATCAGTGGACAGTCTGTTTTATATGAATGCAAGAAAGCACAGCTAAATGGCACCATCAAGTGACTGAAAACGGTTAGACATGTTACGTTGTAGCTACTGTAAATAGTGTCTCTAACTCAGGGGTGTCCAAACTTTTCCTAAAGAGGGCCGGATTCGATGATGTGGAAACACTGGGGGGCCGGATGCTTCTACCTATATATATATAATGTATGTGTGATGTTGAGTTGACAGTAGCTTGTGTTTTGTTGAGGACAAAAATCTGCAAATATCTTGTTTTTAAAGCTTTAATAATTATAACATAGAATGGCTTTATGGTATTTAATCTATTAACACATGAAAGCACAACCTGCATCAAAAATGTCTGTAATTTGGCCTGTATTTCATAACGCCCTTACGTTACATTAAATTGGCCTATATGTCTACATTAATTATATAAGAAGATTCTGTATAAATATGCAACATTTCTGCCACAATACCACAGTTACGGTTACTACAGTAAATCAAAATGTTGGTGATTTGTGGATTGAAAAGTATTCTTACTGCATTGTTGTCGCACAATGTTTTTCCTATTTTCCGCGTTAGTGTTGTTGAGAATGTCAGCGCTGTTTCATCTGCCTTTGACATATGTGGTTTGTATGGAAACCTCTGCTCCAAACTCAAACGCTTCTCACAGCGCTGTTTAGTGGCCTCGTGATCGAGATCAGTCAGCGCGTAAACGCATTTGTTCTGAGCTCGCGCTACGCTGACTTTAGGCAGAGCTAAAAACGGTCCGTGCAGCGCGGTTCAAACGAGTCGCGCTCTTCCACTTTTGACGCGTTTAGGAATTCGTGTGCGCTAAACAAATGAGAGCGCATATGAGTTATCAAATTGATATCACTCGCGTTTTACTGCTACATCTGGTCTAAAATGTAGTGCTGCCATCTTGTGTTGACATTTTGAAACTGCATAGGCCTATTTTGTAAATTATGCTTGGCGGGCCATATATAACATAGACTATTAAAACAGCTGCGGGCCGCTTAAAATTCATCCACGGGCCGCATTTGGCCCGCGGGCCGTAGTTTGGACACCCCTGCTCTAACTAATCTAACTAGAAAAGTTAACATAGACTAAAGATTATTAATGATAGGGTATATAAATGTTGGCTATATATTAAAAACTCTTCTATAACTAACACATAGTAATGTTAATGTTATATTAAATTAAATGGTCATCAGCTATAGTTCTCTGCTTTATGTTGTCTGAACATGATTCTGTCAACAGGTTTAAGTTTAGGTAGAGTATAAAATTGCAGTTTCAATTCTTGTGTTCCTTACGTATTAATATTTTAGGGCAGATATATTGTGTCAATAACTTTGTTGTAATGGAATACAGTGGCAAGAAAGCAGTAGGAATACTATTGGTTGTTTAGTGGACCTTTAGTTTTTAAAGGAGGGTCTTTATCCTGGGTTGGTAATTCACACAGTAGGTCTATAACTTTGTCACCTCAGTGTGGAAGCTAGACCAACAAAAGCAGTGGTGCAGTCTAACTAGAAAAGTTAACATAGACTAAAGATTATTAATGATAGGGTATATAAATGTTGGCTATATATTAAAAACTCTTCTATAACTAACACATAGTAATGTTAATGTTATATTAAATTAAATGGTCATCAGCTATAGTTCTCTGCTTTATGTTGTCTGAACATGATTCTGTCAACAGGTTTAAGTTTAGGTAGAGTATAAAATTGCAGTTTCAATTCTTGTGTTCCTTACGTATTAATATTTTAGAGGAGATATAGTCTGTTGATAACTCTGATGTAATGGAATACAGTGGCAGGAAAGCAGTAGGAATACTATTGGTTGTTTAGTGGACCTTTAGTTTTTAAAGGAAGGTCTTTATCCTGGGTTGGTAATTCACACAGTATGTCTATAACTTTGGCACCTCAGTGCGGAAGCTAGACCAACAAAAGCAGTGGTGCAGGGCCCCATTACCCAAACTTTACAGCAGTGCTAGTACAATTTTGAAATGTTGCAAGTGTGGAATGTTGCATTAAAAAAGACATTAACATTATGTGTAGAGTGAAAAGCCATATGGGACATGAACAAGTGACATGGGTTAGTAGTAAAGATCACAGACCAGACCTAAATCCAGGGAAGATCACAAAATGACTCGTTTTCCATCACAAGGACACCTTGACTCCACATGTTTGTTCTTCTGATGTCCAGTTAAAACAGATTTTTGTTTAATTTCTGTAAGATTAATCGTTTATGAAGTTCTTAAATGTTCTTATAAATGTGTATTTGTGATACATAGATTTGTATTTGTCTATAATGATATGACTTTTAAAGCCTCTGCAAAACATTTGGAAAAAAGGTTGTTTTAGTAATGAAATCAAGGAGCTTTCCGGGTAAAAAAAAAAAAATCATATTTCTATTCTGTATTATTCTATAGGCTACACTCAAATCACCGAACCCCCCCCCCCTCTCTCTCGCAGACACACACACTCGCGCGCACACACACACACACACACACGTACTTCTGGTGGCTCATCATGAGATGTGCACGTTCTTTCATGTCCTGCGTGAGAACTTAGTGCGCTTATGAAGAAGAATGAAAAGCTGTGGAATAACGCATTCGGCGCATTAATATGTAAGACCTCTTAAACATCTACCTTACAAGATGTCTTCATACGTTAGTCTCTTAATATGTTTATACGTAGTTAATATATCTGACAAATCGTTCGGTGAGATGTTCACTTCAGTGATGAGCGTGAAGCAAGCAGTTTTCGCAGAAAGACAACTCATCGATTATTTAAGAACTTACTTAGAAAACGAAATACAAAGACTTGACGATATCAAACGGTAAGAAAACGTAATTTTATCATTTATATAAATGTATTAAAGCCTCGATTAAGTTATTAAGCAATATAAATAGGTACAACCAGATGTGGTCATGTTTAATCGTTACACTGTAAGAAATAGCTGTGTTTTAAAAGTTGTACGACAGTAGGCTATATTTTAAGAACCATGACAAACTTTGCTCAACAAAGCCAGCGAATTTGTTTTCAGTTGTGTTTTATATTGAATCAAATAAATACTTTTCTGTCTTATACAAGTCATATTCTGTTCAGATATTAGCATTTTGTTGTTAGTTGTTTATTTTAAAATTTTATTAGGCCTAAAATAAAAATTAAAACGGCAAAATTGTAAAGGGGCATTTCTGTATCATGTTGTTTTGTTAACATGAAAACTATGCCAACACTGATGCTGACAGAACAGTTGTCGTTTTAATTAAATCTGATTGATTTTGTTGTTATTATGTTTAATGTTTTATATCATTCAAAAATTGCAACCAAGTAATAATTCTTTGATCTTTTTTAGATTCTTCTCAAGAGTCACATCATTGCACAGTGGGATATACAATGATCCATCAGCTACCATAGCTAATCCAATTGTTGCATTCAAACTGGTCAAAAGACTGAAGTCTGAATGGATGAATGTTGTCCATAGCAATGAAGCCGAAGAAAATATTGACGGTAGCTAGCTGACCTTCACACACATACTCATTTCAGAAAAGCCTTGATCCGTACAGCTTCAAAACTGTAGCTTCATGTGCTTTTTTCACTGTACTGGCTTGCTTCTCTTACTCAATTCTACCCCATCACAACCCCCATTTACTGTTTTCGTTAAGCCCTTAGGGAGGGCTACAGGAGAATGGAAGGCAGCTTACCCAAGCTGGAAGACCTTCAGGGAGCAGCGCAGGGGCTGATGAGACTTCAGGATGTGTATGATCTACATGTGGAGGGCCTTGTGCGAGGTCACTTCCAGCAAATCTCAAATGGAAATGCTGTTGATATTTACAAACCTCCTGTGTCTGATACGCTATCTGGGGATGATTGCTTCCTTATTGGAAAGGTAGGACACAATGCATTATTTCCAGTCTGCTAAGCATAGCATGGCATTAAAGCTAATCATTTCTTATTTGTCACAAGCTTAAATCTTAGAGGGCTCGAACACTACTGCCCACGCTCTCGAAGTTTGGAATGTGTTGTGAATCGCTGGGAAAACCTCTGGAAAAATGTGTTCAGAATGTGTTCCCGCCTGAGCTTAATGTTACTTCCTGATGTAGATTCCATACTGCTCAATTTTGTTTAGTCACTGACTCACTGGTGCCTCTTTTGTGGTGAATACCATACCAAATGATTTATACTTTTATTCCTTCATGCAAAAAGAAAAGCCCTGTTTTGTTGCCTTCTTCTAATAAGTACCATCTGTTCTCTTTACCACCACCCGAACATCTACCAAGTAAAATATGCTGTTTGGCCAACGATTGGCAACTTCTTTTAACATTCATAAAGTAACACATTGAATAACCAGTGACTAAATGGTTTTTGACTGAATTGTGTAAGAAGCATTTTGAGTCCAAGTGTCAGATATGTGGGTTGTCATCATCTTTTTCGCTTTTTTCCATTTCCATGTCATCTTTGTTATGCTATATCTGTGAGAGCTTTATGCTTGTAGGTGGCCTATGATTTGGAAGATTACTACCATTCTGTGCAATGGTTTGAGGAGGCAGTTCGTCTCTTTCGAGGAACAGAATGGAGTCCAGAAAATGAAGGCACACTTGAAGATGCCCTTGACCATTTAGCTTTCTCTCATTTTAAGGTATGGTACTTCTTATAAAATAAATATGTTTACACCAGGTATTAAGATCCATCTTGGGTGATCTGATCCAGTGTAAACAGGGTCCTGAACAGTTTGTTAAATCACATTTGGAGGTATCCAGTAACTCATGTGACCACATTTCATAATGCACCATGCTGGTGTGTTCCAGTTCAGTTAACTAAATGAAAAACTGCCTATTTGGTTGGTTGACAGGGTTATTTTAGTTAATTAAAACTAAAACCATTAAAAAAATACTTAAAATAAAATGAATGTTAACTGAAATTAAATGCGATTTTAAAAAGTCATTTTTAATATAAAAAATTATTTAATTTTAAATTAAATGCATTTTAAAAATCTTAAAATGATTTTGTTTTAAGCTAGTTACCAAAGCATCATTTCTCATTTTCATTTAGTTCAACTTGGTGTACTAACTAAACTATATAGAGATGTAATAATAATAATGACAATAAGACACAAACTTTAACTAAAATTAAAATGAAAATGGAAAATATAAAAAATAAATGTATAAAAATATGAATTCATAAAACCAGAAACCCTCCCCTCAAAATCTGGGCTCACAGGAGATACATTTTACAAGCAGATGTAAACAGCAAAGTGTCGTGGCTGACCACTTGTGATTGGATCACACAATGGATTTTAATAGTAGGTATAAACAGGGCCAAATTTTTATGGATGCATTTTGCAATCTATTGAAGAATTTACACTTGTTTACTATTTTCAATGTTTTTTAGACTGGAAACATATCTTACGCCCTCAGTATCTCCCAGGAACTATTGCTTCATGGTAAACCTCTGCAGTCTATCAGCCAACAGCAATGAGTGATGCATTGAGAAAAAAAGCCAAACAGATCAATTTATTTTTAACTCATAAATAAAGATAAAAGGGATAGTTCACACAAAAAATAAAATTCTGTCATTAATTACGCACCCTCATGTCGTTCTAAACCTGTAAGACTTCCGTTCATCTTCGGAACACAAATTAAGTAAACAGTGTATGCTGTTCTGTGTCAGCTGTGTCATGTGGAAACGTTTTCTATGTTGTTTACGCTTTGATTTGAATGAAAACAACGTATCCGCGTGGCGCAGCTGACACAGAACAGCATACGCTGTTTACATTCAGTGGATACCCTCCAAAATGGTGCTATAGGGTGACGCGGCGGAGACAAATTGTTTACAGTAATAAAGTCGTTATTTCTGTTTTCTTTGCATACAAAAAGTGTTCTCGTAGCTTCGTAAAATTACGGTTGAACCCCTGATGTCACATGGATTATTTTACCGATCTCCTTGCTTCGTTTCTGGATGTTGATCGCGTTAATTACATTGCTGTCTATGGGAGGGTCAGAGAGCTCTCAGAATGCATCAAGAATATCTTAGTTTGTGTTCCGAAGATGAAAGAAGGTCTTACGGGCTTGGAATGACATGAGGGTGAGTAATTAATGACAGAATTTTTATTTAATTTAAATATATCAATATGTAAAATTCTTTATCATATTTCATCACAATGCAATTTCAATCTTGTCTTCTAGATCCTGTGAACATTAGGGTACATTTCAACGTGGAGAAGTATGAGAAGCTCCTAGATGAAAGTCCGCCTGTTACTAACCAAAGTTTGGTTTTGAAAAGGCCTGACTCCACCAATCTGAGAACCAGGAATGTCTATGAGAAGCTGTGTCAAACAAAAGGTTCTCAGGTATCATTCCGCACTGTGCTTGTGATTCAAACAATGTAGTGTTCACCGTTCATCAGAGCTTCTATCTTGTATACCATCTGTTCTTGGAAGTATTGTAAGCTACACAAATATTAAATGTTAGCACATACTGTATGTTAGCAAAAGAACATTTCAGACATTGCCACTCAGAAGTAATTTCAAGGTTCATTGCAATTTCTAAATGGAGTAGCTTTCACTAAACTTCCGCTAAATAACTGCATATGATTCCTGTCATAAAAAGAAAAAGTACAAAAAGCAGCAAAAGTCAAAAGTTATGGCAAATCCTCTGAGGAGTTTGGTAGAATTCCTCCCATGACAGCATGAAGAAAATTGCACAGCAGTCAGATTTAGATCATGAAGAAGGTCACATGAAACAATGACCTGCTTTAAATGTTAAGTGTGTAATTTCCGCACAACTAGTCGCACCAAGTGGAATTTCAGTCTGTTTGTTTAGGCTACTCAATCATGTTGGACAATGACAACATAGGCTCAAACAATGGTGTACTTGTGAACTTGGTACTTGTCTGTCTGTATAATAATAGTTTCTTGTATAATAATTTACTTTTATAATTTACTGTATAAATTACTTTCTTTTTACAGCCAAAGCATTTTGAGAACCCCAGCTTGTTCTGTGACTTTTTCACCAATGGCAACCCTGGCCTATTTCTGCAACCAATTAAACGAGAGCTAATCAGCCTGCACCCTTATGTTGTACTCTTCCATAGCTTTGTCACCCGAGCTGAAGCTAAAAGCATCAGAGAATATGCCCTTCCAGGGGTGAGTGCCTTTATGTGGAAACATACAGAATTGGATATGCAATGGGCATTTTACCAAGATGTAGAAGTAATTTGTTTAAAATTAAACAAGGCATCTCTAATAATGCAGCATGCTGTCTTTGATATTAAGTACAAGCAAGAATGAGTGAATTTGGACCATAACTGGGATGTTATTAAGTCCTTTACATTACTTCATTTTTGGTTTGAGGGATAATGGTTGGCAAAGACTAGAGCTCTCACTTATTGCCAGTTCTCAGCTGAGTTTTTCCTGCTTCCATTTTCTAATTTGTTCTTTTCTGAACAATACATTTTTCACTCACTTTTCATCTTACTGCTTTAACAAACTATGCATGCCGGTTACTGGCCAGCTCAACATGGAGAGACTCTTTAAAATGTCTGTATGAAGCCAGTTTCTCAAGAGATACACAAACTTTTGTGTGCTGGTTTTTCTTCCTTTTCCAGGCATATTTAACCATACAACATAAGCCAGCCTTAAACTGAGCTGGAGAGAAGATGAAGAGCACATTATGTGAATAAGTCATGCGGTCGGAATCAACTGTGCTCACAGCTCGTCAGTTATTCCACCCAGAGTGTTTTTCTTTTCTTTTTCTTTTTTGTGGGAGCAGACTAAGCGTTAAATCATGTCTTTCCGTCCTTTTTTTGTGCTGGATTGAAACTCCCTGCTAGTAGTTCTGTTTTTTCTTTTTGGAATTCTCACATAACAGAGACTGCAAGGGAACATTTTGTTTTGATCCTGTCTATTTGTACTTTTTCTAAGTCTCTGTCTGTATCTGCATCATTTAAATTTATATATTTCATGTTTTCCTTCAGCTCAGAAGATCTGTGGTGGCATCAGGAGTGAATCAGTCCACTGCGGAATATCGCATCAGCAAGAGGTACAAGTATTTTTCTTAAGAAAACAGTTAAATCAGCTCATCTATAATATGCTAGTATACTACTAAACATTTAAAACCAACATATCTCAATGGTAAATAATACAAGTAATAATATATCCCATTTTTTTCTCTTTTTGTACTTCCTTTAAGTGTAAAGTGGCTCTGACATTACAATTTTTGTCAATGATCTTTTAGTGCATGGCTTAAAGAATCAGCCCATGGAGTTGTGGGCAAAGTGGACCGGCGCATCACTATGGTCACTGGGTTGAATGTGCAGCCTCCTTATGCTGAATATCTCCAAGTTGTAAATTATGGCATCGGAGGACACTATGAACCTCATTTTGACCATGCCACGGTGAGTAACAAGCATTTTTTTACTCTATATTTTCCAAAACATTCACGTACGAAAGACATTTTCAAAAAATCTGAAATACTAAAGTGTTTTTCAATGCAGACATTTTCTATTGATAATTATTTTTGTATGTACATTCATTGTGTGTCATGATGCAGACCCACTGTGGATAATGCGATTTTTTTTTTTAATGGCAGTCTGACTCTAGTCCATTGTACAGACTAAAAACTGGGAATCGTGTGGCTACGTTCATGATATATGTAAGTAAATAATAGTTCAGCTCTTGATTGCTTACTTTTTTAATTAAAAAACAATATCTTCACAATATCGTGAGTATGTGAGTTTTGGAAGCACTGAACAACTTTTTTCCTTCTTTAGCTGAGCTCTGTGGAAGCAGGAGGATACACAGCCTTTATTTACGCTAACTTCAGTGTTCCTGTAGTGGAGGTATAGAATCCCATACATCATTCTTTACTCTGCACAGCTTTCAGAATGCTATTCCCTGCCATTCTGAGTGATAATAGATTGTTTGCAATTGAGGTCAGACATTTCATTGGATATCCTGTTACAACAAAAGCTTTAGGGTTGGGAGTCAGTGTTGTTTCAATAAATGAACTGTTGAAGAAACCTGATAGATAGCTATCTAGAATTTTGAACTTTCACTTCCAGGCACTCAGCTTTTCACCACCCACTAAGGGGATTTTATCCCAGCAATAGAGGTACCTTAATAGAGGTTCAGGATTTTGGCTATTACATACAAAGTCAAATAAGCATTTAGACTACAGAATATAACTATATTAAGATTTTTCTTTATTCTTATGTTATATGATTTACAGTATCAACTGATAGGTTCCAATGAGTATATTTGTCATTTTCATTTTTTATGTGATCACTTTCCAGAATGGTGCTCTCTTTTGGTGGAATCTTCATAGAAATGGTCAAGGAAATGTTGACACTCTTCATGCTGGCTGCCCTGTTATTGTTGGCGATAAATGGGGTATGATTGTTGTATCACATGATGTCTTATGTATCATATATTATATCCAAAGCCACTTACATTGCATTCAAGGTATACATTGGTTAAGTTGATTTGATATAAATTCACTGGAAAATCAAACCCATGAATTTGGTGTTGCTAGTGCCATACTCTACTAATTGAGCAATAGGAATGCTCAAACTGCAGGTAACAACTCCGGAAAAGAAGCGTGGAAAATTAAAACAGCAAAGGAAAAATGTGAACCTTCAATGAAAAGTTCTGCTATTATTTACTTTTATACTGTCCTGTTAAGCTAAAAAAAACTTTAAAGTTGTCCTTATATACATGTGTTATATTCCAAGACATTTGAAGCCTTATATTTTCTGTAAAAAACATACCAATATTAACCAAATTAGTCGCTGTCTTTTCTTTTCTAGTTGCCAATAAGTGGGTTCATGAGTATGGGCAGGAGTTCCAACATCGTTGTAGCCTTAATCCTGAGGAATGAAGAAAGCAATAGACCATTTAAAGTACAAGAGTCAACCCCCTTGAAGGAGTAACATTGGCAAGCGATGGAATGAAAAGCTGAAGAGGGGGGAGAGATGTCTGCCTTCATGAGTGATTTGAGACCACAGCTTTAAGGAGAGTGACACATGGATAATTCTCATGGCTGTCTAAAGAGCACAGGGAAATAAAGAGATTGCCATGGTGTATGTTTGTGTGTGGGTTAAAGAGTGGTTTGGCATACAGCCCTAAGGGCAAGCTGACCTTTTCTTCCTGCTTTCCAAGATAAATTCCAGAATGTTTGATGAAAATGTAAACTACAGATGTTTACGTGTACACACACACACACACACACACACACTCACACACACCAAAAAGAATAATTTGCCCACTTGGATGTGTCTTAATTTTGACACACTACTTGTATATAGTGCAAATCTGGTACAACAGTATGTTGTTTATGGTTGCAAAGTAACTCACATAAATGTTATAAACATATAAATAAACAATTACAGTTTTTCTGAATTGCTAAAACACTAAAACCCCATCTCTGAACCAAATTCTCACTAGCTTAAACCAATTTGTCGAATAAAGCACTCTTTCTGCTAAACCTTAAACACGTTTAAGACGATATTACTTGTGATGTGGACAAAGTCTTCAGTCTAGACTCAAGCACAAAGACATGATGCTGAGACAGAATGAATCTCTCATCACCCTGATTTTACAATTGCACAACTTACAGTATTTGAGTGTACTGTAACATACTGTAACGTGTTCAGAATGTTGTTGTGTTGTGGAAAACAATGTGTTTACAGTTTTTCTCGATTGCTTAAACACTATCACCAGGCTTTTGAACTAAAATTTCAAAACCATAACGCCATTTATCAAAAAGCACACCCATTTCCCTAAACTATAAACACTATTCCCCTTTTTGACACATGAATCAGATTTGTTGAACTGTCACTGCAAAACTCTACACACAAATCCCTTCATTTCTCATTGCCTAGACCATGTTGTCATTTAGAAAGCACTAGCATTCAATATTGTTCACTCAAGTCAGCATAGCTTGAGCTCAATTAGCACACAGTTACCCACGTGGAAACACTAAGAGTCAAAATTTATCACACACCAATCAGAACCTTCAATAGATAGATAAAAGAGCCCAAGTCAGTTCATTCAGTTTTGGAACAATGGATCCAGAGAGATGTGATTGAAAAGGTCGAGGACACCAGAGAGGAGGAGGAAGAGGATGAGCAAGAGC
>NW_015625613.1:402539-407901 GCF_001515625.1 Sinocyclocheilus rhinocerous | reverse complement strand
ACACACACACACACTCACACACACCAAAAAGAATAATTTGCCCACTTGGATGTGTCTTAATTTTGACACACTACTTGTATATAGTGCAAATCTGGTACAACAGTATGTTGTTTATGGTTGCAAAGTAACTCACATAAATGTTATAAACATATAAATAAACAATTACAGTTTTACTGAATTGCTAAAACACTAAAACCCCATCTCTGAACCAAATTCTCACTAGCTTAAACCAATTTGTCGAATAAAAGAGGCTCCACCCCCTGGGGTGTGTGTAAGGGGAAACAGAAGGGTCAGAAGAATGCCTCGCTGGTACAAGTGCGGTTCTCTCTCAAGTCGGGGTGTGTACGGCGTGGGTTGTGGCCGACAGCAGCCCAAATAAACACCCCTTTTGCATCAAAAACGCCTCGTCCTTGTCTGAGAACGCTACAATACTATTCATTTATTTGACCTTTTTGTCCTTTGCAGTTGGACTGCAGTATTTTTGCAGTATCCAAGTGCTGAATATATACAAACATTCAGTACTATTCAATATTCAGCACAATACTATTCTTGCAGTACATACAGTAGGCCTATACAATATATTAACCTTGCTCAGTTGCAATTACTATACTTCTTTACAGAATTGCAAAATTGTTTACTCAATACAATATAAATTTTTTTCTGTAATATTCTGGATGCTGTGCTCTCCATTTTTCTCTGTAGTGTCTAATGAATGCTCTGTTGTGTTTATTTTATTGACTCGTGTGTGTGATCTGAGAGCACCGTTTGATTTTGAGTGCAAGTGAAATGGTTTTGCAGTGATTGTTTGATTTTGATGGAAGAGTCAGAGGTTTCGTGAATTTAGTTTGAGTATTTGGATTTGTGTTTAAGGTTACGAGAAAATGAGTGATGGTTTCAAGAAATGTGTTTTAACAATTCAGAAAAACTAAATGAGATAACCTTTTTTGTAAAGTATTTAATTAACCTCAAAATAGGCGTTTTTGTTTGTATAATGTATCGTTATATACTTTGTAACATAGCTAGGATATAACATATCAAAATAGTAATAGCTAAATTATTTAAATATGATGTAAATGTGCTAATAGCTGTCATCAAGTATGGAGCTGACAGTTAATTATGTGTAGAAGATCAGTGATTGTAAAAACCTGAATGGCGTTTTCTTTAAAACCACTGTAAGTCCTAATTTTACAATCATTAAGTGTAATAGAGACCAATGTCCTCTGCTGTTGGAATAATATAAGGGTTGCTTGATTAGACACACATGCTTTATCTAAGGGATTGTCCTCACTATGCTAACCAGGTACATGCCTTGCTCTCTGAAACTCTCTAATTATTATTATAATTAGTATTGTGAGACTCCTGTATTGGTTGAACTTACAGTTTTTCTCGATGGCTAACACACTATAACTGATTAATTTGGCCCAATTTTCCAAACCATTCATACAGTTCTCGAAACAAAGACATGTTTCTCAAAACTTTAACTCATTTCACCTGTTTGCACACACGTTCCAATTTGCTCAGTGTTTTCTTCAAATCTCTACACAAAAACGCCATCATTTTGCACAGGTTTAACCATGTTCTCATTCAGAAAACACAAACGCACAATATAATTTACTCAAGCATCAAAAAATGAACTCAAACAGTGCACATTTATCCATGTGTGAACATTCAGTAGCAAAACTGATGACACACCAGTCAGAATGTTAGGATGATACGCACAAGAGCACAAGTGATTATGTGTTTTGGAAAATGAATCCTGGTAGTGAGAAACAAAGAGGAATAGGAGGGGGAAATAAAAATGAAGGGGATGAGGTCAAATGTCATTTGTTCCTGATGAAATACAAAGCACTATAGTTGACCACGTTCTTCTGCATGGACTGACCATGAGGGAAGTTGGCCTACAGGCTCATCTACAAGGTTTCATTACTACTTACACATACAATATAATGCCAGTACATAGTAGCAGTACTTCAGATGAGAGAACTTTCATTATTCTATGTAAATGCTGTAGTACACACTGCTATAACAAATAAGGATACTACCAATACTGTAATTCAATTTGGCAGAGGATGCTGAATGAATGAATGAATGAATGAATTTATTTAATTATGTATTTATTTATTTATTTATTCATTTATTTCTGTAAAGTACCTGACAGTATATTCCAATGTGTGTTTACTGTATATTCAGTTGTTTGGTCTTTGAACTTTTCTCTTGTAGTGCTTTTCATCTACTGTAAGATCTCTTTACAGAAGTGTAATGACAGTAAAGGTTTCTTAAAGTTTATTGCTGAATTTTACTGTATCTGCACCCCTCTATTTATGTCGTATACTGTAACAGTCATTGACTAGCAAAAGGATTCCTATTTCCCAAAAGGGTTTTTTTGTAGCAGTGTTTTGAATTGATCTCACTAGTGTTCTCTAGGCAGTGAAGTAATGTGTGTATTTGGCAGGTTTGTGTGTCATCCGAGGCCAAAGTTTGAGTCTGACAAAAGATAACATGTTTTTGACTAAAGTATTTGATTTTGACCTAGAAGTTTGAAGTTTGCACAAGTTGGTGTGTAGTTTTGTGTTTATAGTTGTGAGAAAATAGTGAATTGTTTCATGAATTGTGTGTTAGCAATCGAGAAAAACTGTATTACAGTTTTTTTTTCAACTGCTTACACATATTTTCAGAACTTTGCCTCTTTTTTTTTCAAAACTTTATACACAAATCCAAGAATTGCAGACACAAAATGCAAAACGCCTCAGATCTCTTGTTTTCTTGTGAAAATGAAGCACTGCATTCAAAATATCACAAACACATCTCAAAAGCAAACATTTGCAAACACCTTTGCCGTAATATTAATTCCTGTTAGATTTTTGTGTGTTACATAGATAATTGTGTGTTGTGTTTTGCAAAAAGTGTTTTATGAAATTGAAAACTGAGTCTAAGGCCGAGAATTAGTGTATGGTTTTGCAGATTTGGTGTGTGGTTCTGGTGTTTGAGTGTCAGGTTTCAGCAATTGTGTGACAAGTTTTTGTGTATAAGCAGTTGAAAAAAAACAACCTGTAAAATTGTGATTAAAAATCAAATTTAATCACAATCACAAACATTGACATTTTTGTCACTTGTACAGGGACAACAGTGCATATGTGAGTGATTTCAGTCAATGAAGTATACTTTGAAAGGCTTTGATGCTCAACTGCTCACTAGAATGGAGTCAGTGGAATGTGTAAAATGAACTATATCTGTATAACTGTAATGGGGCAAACGAGACGAGAGACGTGCGGATCCATCTGCAAAGCTTTATTCTTAAACATAGTCAAAACAGGCAAGGATCTGACAATGGCAAACAGGTATTTAGAGGGCAAGACAGAAGAGTGATCCAATAAACAGGCGTAGGTCGATCAACGGCGAACATAATCCAAAGGATGAGGCAGGCGAGTAATCCACAGACAGATATTAATCCAGGCGAGGTGCGAACAGAATCCAAACAACAAGACGAGAGAGAAATCCAAGACAGGCAGGTTATCAGGAACAGACAATCAGGCAAGGACTAGAACTAGACTAAACTCAGACAGGATACTGACTCCGTAAAGTGCTACCACTAGGAGAGTGATAAACACAGACAATACTCGGCCATTAGAGAAGGATTTGAGTGGTTGTTATATAGTGTGTGTGTGATTGGCTGCAGGTGAGTCCAATCAGTGCAATGGAGCATGAGAAATGTAGTCCAGGGTTAAGTGCAACAGTTTGTGTGGTGTGAGAATCAATGTAATCAGAAGGCGACCTCTGGTGGCGAGCAGGCGGAAGACCACGGACCGGATTCGTGACAACTACTCACCAAACATTTCAATTCCAAACTGCTGCAATATGTAAAACAACCAACGTAATAAAATGTTGCCAGATTGATGTAGATCTGTTTTAGTTAAAAATTAGCACGCTTTTATCGCCACACATTGGGCATTTAACTTTGAAAGTGGTGAGAAATGTGCCGGAATCACAATAGCATAATTTTGCAGAAATGTCACCGCTGGCACGTTTT
Source organism: Sinocyclocheilus rhinocerous (assembly GCF_001515625.1). NCBI lineage: Eukaryota > Metazoa > Chordata > Actinopteri > Cypriniformes > Cyprinidae > Sinocyclocheilus > Sinocyclocheilus rhinocerous. The sequence continues at coordinate 403,874 of NW_015625613.1, read as the reverse complement.
TTTTTCCCCCAGTGAGTTTGGGCCGGAAAGAATCATTGTGCATTGTAAGTAGAGCTGGAGTTGCACACTGAACCAAAGTCCTTTTACCTCAAGTCTGGTTCACCCACCTGATACCCATCTTGGTAACTTACCCAGGCAGGTATTTTTTAGGTACATAATGCACAAAAAACTCTCTCTATTTGAATGGGGAATGACAAAAATCTCCAAAAAAAAAAGGTTTTATAAATATTACGTCTTTGCTAAAATCACACTAAAATGAGTGGTCTGGATGAACTTACCAGAAAATGCCATCTTTTTTTTTATATCGTTTGCATATAGGCTTTACAAGTAACCTAAAATTGCTAGAAAAAAGCACTAAAAATAGTATTTGGATGCAAATTTGCTGCCCCTTAAATTTCATGACTTTTTATAATTTATGGTGTTAATTAAAGGAAGTCACCCAGACATCACTTTATTTTTCTGTATAGACCTCCAGTTCTGATATACAGCAGAAATGCTGTCTCAACTTGTGCCTGCTGTTGCAGTTACACTCCTACAGACACGATATGTGTGAGACAGGCACAATGCTATCTGTAGCACATTTCCGTGAGTGATGTAGCATGTTTGGATTTGCACAGTCTGTCTTCTTATTGTGCTAGTTGCTTTTTGTTTGCAGGTGCCGATCTGCACTGAGCAAGTTTGTATAGGCTCTGTTATGGTGCCAAACCAGCACAGTCGCAAACCAGATGAAGTCCGAAGAAAAGAGGAACTGCTACCGCTTGCAACAGATTTTATTGACCAGTACTACACATCAATCAAAAGGCAGGAGAACAATTTAAATCTAATGCACACTGTATCATATGTAAACATCCTTCATCACTGCAAAAAAAAATACAAATAAATAAATAAAACTACATTTTATATATATGGTTTTATTTTTTGCACTAAAGAAGGATGGTTATATATTTTATATATATTTTTTGTTTTTATATTAAAAAATAATATAAAATAATTTATTTGACAAACAAAACTATGTAAGAAATATTTTAAATGACTTTTTTACACTTTATAATAAGATTCTTTTTATTTTATTTTTTCAGAGAATATATTATTAATTAATTTTATCGTTCTTACTCCATTGCCATTTTTCTTAAAGCTCACAAAATTTTGTTAGATGTTTGCTTTAAAACTGGGCATTCTAAGTAAAGTACACTTAATTCAAGATGCGGTATATATTCTCCAAAAACAAATATCTCAAATGAATTTATGCATTTATTTTTTCAAGACTAAATTATTTATTTATTTATTTTAGCGCTGGGCAACGATTAATTGCGATTAATCGCATCCAAAATAAAC
>NW_015625613.1:375337-401643 GCF_001515625.1 Sinocyclocheilus rhinocerous | reverse complement strand
AAACTTTGCCTCTTTTTTTTTCAAAACTTTACACACAAATCCAAGAATTGCACACACAAAATGCAAAATGCCTCACATCTCTTGCAAAATGAAGCACTGCATTCAAAATATCACAAACACATCTCAAAAGCAAACATTTGCAAACACCTTTGCCATAATATTAATTCCTGTTAGATCTTTGTGTGTTACATAGAGAATTGAGTGTTGTTTTTTTGCAAAAAGTGTTTTATGAAATTGAAAACTGTGTCTAAGGCCGAGAATTAGTGTATGGTTTTGCAGACTTGGTGTGTGGTTCTGGTGTTTGAGTTTCAAGTTTCAGAAATTGCGTGACAAGTAAAGATTTTGTGTGTAAGCAGTTGAAAAAAACCGTAACATGAAATAAGGAAAATGAGAGAAAGGAGAACATGTTATTACATGTAATCACATGTTTTGAGATTAGTGCCCAGAAATCCAAGTGTATTAGCCACATTGCATATAAAAAAAACCTCCAAGGATTGACTCTAATAATAATTAAAAAAAAGATTCCTGATCAACTGTGAGTGCAAACAAGACACTACACACAATATAAATGTATAAGTACTCTTTGCTTTATTACAGTTTTTAACAATCATTTTGTCACCAATTTCAGAACCGTCATGTCATTTTTCAAAACTCTAGACACAAAGCTCAAAACAGTCATTATTTGTAACACAGGCTGTCTAATGTTCAAAACTTTGCATATTGCATTCATATCTTTAAAGAAGCCTTGCATTCGCAGAAGCATTGGTTTTAAAAACCCATTTATTATGAAATATCATAGGAACATTACTTTAGATCACCCACACAAAATATACCCATAATTTCACTGTGTAGTTTTTAGTACAATCATTTACAGTAAGGAAAGGGGAGTATGGGGTAAATACAAGGTGATAAACTGTGGATGGGCCTGAAATCATGATTGCACTCAGTGCTGTTGTTAGGAATTCTGGGCCCATTGCACTGATTTTGCTATGGGGTCCCCTCAAAATCACATTCAGTGGGGGGTGGTCGGGCCCCCCAGCGAACATCGTTCTGGGCCCCTCTCAACCGCTGGGCTCTCAACCTCTCCTCCATGTCATGGCCAGGGTAAAACCTGCCTCATCCAAGAATGGTTTTCATCAGCTTCCAGCTCTACCACCCTCTAAAAATAGGAAAAGCAAATACTGATAACAATGATATAGAATTTTTTTTTCTCCTAGCAACAGGCATCTTGAAACTGATCATAATCAGTCCTCAGTTGCTTCACTTTCATAATCTAAACAATTAAAATGTAATAAAATTTTAAATGAATATCTATTTTATTATAAATCTTTATTTATAAATAAAAATATGTTTTTAGAGGAAGAAATATGTCAAATATATCTAATAATCATTTTAATATTTTATTATAATTCTATATGAAATATTAGTTAATTAAATTTAATGAAAAAGATTATATAATAAAACTGCACACAGTAGTTTGATAATGTTCAAGTCAGGTGATTGAACTTTTTGTGAAATTCTCTGTGGATTCTTTTTTTCACGGAGTCAGGGTTTTTAAAGAGAATATTGAGGTTTGCTGTCACTTTGATCCAGTAGTTCTGTCTTGTAATTGTTATTGTTCAATGGTCCCTATCCCTCACTTTCAGTTTTAGCTGTGGTTGCCGCAAGCCCTCCGGACGCTCCTTCGTCGAATCCGCCGCCTCGGCTTACTCAGCCCGCCGGCCGTTCCTCACTTTATCCCCCGGCCTCTGATCACTCAAGGCCGCCGTGTGTGACACTGTGTTTCGTTGTGAAAGCGAAACTACTTTGTTTGGTCTTCCAAAAATGAACATGACTAGAAATCAGTGGTTAAGTTGTATTTACAACACTGTTCAAAGACTGTAAGTACGCTTTTCAGACTGATGAGCTTTGTAAAAATCGACGCGTTTCAGAAAGGCGGGGAATAGAGGAGAAACAATAATGTACAGTATGTAGAAAATAATGTGTTTTTTTAACCTTAAACCGCATAAACACATTTCATTACACCAAATACACAAAATAATGTTCTTTTTAGCAACACCATATGACCCCTTTAAGTCTTAAGAAAGACTTAAGATAGCAATGGAAAGTTTACCAGCATGCTGTCTTCTCAATGGTAGTAAGAGACAAACTGCATGATATGAATACTGCTGCAAATACTTTCTCATCATTTCATTAGTAATTTTCACTACTTGCCATTAAAAGTCATCTTATGGCAAAATAAATCATGTGTTTGCTCAGTTTGTGAGCTTTGCAAGCATAGTAGTGTGAATAAAAATGATTTGAAGTCATCTCTTCTGTCTTAACCAAATCAAATTACCACTGCTAAAAAAATAATAATAATAAATAAATGAGGAATTGTAACTGTTAAATACTTTAAGAAATGTTTAAATTCCATATGCCTCCCATCCCTAATGATCAAGTTATTCATGCTGATATATGCCCTGGCTATCCTAAATTCCACACAAGTGTGACAGGTGTGAAAGCAGCACTGCATACTTGGGAGTAGATCGAGCAAATAATTAGCCTTCATAATAAATTGGGGGGGGGGCTGACACATCATCATCAAATTTAATTATGATCTGTATTACTTTGTTTTGCTCCTTCTGATGTTTTGTGGCAGCGGTAATAATTTGCACAGACAGGAACCCCAAAAAAGACAGGAACAAATTGTCACTGATTACATTTTATTGAAAATTTGGATAAAGCCACATAAATGTTGGTTTGGAAAAAAAATCACTTCTCAAACAAGAAGTTATGCCAAATACCTATATACATTGCATTCACTGTTGAGAATACAGCAAAAACGGTACTTCACTGAAGTCTGATATACTATTAAAGAGTTATTTTGAGGTATGACGCTTGGGTTGGTTTGGTCCTATATATTTAATAGGAGTGTATTTAGGTTTTTCTATCACTTCCAATCCAAGGTAATGCTGCAAAACTTCAGGAACCAGAACCGTCCCTTCCTAATGGAAGACAAACAGGGAGGCAAAATATAAAATGAATAAAACTAATGTCTGTTTAAAAATACACAAGTTATTTTACTTCAAATTCTACCTTGGTTTGGTGTGTCTCCAAAATCGCAATGACAGTACGTGGAACAGCACAAGCTGTAGCATTAACCTAAAATACGGGGAGGAAAAAAGAAAGGGTTTTTGACTGCTACAGCCATTTTTGTGCTGAAGGAATGGTTCTGTTCTTTTAGTTATCTCCTACAAACATATTTACTTTTTTAACAGCACGACAAATAGAATGGAAATATTGCAGACACAAAACCTGGCTTACCATATTATTAACATAGTATTATAAATAGTCTCTTACCGTATGTGCATACTTAAGGTTTCCATCATTTCCCTCATAGAGAATGTTAAGGCGCCGACTCTGGTAGTCTGTGCAGTTTGAGGCACTGGAAATCTGATAAAGGAAGTTGACATTCACCAAAAGGACTCAAAAGCAGACATGTATTCCTCTTTTTATATTTTAGATTATTTTTACTCATGAATAAAATTTACAATTACATTGACTCTTGACTTTTTGTTTTAAAGTATCATTCCAACCTCTCCAAAGCTGCCACGTCCTGGCATCCATGCCTCAATATCATATTTTCGGAAGGCAGGAGGCCCCAATTCTTGAGTGGGCATATCCAAGACTCTATGAGAGAAATTGTTATTACCATTTTATCAGCAAGTGCTACAAATCTTAATTGTATTCACTGACCAGTGAGAGCTAGTGCAATGAATGAATATTTCACAATAAATATTTTGTCCTTGGCGTGAACAGACATCAAAAACTAGTTAAGTTGGCTTAAAAGCCACTTAAAGAAATGCTATACTTCTATTTTATTGAATTAGTGCAGAATACCATAAAAATGAAAGAAAATGAATATCAATTAGCAACACATGACATGCTATGTGATATATTGATGATGGATACTGATAGAAAAATGGTTCGACTGTAGACCTGTAATGAAGTTTTAGGGAAGAGAAAATCTCGTTCTGTAACGTGACAAATTCATCCAACAATTGGGAACTCTCCTCTCCCGTCTCATTCGAAGTCACACCAAACATTTCAACCTGCATGAATAAAAACATAGTAAACATCCTAAAAAGGTTGTTCAGTTAGCACAATGTTCATAGTACTACATTTACATTGATCTTGATATCACTAGTCTTGATCTTGACATGGACAGAGAATCACAAAACAACTTTTGTATTTTTCTTTCAGATTTTTTATTTTTATTTTCTACGCTACCACTTCTGTTTTCTGATTACCTTGTTAAAATGGTGAACTCTGTAGAGCCCCCAGGCCTCTCTGCCTGTCTCTGTTTCAGCTCGATAGCATGTGCTACTACAGACTGTCCTAGAACAAAAAAAGTAATAATTTATCTTATGAATAATATTTTATGCATCCATCAACAACTTAATGCAGCATTTAGGCAGTCATTTAGGTCAATCCGGGATTTTTATTTTTTTTGTACCTGACAGGTAAATCCTTCAGATTTACAGCATGATCCATGAAATAGCCTGGAAGGTAAAATAAAGGACAATCTGTCCTTGCTAATCATATTTTGGTTCAAATATTGGTGCCTACTGGTCTATATTTCAGAATAAATGTATGAATAACTTGCATAATAAACAATTACATTTAATTTAGAAATAACCCTAGAATGATTTTCTCACCTGCCACTCCCACTTCCCCAGTACCAGCAAGATTAAGGTCAGGAAAGCGTGAAGGGTCCAGAGAGTACACCTGTGATTTATGAGCATTAGGCTGCATCCCACAACCCTCCTAAACAACAAATGCAAAAATAGTGCAATGTCATGGAGATTCTTTATAGGTTGTCAATATAATCATTTAGAAAATACAAGTATAACAAATACAATAAAAACCAGCAAACAAACAAACAAACACAAGTTATATCACACAAGATTTTTTACATTAACGTGATAAAAATTCTAAAACTTTTCCTGGCAAAATTTTACTAAAATTTAACTCTTTAAGTGAGCTCACTTCATAAAAGAGTTTTCGCTGTACATTAAAAGTTGGACAGTCCAACAAAACATGTTTTGGAGGGAAACTTGCAAAACATACATTGAGTAGGGTCTTCACCTTTAAGCAAAAATGCACGAGTCAGTCTTGTATGACCTATGCGACATCTGGTAAATACCACTTGATCTAATCTAGTTAAAATTAAAATTTCTGGATGTATTTCATGTAATTTATTATTTGTTCTTTCCATGAAGAATCTTAATAAACAACTACAATGTGATAAAATGTTGCTGAATAAAAATCAACATAATGGAGTTCAGAACAAAGCGGTACTCACAAAAACCACTGATTTTAGCATGTCAGGAACAACCATGGGAATAAAGCCCTGAAAAAATAAGAGAATTTAAAACAGAGTATTAAGTTCATTCAACATCTAAGAAGAAACTGAAATAGTGATATTACATTAGGTCAATATATATATATATATATATATAGGTTCCTAAATTTTCTTTTGTGTTTATTTCCAATTTAATGATACTGATACCATATTCATATTGAAAAAATAACAGGCCTACTTTATATGTGTTTCCAATATGGATAGATAGAATAAACCTTTATGAAATGTTGTTGGATTAATTGAAGTGTAATGGTAGCCGCAGTAAATAAGATCATCAGCCCGCCGCAAGAAAGCTCCTCCCACTGCTGAAGATGATTGAGCAAGAAAAATACGATTTGATGGCACACATTGAAGGATGAAATGGACAATGAAGTTTCCATATGTTGTTTTTACACAGTAATTAGAATCTGTCCTATGCTTTTTCTCTCACACACACACATATATATGAACAAACACCGATTTAAAGGCTTTATAAGCTCTACTGACACATATGCACAATCAGCAACAAACACTCCAAAGAGAAAGGAAAACTTGAAATCGCATCATATGACCCCTTTAAATTACTTTTTTTCCACATCAATCTACACTCCATACACCATACTGACAAAGCAAAAACAGAATTGTCACAACTTCGTAAATGTATTAAAAAAAAAACTGAAATAAGTATATTGCATAAGTATCCATACGCTTAACTAAATATTTAGCTTAAGCACCTTTACAGCCTCAAGTCTTTTTTGTTTGATGCGACAAGCTTTTCTCATCATCATTTAGCAATTATCTGCCATTCTTCACCTCGCCTCTCCACCTCTCAAGCTCTTTCAGGTTGGATGGGGGCAGATGCACTTTAAAAATTACCACTCTGCAACGTTCTGGGAACGTTATTTTATGGCTGCAAAAATAACCTAAAAATAACCATTAGGGAATGTTCTCTAAAAATTATTTTTTTAATATAAATAACCATTATTCGTTATATTATTATATATTATAATATAATTTTTTAAAATATTTAATATATTATTATATTAATGTTCTCTATAAGTTATTTTTTTGGTTACTTTAAAAACAACCACCAGGCAACATTCTGGGAACGTTATTTTATGGTTGCTAAAAATAACCATTAAGGAGCGTTCTCTATAAGTTATTTTTTAGGTTATTTAATAATAATAACCACCATGCAACGTCCTTGGAACGTTATTTTATGGTTACAAAAAAATATAACCTAAAAAGAATGTTACCCTAATGTTAGTATTTGGTTCCCCCAAAATAATAACCAAACAGGAACCAAAAACTAATGTTAGGGGAACGTTCTGTGTTTACTGGGAGATTGACATACAACATAAAAACAACAACCAAGGAAAATTTAGCAAATTTGTATCATCTATTCACCATCATGTCATTCCAAGCCCGAATGACTGTCTTTTGTGAAATATACTGAACAAAATTATAAACGCAACACTTTTGTTTTTGCCCCCATTTTTTATGAGCTGAACTCAAAGATCTAAGACTTTTTCTATGTACACAAAAGGCCTATTTCTCTCAAATATTGTTCACAAATCTGTCTAAATCTGTGTTAGTGAGCACTTCTCCTTTGCCGAGATAATCCATCCACCTCACAGGTGTGGCATATCAAGATGCTGATTAGACAGCATGATTATTGCACAGGTGTGCCTTAGGCTGGCCACAATAAAAGGCCACTCTAAAATGTGCAGTTTTACTGTATTGGGGGTCCGGGGGGGTCCGAAAACCAGTCAGTATCTGGTGTGACCACCATTTGCCTCACGCAGTGCAACACATCTCCTTCGCATAGAGTTGATCAGGTTGTTGATTGTGGCCTGTGGAATGTTGGTCCACTCCTCTTCAATGGCTGTGCGAAGTTGCTGGATATTGGCAGGAACTGGAACACGCTGTCGTATACGCTGATCCAGAGCATCCCAAACATGCTCAATGGGTGACATGTCCGGTGAGTATGCTGGCCATGCAAGAACTGGGATGTTTTCAGGTTCCAGGAATTGTGTACAGATCCTTGCAACATGGGGCCGTGCATTATCATGCTGCAACATGAGGTGATGGTCGTGGATGAATGGCACACTAATGGGCCTCAGGATCTCGTCTCGGTATCTCTGTGCATTCAAAATGCCATCAATAAAATGCCCCTGTGTTCGTTGTCCATAACATACGCCTGCCCATACCATAACCCCACCGCCACCATGGGCCACTCGATCCACAACGTTGACATCAGCAAACCGCTCACCCACACGATGCCATACACGCTGTCTGCCATCTGCCCTGTACAGTGAAAACCGGGATTCATCCGTGAAGAGAACACCTCTCCAAAGAGCTCTCGGATTTATTCAAAAATATCTTAATTTGTGTTCCGAAGATGAACGAAGGTCTTAAGGGTTTGGAATGACATGAGGGTGAGAAATTAATGACAGAATTGTCATTTTGGGTGAACTATCCCTTTAATTCCATTCATGGGTACACATTATTCCAAAAGATGAAAACATACAAACCCGTTTCTGAAGAAGATCCATGGTATAATTTTGCAAGGCAAACTGAAGTCTGGCCCCTACACCTCTCAAATAGTATGATCTGTGCCCTGACACATGGGCAAGCCGTCTAAGAGAAAAGAGATACAAAGCAAAAATTAATAAAAATAAGGATTTAAGTAAAATTAAAACATTAGAGAAAGAAAACATCTAACCTTTGTCTTACGATGTCAAGACTCTCTCCAATTTGCAGGTGGCCTTTTGGTTTGAAATCAAATTCTGTAGTGGACACATGACACTACAGTATATTACAATACATATTGTGCAACACATCAATGCATTTGCAAAACATTTTACCAGGCACTGCCATGATAAAGGTAGTTAACAACAAATATTAACTAAACTACTCTGTTAAACACTGATCTCACTAGAGAACTGCTGTCAACTGCTGCAATGAATCAGGAACGTCAAACCTCAACGTCAATACAATTAATGATTGCTGCTACTAACCAAATTGTATTTTTGATCAAACAATTTAAGGAGAGGGATAATACAGTTTACGTCAAATAAATTTACCTCGTTTCTGACCAACCAATTCAACCACTCTTGCCTGGCTCTCATCTCCGATGGGCTATGAGAAAAGAAAAAATTACATTCCTGTAAAATAAGTAAAAACACACCTTTGCATGTCTTTATATACTGTTGTTTGTTTTGGTGTATATCTGATAATTGGATTTGCTTAGTTTAACATTTATTTAACAATTTGTTTAACAATTATTTAATACCAGTTAAGAGGAATGAATTACCATTTTTTGATCAGATATCTTACTTAAACTACTACATAAAATGTCCTTTTGAACTGAAGATAAGGCATTTCCCAGGGTTTTCCTCTTTTTTTTTTTTTTTATTATGAAAAGGTAAGCGGTCTCTTACCACACTTGGATGTGTTCTGTTGGGCAATTTTAGGGCACGGCAGTAATGTTGTTTCTCCAGCTCACCCTCTTGCACATACAACTGTATAAGTTTCTCTCTGATTGCTCTACCCTCTTCCCTAGCACTCGTGTACTCCTCAAGCTGTCAAGTACAAAACAGAGAAAGAAAAAGAGTATTCCAATGCATACCATGCACATGATAGCAAGCAGAAACATCACTAAAATATAGTGAATATAGTAAATATATTCACAGCTTTAAATTATTCTCAAGTATTTTTTTTTATTCATTAAAAGGTCATATTCATTTACTCAAACTAAAGTCTAAAAACTTACAGAAATCAAAGAAAGCTGGCACTTACACTAGCCAAAGTAGATTTGTCATGTTCATCCTGAAAAAAAAGTGAAAAAATTGACTAAAAACACATTTTATCCAGAAATAAATACCCAGTTGACAAATAACATCAACAATAACTTTATTTCAACATCAAGAGATTTAAAGTTAAAGACTTGGAATATAGGCTAGTGCACTATTTACGTAGACTACTAACTGTGCTTTTGTCTATTTTGGAGTGGACACCCAGTCCTCATTTACTTCCATAATACAGAAAATAACAGCCAGAGTACACACCAGAAATTGACCTTCATCGACAATTTCTGGGCAAACTGTTCATTTAAAACATATGTATATGTATATGTATGAAGCAAAGAGTATTTTTAAGAACTGTAAATAATCACCACTTCTTGTATTTTCCCCTAAATAATTCACCTTTTAGTTTAATGGGATTGTTCACCCAAAAAAAAAAAAATTCTGACATCAATACTATGGAGGACAATAGCTATTGTCACCTGTTTGGTTATCAACATTCTTCAAAATATCTTCTTCTGTGCTTAAAATAAGAAATAAATTCATACAGTCTAAGAGAAAACTATCTTTTTTTTTCTATACGTGTATTCTATCAATGCCACTGCTTTTAAATCATGAAAGAAACTTTTTTTTTTTTTTACTTATGTTTGTAAAACAGTATTTTTATGTCATGTATTGAAAACAGATTTTCTACATTTATTGTTCAATTAATATATGATGTTTTTAATGAAGGGATTAGAGAAGGAAGACAAAAGTAATTGCTTCTAGAGAATGTCAACAGTTTAAGAATATAAGGGGATGAACTTACGTTTTCAAATAGATTGCTGCCCAATGGACATTATGCTGTAAATGTAAGGGTTAGAGTTTGACTGAGATGTTGTAAGCCAGTGGTTTCCAATCCTGGTCCTGGAGTACCCCCAACACTGCATGTTTTTTATCTCTCTCTCTCTCATCTTACATAAACAATGAGGTCCTGGAGTCTTTATCACTGACTACGTTTACATGGACATCAGTAATCTAATTATTTACCTTATTCTAAATAAGCTAATATTATGATTATGGTGTTTACATGAGTTGCTTTTAGAATATTCCTTTCATGTTCCCGTTTTACATGTTATACATAGTTCGATTAATGGCACACATCATTACGTCCCCACGTGACGACATCCGACGTCCCCTCCGGAATTTCACGTATAAACATATAGTTCGTCTTCGTGATGATGCCGAACACTTCACTACTTCAATACCTATGTACTGAAGAGTGGAAACTGAGTGTCTTGATTCTTGAGTATTGCCTTAATCGTATTAAAGTTCGAGTTCAAATCGAGTTTTGTTGTCCATGTAAACGTACTCACTGAGTATTTTAATACGATTAAGACAATACTCTGATTAAGAATTGTACAAATAATTAACTGCACTTGAAGCTTTCATAAAATTAAAAATGAAATACCCAAAACTGTACATGGCATCAAGATGAACTATATGTTTATACGTGAAATTCCGGAGGACACGTCAGATGGCGTCATGTAGGGACGTAATGACGTGTGCCATTAATCGAACTATGTATAACATGTAAAACGGGAAAGTGGAGGTGTGGAGGCCAAGATGGCGGTGATGTAGGTGGTTGCGTAGTTTTTCTTCAGGGAAGTTTAAGGTGAAGAATGTGAAAATGGACTAGCAATTTAAAATGTACTGAAACGTCTAAATTCATTATAACAAGGGGGTTATCATATTTACTTTTTAATTATATATTGTTTTATTTATTTATTTTTCATATAATTTTTTCCCCCTTATTTATTAGGTCTTTTGTGTAGTTTGTTTCCTGCATACAATGATGTAGTCATAAAATTATTTTTTACATTTGTAGCACATTTTTATTTTATTTTATTTATTTATTTTGAATTATCATTTAATTAATTACCCTTTTTTTCCTCTCTTTTTTCTCATTTAATAGTTCTGTGATTGTAAATTTTGACACTTCTAAGAGATTTGACATCTATCTTGGAGTTAGGCAGGGCTGTCCGATCTCCCCGTTTTTGTTTGTTTTAGCCACAGAGTTACATTGCCTGAGCATTAACCACAATGAAAATTTGAAAGGAATCTCTATTTTTGACAAGGAGGTTCAAATTGTGCAGCTAGCTGATGACACCACATTGTTTTTGGATGATAAAAGGCAGTTACCTAAAGCTTTGGAGTTAGTTGAACAATTTTCGTGTGCCTCTGGTCTAAAAATAAATATTTCAAAATGCGAAATTATTCCAATTCATGACATGGATAACACATCTTTAGAAAATATTCCAGTTAAAAACATATTTTAACATATACATAAACAATATTACTAAAAACCCAATAACCAGACATTTCAATTTTTATGAGAAAATGATCAAAACTAAAAACATCTTTAACATTTGGCTTCAGAGAGATCTTTCGTTGTTTGGTAGAGTCCTTTTGTGTAAGGTAGAGGGACTTTCTCGCTTTGTATACCCTGCCCTTTGAAAACTCTTTCAGCACTTAACAATAATGGTGCTATCTCAAAAGATCCAAGAGTAATTTCAGAATTTGTTACCATATTTTATAGTATTCTTTACACTTCCAAATTTAACTATGACATCTGTGAAAAATTTATTGATAAGATTAAGTACAGTATTAAGGTTATTGATAGTGAGTTCAAGAAAATTTGTGATTCCGAATTGTCAGTAGATGAAATTAAGAAAGCTCTAAGTTCAACGAAAATGGGTAAATCGCCCGGTATTGACGGGCTTTCTGTAGAATTTTATGTCCACTTTTGGGAGATTATTAAAATACCTTTATTTTATATGTATAAAGTATGCCTTAGTCAGGGAGATATGACAGCTACTATGAAGCAGGGTGTTATCTCTCTTATACTGAAGCCAGAAAAGGATCTTCTATCAATTGACAATTGGCGTCCTATTACCCTTTTAACAATAGATTATAAAATATTAGCCTCGGTTTATGCCAATAGATTAAGAATTGGTCTGGATTATATTATCTCAGAATCTCAATCTGGATTTATGAAGGATCCTCATATCTCTAACAACATAAGGTTAGTTTTGGATTTATTGGATTATTCTAGTTTGATTCAGTCGGATGGCCTTATTCTCTTTCTAAAAAGCTTTTGATTGTATAGAACACAAATTTATTTTTGTACCTTAGAGATGGTTGGATTTGGTAAATCGTTTAATGACAATCTGGATTTATGACGGATCCTCATATCTCTAACAACATAAGGTTAGTTTTGGATTTATTGGATTATTCTAGTTTGATTCAGTCGGATGGCCTTATTCTCTTTCTTGATTTCTAAAAAGCTTTTGATTGTATAGAACACAAATTTATTTTTGTACCTTAGAAATGGTTGGATTTGGTAAATCGTTTAATGATACTATAGCCATGTTTTATAGGGGTATTAATAGTTCTGTGATTGTACATTTTGACACTTCTAAGAGATTTGACATCTATCGTGGAGTTAGGCAGGGCTGTCCGATCTCCCCGTTTTTGTTTCTTTTAGCCACAGAGTTACTTTGCCTGAGCATTAACCACAATGAAAATTTGAAAGGAATCTCTATTTTTGACAAGGAGGTTAAAATTGTGCAGCTAGCCGATCACACCACATTGTTTTTGGAGGATAAAAGGCAGTTGCCTAAAGCTTTGGAGTTAGTTGAACAATTTTCGTGTGCCTCTGGTCTAAAAATAAATATTTCAAAATGCGAAATTATTCCAATTCATGACATGGATAACACATCTTTAGAAAATATTCCAGTTAAAAACATATTTTAACATATACATAAACAATATTACTAAAAACCCAATAACCAGACATCATTTCAATTTTTATGAGAAAATGATCAAAACTAAAAACGTCTTTAACATTTGGCTTCAGAGAGATCTTTCGTTGTTTGGTAGAGTCCTTTTGTCTGAGGTAGAGGGACTCTCTCGCTTTGTATACCCTGCCCTTTCCCTATATATTAATGACAAGACTATAAAGGAGGTTAATAGATTATTTTTGGATTTCATCTGGAAAAATAGGCCCCACAAATTAAAGAAAGAAATTCTTTCTAATTCTAGAGGTGAGGGTGGCCTTGATTTTTTAGATTTCGCGGACACCATAAACGTCTTTAAAATAAACTGGCTGAAGAGATGCCTTGCAAATCCGACGTCATTATGGTTTTTCATTCCAAATAATATATTTTAAAAACTTGGTGGCCTGTCCTTCTTATTGAAATGCAATTTTTCACCCAGAAAGTTACCCATTGCCTTATCTAATTTTCATCAACAATGTCTTCTTTCTTGGAAATTGTGTTTTGTCCATAGTTTTTCTCCACACAAAATTTTCCTCTGGAACAATGCTGATATAACTGTCAGAAATAAGTCCCTTTTTTTCTCTAAATGGTTAACAACAATCTTAATTGTATTCTATCGGTGTTAGATGATGTTGGCCATATTTTAACTTATGGGCAATTTCTTAATCGCCATGGCTTCCCTGTTCCACCAAAAGAATACAATACATTAATAAAAGCTATACCAACAGGTTTAATTCAATTAGTTAGAAATCACTTATATGTATAGTAAGGGTAATGTTGTGTATCTCGTTTTGTTTTTGGGTGGCATTAACTTTTTAGATAAGAAGTGTAACAACAGACATATTCGCAAGCTTTTTTAAGAAAAAAGAAAGATTACTCCAAGAGGTAAATTCTATTGGAATTTGTTTATAACTGATATAAATTGGAAAAAAGCTTGGTTTTTGCTCAGTAAGTTTTGTATATCTAACAAGGTCAAGGAAGTCCATTATAAAATCCTTCACAAAATCTATCCCGTTAACTCTTCCATTTCTAAATATTCTGACATTGATGAGAATTGTTCATTTTGTGGTCTTATAGAAGAAACAGCTGCCCATTTATTTTTTGATTGTAGCATTACTAACAAATTTTGGGTTGATTTAAGTTTTTATATTTTTGGCACTATGAATGAGGTGTACCATTTTGCCTTCAAAGATATTATTTGTTATTATGAAAACCCAAAACACGTTTCTTTTGAATATGTTGTTAATTTCTTTATTTTGTATGCAAAATTCTTTATAAGCAAAAATGGTGCAAGTCCTCTTTGTCTTACACTTTTCCTTGCTGAATTCAACTCTAATTTCATCTCTTAGATTTATAAAAAACAAAAAAAGTGAAATTTTTTTGATGTTTTATGATGATGTGTTTAAAGACACGTTAACTTTATTATGATGCTTTACTCTTCATGTGAGCGTAAACCCAGGTTTATCTTGTTGTTGATGTAAGTGTGTAAATATTGTCAAAGATTTTCCCTGATGTTGTTTGTATTATATGTTTTCTGAAAAAAATAAAAAAATCTGAAAAAAATAAATAAATAAAAAATAACATGTAAAACGGGAACATGAAAGGAATATTCTAAAAGCAACTCATGTAAACACCATAATCATAATACTGGCTTATTTAGAATAAGGTAAATAATTAGATTACTGATGTCCATGTAAACGTAGTCACTGTTTTATCACACTAATTGATCCACTCAAATGCAAGGCCTTAGATAACTAGAAGATTTAGATATATTGCCCTTTTTATTATTTCCTTCTGTCTCTCTTTGATGTCTCAAATTTAATCTACGAATGCATGGGTGGGAAAAAATGAATAATGCCCCTTTCTGTAATCAAGGTCAGTAGGCCTGCGAAAAGTCTAGGGAGTCAAATAAAATGTTTAAATTAAGAATATTTACATACTTCAGGTGGGCATATTATAGGATGTTGAGGAAGACCAAGGTGGATGAAAATAAACTTGGAAAGTGTACACACAGCGGGTAAAATAAGTATTGAACACATTACCATTTTTCTCAGTAAATATATTTCTAAAGGTGCCGTTGACATGACATTTTCACCAGATGTCAGTAACAACCCAAGTAATCCATACATACAAAGAAAACAAAACAAAAAAGTTCAGAAATTAAGTTATGTGTAATAAAAAGGAATGACACGGAAAAAGTATTGAACACATGAAGAAAGGGTGGTGCAAAAAGGCATGGAAAGCCAAGACCCCAACAGAAATCTATCAGTAATTAGAAAGCAATCCTGCCACTTGTCAATGGAAATAATATTAGCTGGTTCAGTCCCAACACCTTTAGTACAGGATGATGAAGATGAAACAAGGCTGGACATTTCAGCAAGACAATGATCCAAACACAGCTAAGGAAACTCTCAATTGGTTTCAGAAAAAGAAAATAAAGCTGCTAGAATGGCCCAGCCAATCACCTGACTTGAATCCAATAGAAAATAAGAACTAAAGATCAGAGTTCATAGAAGAGGCCCACAGAACCTTCAAAATGTGAAGACTCTGTGGAAGAATGGGCCAGAATCACACCTGAGCAATGCATGCGACTAGTTTCTCCATACAGGAGGCGTCTTGAAGCTGTCATTAACAACAAAGGCTTTTGTACGAAATATTAAATACATTTCAGTAGTTTGATACTTTTTCCCTGTTTCATTTCATTTTATTACACATGACTTAATTTCCGAACTTATTTGTTTAGCTTTCTTTTTTTGGGTTGTTATCGACATCTGGTGAAAATTTCATGTCAATAGCACCTTTAGAAATATATTTACTGAGAAAAATGGTGACGTGTTCAATACTTATTTTACCCGCTGTATATGATAAAAGGAAGTAGGAGGCCTTATGAGAATGTTCATTTGATTATTTACATTTACATTCAGTCATTTAGCAGATTATCCAATCAACTTTGAAAGCCTTTGGTCAATGCCAAATGAATATGTATGATTTTACTGAATAATACTTACGAGCTCATTTTGTAGCTCTCTGATGAATGTTTTGGCCATAACGAGACTACCCTAGATCATGATTTTCAGACAAATACATTTAATTTGATCATTTTATCATTGAGCAGTCTGATTTTAATTTTACAGCCGAATTTCCACCACAACAGGTTTGGAACAACATGAGGGTGAATAAATGATGATAGAATTTTCATTTTTGGGTGAACTATCCCTTTAAATAGTTGTGCAAGTTAAGATGAATAACATATCATACTGCATAAATGTGTACACTTACCACAAGAGCGCGGACTTTGACACTGATCACATTCTTTCTCGTCTCCAAATCTGATATTTCTTTTTGCACCTTCTGTAATTCCTTCCATACTGAGATCTGGACACATTGCACCACACAGATGTTCCGATTACGTGTGCACATTCATTATCTAAAAAAAGCACAAGTGCAGTTCACGTAGCAGTATTGTTTTAATGAATGACATGCAATGTAGTGTCTTACGATAACTCCGACATCAGCTGCCCGCAGATCTCCTTTCCGATTCTCCACCTCCTCCTTCACCGCATCCGTCTCCTCGCACACACGCCGCATGTCCAGTTTAGGTTTGTGACTGTACCCTTCCAGCACATGCTCGTACAGACTGCTCCTGACCGGTCGAGAGGAGCAGGGTCGGCAGGACCGTCTAAATGCACTGCTGACATTGTGTCTTGAAGACGTAAACAGATACAAAGAACAAAACCGTGAAGCTGCCCTTACGGAGGACGCCATGCTGAATAACTGTACAGGAGCCGATAGGATTCATTTCGTCCAAACGCGATTAGAAATGTGATGACTTGTTAAAATAATAATAATAATAATAATAAAGTTTAAAAAGGCTATTTATTTATTATTTATTTATTTATTCATCCTGAAAGCTTATTACACTTTGAAACTCTCAAAAAATTTTCAGCCATATTATGGATATTATGGCTGCATTATTTTAGTGGAAATTATTATTAGTTTTGAAAGGAATTTTACTATGGAAATCATACTGAAATACATAAGACTTTTTTGTATTAAACCGTTTGTACGACCAGTTTGGAAAGTTTTTGCATTAGAACGTGAATGAAATTTTAAAAATGATTAATTAAATAAATAAATAAATTGATTAAATAAATGTAATATTCTATTATGGCAAAAAGTTTTATTGCATTTTTATTTTTTCATCACCTTAAAGTCCGCATGAAATCAAAATTGACTTTATTTACTTTACTAGCGCACATTGCTAGTCTTGATGTGAACAATTAATCCCTGCAAGTTAAGCCGCTGAAAAAAAATAGTTTGTTTTGGTAATCTTTAATCAAAATTTGAACATTTACTTCCGCTCTGGAATGGCATTCCTTTTCTGATGACGTCAGTTTGACGGCTTGGGCAGAATATCCTTAAACACACCCCTCTAACCGTTAGATTGCTATGAGTGAGAGACAGAGAAGGAGGAGCGCAAAAATAAAACCATTCCCTTTATTCAATATAGAGTGGTGGAACTATGATGTCACTCTGTAGGCAAAAACCCGGAAGCGACGTTAAATTTAAATGTTTACGGCCACATGAAGCTGATAGAAAGCAGAAAGATTGAGGATTTTCTAGAAGCAAGGATAAAATAACATTTTGTGTACCCATCCTAACAAAACGATAGCTGAAATGTGGTACTTTATTCACTAAAATAAGTTTAATCTTACCATATCCAAAACTCGCTCACTCTGCTGTTATTTAATCGATTAAATGCATTAGAATTTTATTGAATTGTATGTGGAGACACGTTTTTAATTAAAATATTCATATTAATCAAAGATTTATTCACTTTTAATGCACCTTATTTCGAAACGTACAGAAATACGTGCTTTCATATGTCCTTTAGTTATGATTATTTTATTTATTCACTATACTATTTATTACTAGTGTCTCATTTCAGTTTTAGTTTGGCTTTAGTTTTGTATTTATTCCAGTTTATATGAAAAGGTTCATGTAGCATGGATTAAAATTAATATACAGAGTAAATCCTTTTCACTGAACCTGTTAAAAATAAGTTTGAAAAGTTGTGGGAAGCGTGGTGGTGACGTCGAAGGCGAGCGACCGTGGTGCTGTAGTTCGTTTATAGCCTAAGTTTAGCTTTTAGGTTCTGGCGCTTTTATTTTGGCTTCAAAATTCATGAGAATTATATTATTTTGTGAAGATTGTCTTGATGGACAAAACGTGTAAGTTTCATGAACTATGATTGAACACAGAGCTTATTTTTTGCATAATCCAAACGCCTATGGAAAAATCCCATTGGTTTTTTGTGGAGGGAACCAGTGTGATGCTAACAGCCGATCCGCATACAAAGTGACGTCATAGTTCCCCCACTCTATTCCGTTTCAGCTGGAAATACGTCACTACACTGAAATAAAGTCGGCAGCAACTTCCGGTTCACGCGGACTTTAAGGGATTTTGTAAAAGAAAGTCATTGTGAAATACACAAAACCTAAGTTTTACTCTCAAGTGCGTAGATGTGTGTAACGTTATATAAACATTTCCCAGAATAAGGATATTATTTACCACAAAGACATCTTTTTTATTGCACACAACACGTCCATAAACAATGTCCTTTGGAGAAAACATTTTAAGGTGAGGAAACTTCGTAAATATCAAGCAATAATGCTGCATACATACAAAATGCATTATCAGTAGTTTCAGTATTGTCGCAAAATACACATGTACGTATTTATTGTATCAAATCCAAATCTTCGTCGTAAGATTTCACTGCATGGATATAAACCGTTTAATAATTTTAAATGAGTTTCTTCAGCTTTGGGAGTTACAAATTTAAGGTTCTCGGAAACGGAAGTAAATATCCGTCACATCCGATAAATCGGCCAATGAGCAAAGCGGAAGTTTAGTGTGTTGTTCCGGCAAGTGACAGAATCCCTCAGCTTGCTTTGCCTCCAATCATGGAGCAATGTTGGCAGCTGTGAGCAATAGTTGACGTTACTGATCAAACAATCATTTATTTCTCCCGGGACTACGTTTTCTCTGGGCCAATCCGGATTACCAGCCTTTAATAATCTGCATGGAGCCGTGGTCGACAGTGTGGATGTATCAGAAGCGCGTGTATATTTTTGTGCTCATATGCTAAGGATGGACAACACACCGTAATGAGCCGACCAATTTGCGCTGAAACTACCCAGGAAGGTCAAGGCGTTGTTAACGGGCCGAAGAGTATCGGGCCGTCTGTACCATTGTGGCACCCTGAGAGCCTTGATACACAAAATCGAACTCAAGACACCGCAAGAATTAAGAGAATATCCATCACCCAGATCTGTACCGTTGGGGTCAACTCTCACACTTTCTGATAGAAATCTTCACCTCTCATGGTAATATTTAAAAAAAAAAATGTACACGATTTTATTGGACAAGAGTTTTATGCTCGGTTAGGCTGTTACTGTATTTGGGTGGAGGGCACATTTCGTTTTGCAGTCTAGTATTAATATTTTATTTATATACATACGGTGCATGAAGAATCAGGTTACTTTGGCAATCCCATTACTAATATTCTGATCAACAAATAGCTTTTGGGAAATGTTTTGATGAGGGAAGAATCCTGGAAATAGCAGGGAATTGTTAAATAAAACAAAATATACCCTGGCTAGAAACCTCAAAAGAAAGTCTCGGAAATGTCTGGAGTGAGCATATTTTAAAAGAAAATATGATTGTTTCTATGTGTATTCAATCAATGTTACTGCTTATAAATGATTCATTTTTTTAATTTGATAATCTAAACATGAGTTACAGAGATTTCCTTAAATATCTTTGAAATCCTGATACTATTTTTTTTTACATATATGCATGTATGTGTGTATTTGTTATTCTGTTGTATGTACTAAATAGGTTTTCTACCTTTTTGTTGTTCATTAATATATGGTGTTTTTGATGAAAAGTAACAATTGAGGTTATGCCATACATGTAAGCGTTAGAGTTTGACTAATAAGCATGGAGATGTTGTAAGTTATCCGAGGCACTCAAATACAAGGCCTCAGAAAACTTGCCGGAATACTGGCCTTCTCTTTCTGTCATACAGAAGAATAAGCTATATTGCCCTTTTTATTATTTTCATCTCACTCTGTTTCAAATTTAGTCTACGAATATTGTAAGAAACAACTTGTGAATAATGCCTCTTTCTGTGGTCAAGATCAGTAGGTCTGGAAAAAGTCTAGGGAGTCAAATAAACTGTTTAAATTGAATTGTAACATATGTAAATTGTAAACTGTTCATTTGATTATCCAGTCATCTTTGAAAGTCTTTATTCAATGATAAATGATTTTGTATGGTTTTACTCTGTTTTGCTTAGTCATTTTGTAGCTCTCTGAGGTATATTTCGGTCAGAGAGACTGCCCTGGATTGCGATTTTCAGTCAAATACATTTAATTTATCATTTTGCCTTTGAGTGGCCTGACTTTAATTCTACAGGTGAATTTCCAGCACATATATATATATATATGTATATATGTATGTGTGTGTGTGTGTATGCATATATGTGTATATATATATATATATATGTATATATGTTCAGTTCAGCCCTAGAAACCATAAATGTGACCACAGCATTATACTGTCACTATATGAGCATTTTATAAATGACATGTTATAAACAATGTATTTTTAAATTAACTTGCCACAGATGACTACTGTCAGAGGTGGTGCGGTTACCTGGCGACCACAGCCATGGCAGGATGCAGATAGAGGTGGTGGAGAGCCTCTCTCGGATAGCGACTCGGAGGAAGAGGATTTTCCTGATGACTACTCGACTCCCTTGGGGGAATATGTAACTCAGGGTGAGACGATGGTTGTAGTTTTGAACATTGATTGTTGGATAATTTATACTGTTATTATAGAATTCTGGATTGTGTAATGTAGCTAATTTCTTATTTCATTTTAAATTTCTCATAACAATCTGTACAGGACATGCTTCAATCTAACTGCTTTATTGCTCTTTATATGTCCCAAATAATAGCACAACAGCAGTAGATGCATTGGGGTCCATAAGATTCATTTAAACCTTAAAATAAGGTTTTAGGCTTGTAAAAAAAAGCATAAAAGAAAAGCTAAAATGTAAAATGCAGAAAAATGTAACATTTTGTCACTATTCAAATAAAGTAAATGTGTAATTTTAAAAAATCAGATTAGAATTACATTAAATAATAATGCAGTCACCTTTAAACCCCACAGATCCAGTTCTGCGATAATGAGTAAACAAAAACTTTTCATTGCTTCAAAACAATGAAACAGCATTACATTTATCAAATGTGGCAATGTAACAGTCATGAGGTGAGAGGTGAGGTGTCCAAGTCGCAACCTCTAACTACTGGGGTGCCTCAGGGCTCACTCGCATAAAATTTAAGGCATTAATGTTTGCCTACAAAACCACCACAGGTTCTGCACCCCTTTACCTACATTTATTACTTCAGACTTATGTGCCCTCTAGAAGCTTGTGTTCTGCAAGTGAACGTAGCTTTATTGTGCCATCCCAAAGAGGCACAAAATCACTTTCACAGACTTTTACATTACATGTTCCCTCCTGGTGGAAAGACCCGCCCAACTCAATCCGAACAGCTTAGCCATCTTCAAGAATCGACTAAAAACACACCTCTTCCATCTTTATTTGACCCTTTAACTCTAGCACTCTCTCTTCTAATTCTATTCTTTAAAAAAAAAAAAAAAGCTAACACTAGCTTCTCTGTTCGTTTTGTATTATATCTATTTGTATCCTTTTTATTTATTATACAATTAACATTTGTAAGTTGCTTTGGATAAAAGCGTCTGCTAAATGTAAATGTAACCGTGATTAGAACATAGATTAATCATTTAGCCACCTTTTTATGAGCTTTGCTTTTTTCTCTTTGTCATCTCATTCAGGGTTAAAACAGCTGCTTGATGCTCAGCAGTTGTGTGATGTCACTCTTCTGGTGGAGGGAAAAAAGTTTATGTGTCACAGGTAGGTTTTATGGTTTCAGCTTTGAAGGTTGTCTAATTGTAATATTGTACGTAAAGTGTTTTTTTTTTTTCATAACTTGAATAATTTCAAAAGTGGCATACAATCTAATGTACCCAACTATTAAACTGCATGATGAATTTTGAATAATGAAAAAGATTATAATTATATGTATTTCAGTATAATGAATGATACAGTACCATTCAGTCCGTAAGATGTTTTTTAACAAATTGCTTTTATTCAGCAAGGATGCATTAATTTGATCAAAAGTGACAGTAAAGACATTTATGATGTTACAAAAGACTTATTTTAAATAAACACTGTTCTTTTGAACTTTCAATTCATCAAAAATTCCTGGAAAAAAGCAGCAAAACTGTTTTCAACATTGATAATATAAAAGTGTTTCTTGAGCAGCAAATCAGCAGATTAAAATGGTTTCTAAAGGATCATGTGACACTAAAGGCTGGAGTAATGGCTATTTATAAAAAATATATATATATTTTCTAATAACAATTAAAACTAACAATGTTTTAAATAGTTTAAATATCACAAAATAATTAATGTTTTTACTGTATTTTTATTCAAATAAATGCAGCCTTGGTGAGCATAAGAGACATGCTTTTACATAACATAAAAAAAAATCTTACCGATCTCAAACTTTGAAATGGTAGTGTACACATAAAACTGTTCCGTTTTGACGTGTGCTGTTTTTCTTTTTTCAGAGTTCTTTTAGCAGCAGTCAGTCCATATTTCCGTGCCATGTTTACCAGCCCTCTTGTAGAGTCTCGTCTTACTGAGATCCGACTGGAAGAGGTGACACCTTCTGTTATGGAGACAGTTATCCACTTTGTTTATACAGGAGAAGCAGGTCTTAGTCTTGACACAGCAGAGGACTTGTTTGTAGCAGCCAATCGTCTTCAAGTGATGCCCTTGCAGGACCTTTGCTCTAGGTAAAATTTAGATGTGATCCTATTGTAATCGTTCTACTTTGTATCTTGTCTTGCTGATACTCACATTTTATTTTCATATATGTTAGATTCCTTTTTGAACACCTATCTGTGGAGAATTGCCTGGGCATGTACTCTCTGGCTCGTTCACATCATGACCAGCTGCTTCTTCGGGCTTCTTTGAGACTGGTGGGCCAGCATTTCCCTCGAGTGGCCCGGCAGCGAGATTTCCTCCTGTTGGACCCAGGAACTCTTGGCAGCTTGTTGGAGTCGGATCGATTGGGTGTGGAGTCTGAGACTGAAGTATACGATGCAGCAAGGCGATGGGCAGAATACCAGCCGGCTGATCGTTACAGTCACATGCCCAATTTGTTACGCCATTTACGCCCCGGTCTTTTCGGCCCTGAAGAGAGCCACCGAATGAACCAAGAACTTGGACCTCGAGCCACTACTGAGGGCATGGGAGGACCATTGAGGCCTCGAGAAGGCATGTTTGAGAAGAAAATAGTCTGTGTAGACCTTAAGCCAAGGGAGGATGAGTCTTTACAGAAAAGGGACTTCACGGTGGATTGCTTCGACCCTCGTTCAGGGAAGTGGGAGAAGCTGGCAGCCTTGGGCTCGTTGCTTTGTCCCGGCTGCACTGCTGTCGGAGGTCGACTGTTTGTGGCGGGAGGCATCCTGCGGAGTTCCGAGGTCTCCTCAGAACTTCATGAGTACGATGTTGTGCTAAACCGCTGGATTGTACAGCCATTGATGGCTGAACCACGCGCGATGTTGGGTCTTCTTGGCTGCGGAGGTTTTTTATACGCTCTTGGTGGCTGTAACCGATCAGCCTTTCTGGACACATCTGAAAAATTTGACCTTAACAAGCTGACCTGGGCATCAGGACCTCGTTTGCCATTGCCATTGCGTTCTTTTGCTTGCGCTGCTCTCCGCTGTCGTCTCTACTTGCTTGGTGGTACCACACTGGAGCAGAGCAGGGCTGTGGTGCATGCTGGTGTGCTTATATACCACACGGTTACAAATACCTGGAGCCGTGTCGCCCTAGACTCTGGCGCCACCTGCCTGGCTGGAGGCGTGGCAGTACGTGGCGGCGTTTGTGCCATTGGTGGTTACTTGCGTGATGCCGCCAAGTTCCTCAATGGCAACTACACCCAGGCTGAACCACTAGATGCCACAGGACGTGTGTTGTTCTTCCGAGAAGGAAGAGGATCAGGAGTAGAGCGGGAGGTGGCAGTTGGAGTAGAGCGAGGGGGTGGTGGTAGCGACCGTGCACCTAGTCCGGTGGTTTTTCCTGGCCTGCCAAGGCGGATTGCAGCTGGAGGTGTGGCTAGATGGAAACGCAGGATTTATGTGTTGGGTGGTGAGAATGGATCGAGATTTTATGATAGCGTCTACTGCTGGAAACCTGGCTGGCGAAGCTGGGTCCAAAGGCGGGAGAAATTACCTGGGGAAACGGGAGGTGTTAGCCAGTTTGGATGTACCACCCTGAAGTTCCCAAAAAAACACATTTTAGCACGTCTTCGGGCTGCTCAACAGAAACGGGGAAAGGAGAAACGACCGACCCGGTCATGCAGACTCATGCGGATCGACAGGACAAGTCAGGCAGTGTGATTTTTCAGTGAGACATGGGCATTTTGGAAACATTTATGCACCTACTTTTACATCTTTACTCTTGGTTGATGTCTAGATGTTTTGAAATTCATTATTTCATTTCTGCAAGCTGAACGCAAGTTTTTGTTTACTAAGTATTGACAGAAAATATACATTTTGGATATGATTTCCGAATGTTTTGCTCTTAATAATGATAATTTTTCACAGATTCCCATATTTGATTTTAGAAATGGTATCGTCTTGGGGAATAATAAACTGTTTGAATCACAGCAAAAACAAGTTATACGCATGCTTAACTCAATGAGGAAAAAGGGGTTGGATGGAGGCTGAATATAGTTTTACACACATTAGAACATTTAGATTGCTACCATAACAGCGGTTGAAAGTCATAGCTTAATATGGGATCTCTTATAATCAGTGTAAGATGCTTCAAATCTTAATCTTTTTTTTTTTTTTTTTTTGATGACAGTGGTTTCAAATTACATTTATGTTAAACTGCTGTTAAGCAACATCACGAGATTCATCCAGGTTTTCCATCAACTAGCATTTCTATGCTGTATCCCAAAATTTGCATTAAAATGTTGGATGGAAAAACCATCATGTGAATGTAATTTGCATAATGTGCTTAATATATGTATACACTTCGTTTGAGGTGAATGATTTTATGTATTATTATTTGGTTAGAAAATGCATAAACTACAATGCAAGTACATTTACAGATGAAATTGTTAGACGTGCATTCAGAAGATATCATGTGATTAAATAAATTGCTTAGAGAAGAAAAAAACATGTTGCTCTAGCCAGTCTGAAATTTTTTCTTGCAGATGATTGCTAGCACACATGAAGTTTGTTAGAGTGTTATATCTGCACACTCTAAACCACATGCAATTTATTACATTTAATAAAGGAGCAGATTTCCCATTGACTACAATTTCCATTTCTATTTTTTATTTTTTGTATTGAACGTATGGTGCAAATTGTTTTTGCGTTATATTGTTTTGTCTAATGCAATCATAACTAATGTGATAACTAGGCATGGGCCAGTATGAGATTTTGACGGTATGATAACCTTAAGCAAAAATATCACGGTATTGTCGTTACAGCTCTAAAATGTGTTATTTTTTTAAATGACCGGGTAAAAAAAAAAAAATTTTCCGCTGTACACAATATGTTTTGTTTTTGAGCAACATACAGAATATTAGGAACAGTAGACTTTGTTTATTTTTTCTTGGATTTGTTTCCTAAAAAAGAAAAATAAAGACTGACATCTTTATTTAACCTAAATCGATAATTACAGTTATGCACCAACAGGAGGAGGGTCATGTTACTCTCTACACTGCACTCAACTTGAGGGATTCCTACACCTTCAGTCTTTGAGGAGACATGAAAAACGGTGCATACCGCAGGAACGGTATAACGAAAAATATTAGTGGTTTTGAAACCGTGACATTTTCAAATCGCGGTATACCTTGAAATCGGCCCATGCCTAGCCTGTATATAAGATTAGTATTGACGAAGTTCAGAGGCTGTCATATGTGGATCAATTTACTATGTTGTGTATTCAATGGATTTATTGCATTTAAAAATTTTTTTTAAAACTATCATGGATTTATTGCATTTTGGGGAAAAAATAATAAAATTTTATAATAAATCTTTGAAAATCAAAATCTGGATTTTAATTTTTAATGTTATTATAACCTAAAGATGCTATGTGAAAGTTTGAAACAGAAAATA
>NW_015625613.1:352832-374622 GCF_001515625.1 Sinocyclocheilus rhinocerous | reverse complement strand
GTCTTTGAGGAGACATGAAAAACAGTGCATACCGCAGGAACGGTATAACGAAAAATATTAGTGGTTTTGAAACCGTGACATTTTCAAATCACGGTATACCTTGAAACCGGTAATCGGCCCATGCCTAGTGATAGACCCAGATGATAACCGCTGATGAACAACATTATGTAATTCTAAATGATGAGGCTATTCAGGTTTAATGTTGCAAACCCTACTGTATTTTAAATGACCTGTAATTCACAAATGCATTTACTATAACTGTCCCGAATTCATACTTATTTAATGCAACTTAAACTGCAATGCAATAAAATATAAACAAAACTTAAATGTATTTCATTAATTGCCAAGGCAGCATTTCTCATTTTCATTTAGTTTAACTTTATGTACTAAAATAACTACAACTGAAATAGCGATAATAAAACTGAAATAACGAAAATAATGAATAAAAATGTTATAGACAATAAAAAAAACCTAAAAAAACTAAAAAAAATATAAAACTAAAAAAAATATTACAATAAAAAAACATTATAATAATAATTGGAATATAAAACACAAACTAAAAAAAAAAAAAAAAAAAAAAAAACGATATCAAATGAAATCAAGAAACACACTTTCTCTTTGACTGAAATTTCTGTCTTTTAATCTCACATTACTGAACTAACATTGAACAAATAATGCAACAAAACATGAGTCTTAACATTAACACAATCCATGTTATAGTCCTTAAGTATCTTGTGATTTTTGTGGAGTCCACTTGAAGTTGGACATCTCTGGAAGAGTTAATGATGACAGTGATTGATTTTCTGCACATCGTTGTAACGCACTGTTCAGCTTGCCCTCAATGAAGTGGATCAGTATACGTATCTGTAGTGCTTTAATGGCATCTTTTTGGGTTTAGCTGGTCATCTCATCTGAAATGTTTTAAAGCATAGACTCGCAATAGAAACCAAATGACTGCTTTTTGTATGATTGTTTTCATTTTGTTTCTAAGTTATTGTAATTTTGTCTTACAGTAACATTTTCGCAGAGACAAAGAGACTATCATCTGATGTCAAACAGGTCTGTTTGTTTTTAAAGACCTACAACTGTCAAATATTGAACATTGTTTGAATGGAAAGTCTGTGCTCTGGCTTGCATTAAATAAATTGAACAGAAGTTCCTTTGTTGCTTGTCCTGCAAATAGAAGTGAGCTGTTGTTGCATTTGAAAAGCAGTGAAGTAGTGATAATGTCACACACCAAAGTACAGGATTATTAACCAGACCTTAGTGACACAACTGATGCATTCACAAGCTGATCATCCATGAAAGAGTTGATCCCTCCTCTTCTAGTTATTTCCAAATACGGTTAGAACTGTACTGTTGGGAACATTATTTTAGGTGTTGGTGAGAAACAAGCATGTTAATTAAAAAAGAAAAGAAAATGCTATTCTGCTGATGTCAGCATAAAAAAATCTATGCAAAATAATGTTTTATCACATAATTTAGCCTGTTACTCTAATTATGCTTGTATAATACTGTAATAAGGCCTATATGAAAAATTTAAGTCAAAGTTAAGTCTATTTTAATACATAAGAAATAAGCATGATCACATGATGTTATTAATGAAAATACTTTAAGTAGTTGCAATTTTTTTCATGATGACATTTTGAATAGTCTGCTCAAGGGTGTTTCTCTGCTTTTGAAAAAAAATGTTAATGCTTCTTCATATGCTTTTTTGAAATCATAAAATTATTTAATTAAAGTACTACAATTTAAGCACTACATTGTTTTGTTTTCTACTAAAAGTACCACAGCATTAGTTAAGGTGTAAGTTTAGCATTTAAAGTCTTTTCTAAGTGGCTAGTAATAAGTAAATGATTGTTAATAATATTCCTTCATCAGCTTTTTTTTGCCATGTGGGCAAAGATCATGGATTTTACCCTCAAATCCTGTATGAAGAAATGTTTTCCTCCTCAAGTGCCTCATCCGTTGGATGCTTTATGTTTTGTCACCTCACAAATGATATCAGCATCGTGTCTGTCTGTCTTCAAAAATGGAAAACACTACAGCGAAACATGTAACCGTCAACAATCCAGCTGACATCAGTGTAATCGTTGGCTACTTTATGGTGGTTATTGCAGTAGGAATTTGGGTTAGTAAAAGTTTGTTCTTGTGTGTTTTAACATTTTAACAACTGCATGTCTGTTAACAGAACTACGTTTTTAATTTGTGTAGAACGTGGTAAAAAGAAATATTCTTTTTTTTTTTATCTTAGTCTACATTTAGGACTAATCGTGGCACAGTAAGCGGCTACTTTCTTGCAGGTCGGACCATGGTATGGTGGCCTGTGAGTATTAAATATTAAATTTTAATAATGATAAGCTTAATTAAAAACTGAAAAAAAATGTGTAGTTTTTAAATGTTGTCACGCTCTTTTGTCACTATGAAAATAAAAGTTGTGACTGTATCTAAAGATTTCAATGCTTATTTTAAAGCGTTCTCCTTTTTCTATGTATGTATTTCTCTCACACCACACACATAGGTGGGAACTTCTCTTTTTGCGAGCAACATTGGCAGTGGTCATTTTGTTGGTCTTGCAGGAACAGCAGCTGCAAGTGGAATCGCTGTCGGGGGTTTCGAATGGAATGTAAGCTATATATTTAAATATAGAAAAGTATCGTGCTTTGTCATTGGTAAAAGTCTAAGTCTAAAAGTCCAATTATTCGTTTCAAGCATTTCTGTTTCACAGGCATTATTTATTGTTTTGTTGCTGGGCTGGGTGTTCGTCCCTGTTTATTTAACTGCAGGGGTATGTACATTTTTCATTTTTTGCGGTGATATTTTAGATGAAAAATGTTAATTTGAATAATATGAGTGACTATTTTTTATTTTTTTTTTTACAAAAGGTGATTACAATGCCTCAGTACCTCAAGAAAAGATTTGGAGGGACTCGAATTAGCTTGTATCTCTCTGTCATTTCACTTTTGCTTTACATCTTCACAAAGATTTCCGTAAGTATAAATACATGTCTTGATAATATAAAACACTGAAGAATCATAATGCGCGCTTTGTTACACTCAAAAAGGGCACCAATTCATTCTCTCAATGACTCTCTCGCTGAACATAGGTTGACATGTTCTCAGGAGCAGTTTTTATACAGCAGGCTCTTGGCTGGAATATCTATGTTGCAGTGATTGCCCTGCTCTGCATAACAGCACTCTATACAGTCACAGGTAAAATCAGCTACTGATCCATCTCATTCCCCTCTAGATGTTTCCGCCTTTGGCAGACATTTTCATCTAAAGAAATTTTGAAGATTGAAACATTGAAGACAAACATTTTGTCAGATCATGCATTTCTTGGGAATCAAACCCAAGACCATGGCATTATTCTATTGTTTGAATGCTTATAATCGCTAGAAAACAATCGGTTTTGGACAGACAATATGTTATATAGATATTAAATAGCCTTTTTGAAACAAATAATCTTTTAATGCGTTAAAATGTGACATGCAATGTCTCTGTAGGAGGACTGGCTGCATTGATGTATACAGATACTGTCCAAACCTTTGTTATCATTGCTGGAGCCTTCGTCCTCATGGGATTCTGTATGTACCAATTGCTTATCAAAATTCATTGTCTTATCATTATTCACAGTTTGATGACAGCTTGCATATGGCACAATGTAATGAGACAGCACATGCTCTTCTTACTTGTTTATTTTTTAAGTTAACCATCAGCTAAGTTTAAGCACTAATCATCTATGATTTAAAACAAAAATAAACAGTTTTAGTTAGTATTACACTAAAAAAAAGAAGAAAAAAATGCATTCATTTTTTCACAGGTGTTTTACCCATATTTTTAATTCTGCATTGCACTGTGTTTTAGGGTGAAAGGAACTGACTGTTAACCTAAAAGTTAAATATTTTGCATATATTGCATAAGTATTCAGTCCACACTTATGAACTAGGTAAAGGGTATGAAATAATAGCCATCACCTCATGAATGTGCAAAAGTTTACAAAGTTTTTTTTTTTTTATAACATTTTTACATTAACAAACAAACAAAAATGTACAAATACTTGTGTAAATAACTTGTCAATACAGATTAACTACTATATAATAAACTGCTACTTGTGTTGTCCCCCATTTGTCAATAGCCTTCTATGAAGTTGGAGGATACAGTGCTTTACTGGATAAATATAGTTTATCTTTGCCATCTCAGAGGAGTTTTAACATCTCTGAACAATGTTACACTCCACGCGAGGATGCCTTTCATTTACTTAGAGATCCCATAACTGGGGACCTGCCATGGCCCGGCGTGTTATTTGGCATTGCAATTATTGGTAGCTGGTACTGGTGTACTGATCAGGTAAGGACAGGGTATTTTAAGGATAAAGAACTATATATACATATATATATATATATACAGTGGCATAATATATGAGTGTGTACTGTGTATATTTATTATGTATATATAAATACAAACACATGCATGTATATATTTAAGAAACATATGGTATGTTATATTAAATATATTTATATATAATATAAAATAAGTGAGTGACGTGACATGTGGCCAAGTATGGTTACCCATACTCAGAATTAGTGCTCTGCATTTATCCCATCCAAAGTGCACACACACAGCAGTGAACACACACACACACACCGTGAACACACACCCGGAGCAGTGGGCAGCCATTTTTTTGCTGCGGCGCCCGGGGAGCAGTTGGGGGTTCGGTCCCTTGCTTATGATATATTATGTAAACAAAAACTTTTATTTTGGATGCGCGATTAATCGTTTGACAGCACTAATATATATATATATATATATATATATATATATATGTGTGTGTGTGTGTACGAAAATATATATATAACTCTGCCATCATCCTTGCTTAATTGTTCACATTACATTACATTACATTATGTATTCTACAGGTAATTGTGCAGCGCTGTTTGGCTGCCCGCAGTCTGACGCATGTAAAGGCCGGATGTATATTGTGTGGGTACCTCAAACTACTCCCTATGTTTCTCATGGTGTTTCCAGGCATGATCAGCAGAGTGCTTTACCCTGGTATGCATTGTAATATGAACATATTTAATATGACATGTCTTTATAATTACAATCTTGATCAAGGAATACCAGTACCATTTTTATTTTCTTAGATGAAGTAGGTTGTGTGGAGTCAAGCATCTGTACGAAAGTGTGCGGCACAGCAGTTGGCTGCTCCAACATTGCCTACCCCAAACTAGTGGTTTCTGTAATGCCAACAGGTAATAAACATAATTTATTGTTCCAGTGTTTTTAACCTGATAGTATCCCCTACACAAAATGAATGTATGAGTTTAACTGAATTCACAAGCTGTTCTGTTTACACGTAATTTCTTTCTATTTTCTTTCTCCTCTAATCAATTCCTAAACAGGTCTCAGAGGTCTAATGCTGGCAGTCATGTTGGCAGCTCTCATGAGCTCACTAGCCTCAATCTTCAACAGCAGTAGCACCTTGTTTACCATGGACATTTGGACTCGTATTCGGCCTCAAGCTAGAGATAAAGAGCTCATGATTATAGGAAGGTTTGTAACACACTGCCTGTGTAAGAGTGTTGAGGTATACTGTTTATCTTATAGTACAAATGGCATCAAACTGTTCCTGAACTTACCGATTCTTGTTCTAATTCCTCTAACGATACAATTAATGATTCTTTTGAGGATCTGTGAAAAAAACATTGTTCAGAAAATAATTCGAATTTGTTTACATCACTTGCATCAAGCAACTTTCCTATTTTTGTTATCTCCACAGTACTCTCATGGCAGTTCGTAACCTGTTTCCATTTTGGTGAATTGGTGGCAAATTTAATTGAGCGAAATCTGCTTACAATCCATTGATGGTTGGGTTTAGGGGCAGACTTTTGTGCTTGCTTTTTTTCCTAGATATGTTTTCATACAAATCAAATGGTTCAAATCCATATAAGAATTTGCCAGTTTTTACATGAGGTTGGGTTTGTTATCGCTCATAACCTCGGGCCAGTTGTTCAAAAGTAATCTGATCGGATTGGATCAAATCTTGAAAATGGTTTGTTCAAAAGAAAAAAAAAAGAATTCTGAATTCAGATTAGATCACAAAATCCAATCTTGGTTTTAATCTGGATCAAATCGCCAGTTTGTGTTGTTCAAAACGTTTTAGTAAGGTTAGGTTGAAAAACCAGCAAAAAAGTAAGATGGATTACCTGATCCTGGTTACCAAAACATGGGATTTCCAAATCCAGATAATTCTGATCCAGATTAAGCTTTTTAAACAACTGGCCCCTCATTATATATATATATATATACACATTGCACTCATGAACACATGTATTAACTTGTGTGACAGGGTGTGGATACTCTGCATTGTCGCCATTAGCATTTGTTGGATCCCAGTTGTCCAGGCAGCCCAGAGCGGTCAGCTGTTTGATTATATTCAATCTGTGACTAGTTACTTAGCTCCACCTATTGCAGCAGTCTTCTTCCTTGCAATTTTTATGAAGAGGGTCAATGAGTCAGTAAGTAACTGCTTTAAACATATTTAGTCTTTGTTTAATGCCACATCAGAACACAAATTGACTAAAAGCTTGCATCTTCACTTTTCGCTCCTTAGGGGGCCTTCTGGGGTCTGATGGGAGGACTGGTTATGGGTCTGTGTCGTATGGTACCCGAGTTTGCATATGGCTCAGGAACCTGCCTTATTCCCTCCAACTGCCCAAAACTTATATGTGGAGTTCATTACCTTTACTTTGCAGTGCTGCTCTTCTTCTGCACTGCTATCCTGGTGCTTTTTGTAAGCTACAACACTCCACCCATAGAGGACAAACATGTAAGGTTTTAGCCACTGCTGAAGCTACTTTAAGAATACTTCTCTGTATTTATAACATTTACCTTTTCTCTTTACCAAGCTCCATCGACTTGTCTTTACCTTACGCCATTCTAAAGAAGAAAGGGTCGATCTGGACTGGGAAGAGGAGGAACGAGGAAGAAAAGCTCGAAGAGAGGCAGATGAAAAGAAAAAGGTCGTAGCGGAGGAGGATCAAAGTAAGATTATTTATTTTAGAATTGTTTGAATAGAATTGTAGATAAAATGTATATTTGTATGTGTAGGTCAGGGGTGTCCAATGCCACTCCTGGAGGGCCACCATCATGCAGAGTTTAGCTCCAATACTAATTAAACACCTGAATCATCTAATCAAGGTCTTAAGGATTACTACAAACGTCCAGGCAAGTGTGTTGGGCAGGTTGGAGGTAAACTTTGCAGAATCTTTGGCCCTCCAGAAGCAGGATTGGACACCTCTGGTGTAGGTCAAACTAACTTCTATGCGTAATGATACATATTTAAATTCTTTGCTCTTTGACATAGTTGAACGTGGTGACCGATCCATAATGATGATGATTATTGGCTGGTTTTGTGGCATAAGTGATACTCAGGCTCCAGAGCCCACAGAGGAGGAAGTGACTGAAGCATCAAAACAATTACCTGACATAAGTGAAGACCCACTGTGGAAGAATTTGGTCAATGCTAATGCTCTAATAATGATGTCTGTGGCTGTTTATTTTTGGGGTTACTATGCATGAGGGCAAAAAACAATGATCATAGTATATAATTCAGTGTTTCCCAACCCTGGTCTTGGGATCAAGACTCTCCCTAATCAAACACATCTGTTTCGACTCATCAGTCTGGAACCCTCTGAAATGAGTGCGTCATATAAGAGAGACATCCAAAGTGTGTACTGTTGGGAGCACTACAGGGTTGGGAAACACGGATTAAATTAATTGAATTCTTCACACAAGTTTAAATGGATCAATGAAAAGGCAATTAAATCATTTTAGACGTTTAATTAAAAGAATAATCATTTGGATTGCTATGTTGGATTTCACTTTTAAAGGAACACTCCACTATTTTTGAAAATAGGCTCATTTTCCAACTCCCCTAGAATTAAACAGTTGACCGTTTTCGAATCCATTCAGCCGATCTCCGGGTCTGGCGGTAGCACTTTTAGCTGTAGCTTAGCATAGATCATTGAATCTGATTAGACCGTTAGCATCTCGCTAAAAAATGACCAGAGTTTCGATATTTTTCTTATTTAAAACTTGACTCTTATGTAGTTACATCGTGTACTAAGACCGACGGAAAATGAAAAGTTGCTGCCGTTTTACTGCCGTACCATGGGTGCAGCAGGCGCAATGATATTACGCAGCGCCTGAAAATAGGCTAACTTCCGTCAACATAACCAACGTGACCACCTGCTATATGTTTCTTAAATATATACACCTGCACAGGGAGCGTGCTGGGGACTATTTTCAGGCGCTGCGTAATATCATTGCGCCTGTTGCACCCATAGTATGGCAGCAAATTTCCTTGATTATTATGCCGGAATGAGAGTATAGTTCCTAGCCATATCGGCCTAGAAAATCGCAACTTTTCATTTTCCATCGGTCTTATTACACGATGTAACTACAGAAGAGTCAAGTTCTAAATAGGAAAAATATTGAAATATCCATTTTCAAAAATAGTGGAGTGTTCCTTTAAGATGTTGTTGACACTGTCCAACAGACAAGATACCTCATGTTTAATGGAATAGTTTATCTAAAAATGAATATTTGGTAAAAAACTTAATCACGCTCAGGCCTTCCAATTCATTGAAACAGATTTGGAGAATTTTAGCATTACATCAGTTGCTATCAATGGATTCTCTTGCAGTGAAAGGGTGCTGTAAGAATGAAAGTCCAAACAGCTGATAAAAACATCACAATAGTACACAAATGAACCACACAAATCTAGTCAATGAAAAGCTCTGTGTTTGTAAGAAACAAATCTTGATGGATTTTTACAAACATGCAGCTTTTACTTCACAAGACGTTAATTGATGGACTGAAGTCTTGTAGATGTTACGATGGTTTTTATCAGATGTTTGAACTCCTATTCTGACAACATCCATTGGAGAGCCAAGTGACAAAGAAACAAACTCATCTACATGATGGATGGCCTAGGAGTGAGTAAATGTTCATTTTTTGGGGTGAAATAATTTAAGTGTTACTAAAATAAAAGCATCTGTTTAAAAGCTCTGATTTTTTTTTTTTCAAATTAATAATTATAATGTTGTTGTTTTTTAAATAAATTACTGTGTAGCCTACATATAAAAGGTGCACTATGGAAGATTTTAAGTAAAAATGAACAATGCCAATAACTAGTAGCACAACAAACAGCACTCCACAATTAACTTGCAATTTTAAATTTCAACCACAGATGGTGATAGAGGACAGAGTTCCACAGTGCACCTCTTATTTATCTTATACACACCAATGAATGCGACAAACATAAAAAAAAAAACTAAATGTAACAAGATAACTTACAGAAATAAATTTACAATTACAAATATTTGACTGTTGCAGTACTAATACACATGAACAGGAATAGCACAGACTCCAGTTTTAAATAACTTTTATTCACTTTAGAGGCAAAGATTCCCAAAAGCAGATTGACGGTGAAACCTATAACGGTCTCCCAAACCAGAGGGATCAGCATCAATGTTTCTGTTTGTAAGATTTCACAGACTGGTGGAATGAGCAGAACGAACAGGGTTAAGGCTAGAATCAGGTTTTGAGTTGTCCTGTTCTTTGTTATTTTTCTTTCAGCCACATGACGCTAATTACTGCTTTGGCAAAAGCTGCCTTTGCCAACAAGCACACAGACAGCCTGGCAGGCAAAGAGATAGGTAAAAGAAAAGGTTTGGTCAAGAAATAAAGACTTTTTTGAAGTCTTTTTTCTGAAGATTTGAAGGAGAGAAAATGAAGTCCAACAACAACAAAAAATATTATTCACTCACATTCACACACAAAACAGAAAAATCCAACGAGCAGTCAAACTGTTGATTACAAAGTGACATCAGGGATTTGTAAAGTGACATCATTTTGCGTGCTTTTGACCAAAGGGACAGCAAATTAAACTCGACAACAACCCCTGAAGTTATAATCACAAGTCCTGTGTCTAGCCTGCAGGGTTTTTTGCAAGGTTGGGGTCAGAATCAGAGCTGGTCTTCCAAGATTGCCATAAGAATTTCTAACCAATTCAGAAGTACATGTAAAGACTAGTCCCATGCAGCAGACTACCTTATTTAACCAGCATTGGCTCTCAAATTTCAGAACACTGGTCTGTGCATGAAGGGACTGAGAATTAACTATGGTGCACTGATAAGAAATTATACTGACAATGACAGCAAGGTTAATAAGCTATGATAGAAGAGGCGAGCTCAACCATAAATAGTTCAGTGGCATAAGGTCTCAGTAGAGCGAAAACAGGAAGAGAAATGACAATCCCCTTACAATCTCCTTTACCTCCCATCGTCTCTTTTGGCGCGGGCCTGAACCAGCTCGCATGGCTGTACCCAGTTGTTATCGTGTAGCCCAACTCGACAGCCAGGTGTGTCCTTATCGGTGCGCCGACAACACATCCAGTAGGAGCGTCCATAAGGCAAGTCGTGGTGGTAAGGTTTAGGGTGCCAGCGGCAGAGTGACACATCTCCCTGTTCATACTGCCGCTTGCACTGCTTGCAGGGGTCGTCACGGTACAGCGGGTCCTGGTTCCAGCGAGAGTCTGTAGCACGCACGCCGTAGGTCTCGATCAGGGTCTTGAAGTCATGGCAGGTGCATTTGAGGGCCGCTAGCGATCGGGTGGGCAGGTAGCTGAAGATATTGACCATGATGTGGTCTGGAAGCAAGAGCATGTATTGCCGTGGTTCCAGAAGCCGCTGGATCTGAAAGCGAATCTCAAGGAAGTCATGGGAGACATGACGGTAGAGACGGCACAACGAAGGATCAGAACAATCATCCACAGTTGCCAGTGGGGAATCTGGCCTCTCTACGGTAGCCCCCACTGGCCCATTGTTGTTTGCACAGTCTAAAGATCGCATCCCACTGTTTACCGCTGAGCAACTCTCATCTTCAGTAGCTGGTGACTGCAGAAAGAACAGCTGGCCAGGAAGCGGGTCCTCTGAGGCATCAGTTGAATTAGCCCCATTGGGCATAGCAAAACAAACAGTCTCTTCTTGAACATTCTCTGTGCTGTCCTTCCCATAGAAGACACATTGGTCTACTGCACCTGTGACCACAACCTCAACGTGGAAGCCAGTCACCCGCTCTCGAGCAACGGCTGCCTTCTCTCCTGAGGCAGGGTCTTGGTTAGGATCTGGCGTTGTGGAGAAAGGCCTGTCAGTGATGCCTTCTCCGAGGGGATCAGCCTTTGGTGAGCCAGCCAGGAGGGCACCTGGATCTCGAGATGATGGACTGACCAACTGGTAGAGGTCACAAGTGATCTTTTCTTTGCTCCTGGTTCCTGCCTGCCCCCCTCCAACTCCGCAACTCATAAACATGCATTTGGGCCGGCCAACAGGCTCAGACTGGGTGCGAGGGTCCAGACTTGACACCCGGAAAGCAATCCGTACTTCCCCTCGTCCATGACTTGTAGTGCCACCCACAGAATCACCTGTGTGAATGCGATCTCTTCCATTCAGCTCAGGCCGCAAAGTTGTACTGTCGAGATTCTGCTGTCGAGATTCAAACTGTGCAACAGCCTGAGCAACCCGTCGGGATTCCTGATGTTGTTGCAGAAGATCAAAGTCACTTTGAGAAGCTGGTGCAGATGAAGGGGGCTCTGAAAGGATTACAACAGGTTTCTGATGGACTGTATAAGGACTAGTTTGTCCTTGCGCTACCATCCCTTGAAGCGCCAAGGCTGTACGCTGTTCTACAAGAGCCACCATTTCGGCCACAGAGAGCAAATCTGTCTCACTCACTCCAACACCATCCTCAGTCGAGCTGGATTCTGTGGGTACATCAACGACAACATTTTGAGCTCTAGTGGGAGGGTCATAAGAGGAACAGCGCCGCCGCCGTTTGGCCTGGGTACAATCAGTAGCCCAGTTTCCCTTGACTTTCATGGCACTAGGCCTGGGAATTCCAGCACCATTACACTGGTGAGCTACAAAGAAGGCAATTTTCTCCTTGGTGTTGCCTGGTTTGATGACATACCAGGTATCAAGCAGTACCCTGCCATCCTCCATCTGTGAATTTGGAGAGGGTGAAGCAGGTAGTGGTGGAGCTATATATAGGAAAGGAGGAATCAAATTTGTATTTTGAGTGTTGTTGCAATCGTTTTAACACCTACAATTGCTCCTCAAACCAAGAGTGTGCTCTTTTTCTGTCACTGTCCCAGTGCCAACATCCTCATCCTGCTCCTCACTGACTCCATGGGTCTCTATGGTTGTAAGCCCTGAATCATCAGCCTTGCAGTGGGTAGTAGTTGTTCCGTTGCAAATTGTACCATTGCTGTATGGCTTATTCTGGGAGTAGGTGCCAAAGGGGCGTGGGCACCACAGCCGGATGTGGGAAAAGGTGTCACGGTTCATTGTGAGCCCATGGGGAGCATACCTGCCTCTATGCTGGGCAGCTACACTGCAATTCACCACTCATTCTCACTTTTCAGGTCTGCAGGCTCCAGCCGGACAGATTACTCCATCTGAGGACTAAAAGAAAAAGAGGCAAGACTTAGCTTCACTGCATTCATGTAACTATGTTAAAATGTCTCAATCAGAATCACAGCAATAAATGAGCAATACTAGAAAGTCCTCCCTACTGATGAAGTCATAAGAGTGATGAATCATCTGAAATGAACGTGAACACACCCATTGTTTTTCAAAAACGATACATATTGTATTGAGCAGCTTTGAGATATCTTATCCAAGCCATTATGTTGAAAATCGAGGGTCCTGGGATATACAGGTTGTCTTTTTGCCATTTGCACAAAGTTTTTGTGTCACAGCTTTTTACAACCAACCCACTGATTGAGATTTTATACAGTGAATTCAAAAGCTTTAAATCACTAAATCTCTCTCACTCTAGAGCATAAGCTAAACAACTTTGTCAAATACAACAAAAAAATTATATATATATATATATATATATATAATTTTTTTCCTCAATGTATATTAGTTTGTAAGCTGTCCGTGGTGTCCTTATATAGCCTATATATATAGGAAAGGAGGAATCAAATTTGTATTTTGAGTGTTGTTGCAATCGTTTTAACACCTACAATTGCTCCTCAAACCAAGAGTGTGCTCTTTTTCTGTCACTGTCCATAAAACATTACACACAATTATTTGCTCTCTCTGAAATACTGGCAATTTCATGCTATATCTGAATATAGGCCTATATGAAGTTAATTTTCATGAATTTGAAAAATCATGTTGGAAAGCATTACTGCCATCTACTGTCCTTTGGTACAAGACCAGGAAATAAAGGAAAAGACTGGGCTGACAGACTACAATCAATTTTATTCATTTAATGACTGATACAAATGTCAATGGATTTTAGTAGTCAATTAAACTGACCAATCATCCCAGCTAACAGGAACACACATGAGCATGCTACTAAAGGTGCTTGTGTAATCTCTACAAGAAGTCATCCTTTGATAATTAAAATTCCAATCATTAAAAAGTGCCAATTCAGGAATTTTGCCTTTAATATTGAGTTAGTCTAAAACCTTTTGTTATGTGTGGTTATGTTAAATAACACCAAAACCCTTTATAAAATGAGATCTATAGATTCCATTGCATGCCAACACATGTGGTACACAATTATACAATCAGTTTAAGTTGGTCTTTTCATTCTGGGTGGCCACAATGATCTGCAACAAAACCCACTATTTCTGTGGCAAATAATCAGCACAACAGTTTATAAATTCTCATGAAGTGCACCTTCCAAACCTTTGACAACAGAGACAATGCAATTATAGGCAGAGGAGGACCAGTGTTATATTTTAGGACTCCTTATATCAAGCACATTACATTGAGACACAATGTGTCTTAAATAAACAAACATGATAATTGTGACAGCAAACTAACAGGCGTATAAAAAGCCTTGTTTATAATCATATTGTATGCAATTTTTGAAAGACCTTGCAAAACCAATCACAACACTAATGAGTATAGCCTTTTAAAATGCTTTTGGGCTGCTATTTTTTAGCCTGCAATGCATTTGAAAAACATTTTATATTGCATTTGAAAGATGCCACTACATGTCTGCTATGAAAGTTGACCTGATATTGATGGTCCAATAATATATCATATAGTAAATACTACTAGACTATTCAATACTACTGGTATGTGTGCGAGTATGTATGTGTATAAATATATAGCCTATATTATCATCAGGAAAATAATACTATTGAGAACCGATTAAAAGAATCTCTCATTATTGTGACAAAGAACAGAGAGATTTGATGACTCCAGTAAGCTTACAGATAATCAGCACAAACAAAATGTTAAAGGACTTGTTAAACAAGTCAGTCCACGAGATGATTCACTCAGGAGTGAAACAACACAGGACAGACTTTATGCACCCTATTTTCTGAATGCCAATTACACATAACAGTGTGAAATCGTTTTTAACCGTTTAAATGTTAATATGACCACACAGTGCTCTTTATAAAGTCCTAGAAGACGACAGTATTATACCACTTTATAATCAGTATTACACCACTGAATCGAACGACATCAAACGATCACCAAGAGCAAATAACAAAAAAAGAACAACAAATATTCCCGTTGCTAATGATTACCCTCGAAATATCTCAGTCCAATCAGGAAGATAATGTAATTGATTTAATATGCATGATAAATAAGTGTATTATGTTGTAATTTATTGCGTCTGTACGTGTTTTTCCAGCACTCTTCCTGTTCACCAGGCCTACTCATCAAGTTAATCCATGGCTTGTCTTAACGTAATCGCTTGCCATCTTCAGTGCTTTACTTTATTTTCAATTAACACTAACTCAAAACAGTAAAGAGTCGAAATAAAGACAAAGCGTTTCGGATCATTTGACTTGAGGCAGTTAAAAGCTGCTCAGCTAACTGGCTACTGCAAATTGTTAGCCAGGTTTATAACATCTAAAAAGCTAGTGAACTTCTCTGCTTTAGTTTTAATTAACAATCATGTCAACCAAAATAATCGGTAGCAATATAACTAACACTACCTTATTCTCCACTAAAGTGAATGAATTTTATTGCTATTGTTATATATCTGCGCCAGTGTGTAATTAGCATATGGTTAGCTAAGCTGTCTTCATGAATTGGAAAACTCAGCTTACTGTCTTTCGTATTATATTTTCGTAACTTGGCATATTTTTGTATTACACAGTACAAGTTCTGTAACTCTATGGTATCAAAAGTTTACATTTTTGATTGTATTAAACGTTTTCAAACATTTCCACTTGATGTCATCATCAACAATAAATAATATACCAAGCTAAAACAGTAGCAGCTCTGCTAGAATTATTTCTCTGCTTACCTTCTTGTGAGACCAAATCTCCACTGGTGTCGTTCCGACAGCTTTATTTTTGTAACAAAAAAGTGGCTATATTGTTGAATTTAAGCCAACAATCCTTCAAATTTCTCTGTGTGGTTATAAAACAATCAGAGATGAAAGCTGAGGTCGATAAGGGTTTGGAGGTAGACTGTGTTAGCATTTGTGAGCTCACTCGAGAATGAAGCAAAAATCCCAATATTGATCTGGCTTTGTCAACGATATATGCCTATTGTGAACACAGTAATATGTTGGTAAATACTGTGTTTTAAGAAAAAACGATCGTCTCTACTGTTCAACCAGAGTTTCAATACTATTTCACCAAAACAGAAATAGTTAGTAGGTCCTCGAAAAGCAATTGAGGAAGGCCATTTTGTTGACAAGCAGCTGCAAAACGCTAGTAGCCAATGGGGAGAGAAAGTTGATGGCATGCCCATATATGGATGTTCAGGCTCCCCCTCTATCTCTACACCCACAAAGAGGAAAATTCTTCTACCTCATCATCATAATGACCAGCAACGTCTTTCACTTTTTACTACATTTCACATAAAAGTCAAGTCTGAGCAGAAAAGATAATTGTAGACTCTGTTTAGGTTCGTTTTGTACTGTACTGATAACTATAGGACAGGGACACACTGTGATTTCAGATGTTGCATACAATTATCTAATATTTACAGTAGGATTATGATGTCTAGTGATTCACAGGTCGGAAAAGGGGTCTAAAGATGCACATAACATTTACAGCACAATTTATGTTAGGCTACACATTTCCACTGATGAAAAACATAAGCTGATGTGTGGTATTTTTGGAAAGTGATATTGTGAGTAAAAATTCTGAAATAAATGAACAACGAAATCATAACCAAAAAATTTAAAATAAAAGATCATTCAAAAGAAATATGAATATGTAAACTATAAAAAAATATATGAAAAGGTCATATGTACCTGCAATTTATTTTTGGAATATGTTCTGATAATATTATTACAGTTATTTAAAATATGTTATTATTATTTAAAAAAAAATGAATGAATATGAATGGATAAGCATGAAGATTTAGTTATTTAAATTGTTAATTTGTCTAATTAATTGTGCATGTATGTAAACAGGTAGACCCAAATCATATTCCAAAATACTCAGCTGATTAGCTTTTTAATATTTATAGTTCATTCATAGTCCATGAAATAATTATTATGATTTAATGAAAAGCATTTTTTGGCATATTTAAAACCAAACATAAATGTATTTATTTATTTGATTGTTTGTTGGCAAAATTGTTCTTACAATGAATTAATCTATAAAATAGACAAATAAGACAGACAACATTTTTCAAATAATCAAATACCAATAAATATCAAACCAATACAGTTATTATAAGCAGCAATGTACATCATGCAGTGTATGCACCGCACAATATGTACAGTAGGGATGCATGATCTGGGTATGTACAGTTCTTCGTGTACAATATGAGGACTACAGTGAAACTGAATAGTGCAGAGGTAGTGGTGTTTTTATGTTAGGAACAGATTTGAAGTAGAAACTGTTCCTTATGGTTTTCTAATTGTAATTTGTTGCCATATCACAGTCAAAACAAGCATGACTGGACATGATGATTATGCAAGAGCAAGGTGAGCTTGGAGCTACTAAAATAAACACACATGTTAAGGACTGAGATGATAAAAAGACAACACATTCAACAATATTATAATATGGCTTTAATGTATAAGCATAATGAGAGAGGGCCGTTTAGACACAGAATGCAAAGTTGACAACACAGTCCAATTAAGAAGTGTAGAATAGACCTTTTTGTAAGCTTTCATTTAAGGTATTGTGAAATGTA
Organism: Sinocyclocheilus rhinocerous; assembly: GCF_001515625.1. NCBI lineage: Eukaryota > Metazoa > Chordata > Actinopteri > Cypriniformes > Cyprinidae > Sinocyclocheilus > Sinocyclocheilus rhinocerous. The sequence goes on along the minus strand of NW_015625613.1, from coordinate 357,419 downwards.
AATAATTGATAAACAGTGCAAGGGATGCAAATAAAACCAGATGCATTCCAATTTACTATATGGAAAACAAATTCAGTTTGTCCAATATTCATAGATTTAATCCAAAGTGGACCATCACATATTTTGTACTTGTAGATTAGTCTTTTGTTACACACAACTACAATTAGCCTACTACAGAACAAATTCCACTTAATGTTTATTCTTTCTTGTTTTGGGAAACAGTCATAGATGAAGATTGACCCGTGAAGAGGGAAAGTGAGGCATAAAATCATGGCCTCTATCAACCTTGAACAAAGTTTCATTTTGCCCGAATTTTTAAACATTTTCTTAAATGTTTTACAGTGATGACAAAAAGTAGGGACACAAACCTAATAATAAACAGTTCCTTCTATCAAGCGTCATTACATAATAGCCCACATGTTCATTACATTCTTATAATAGATAGATAGATAGATATGCTTTACTCAAGACATCAGTCATTTTTAACTGCACTTCTCACACTGGCCAGTATACGGCGTTATTTCCATCTGTTCATTGGCTACTGAGCCATTTTGGGTACGCCCCATGTCAAATCCTATTGGCCCAGACAAAGTGTATGAACATGTTTGCTTTTCGGTCGTGACTGGTTGACAGCAGCCACAGCTCTTAAAACCAACCCCTTTTTGATACTTGCAAATTTGGTTGGCTACGTCGGTTATCAATCACCGCATGCTTTAGTGCGAAACAAGATTGCTAAACAGACGGAGGTGTGTGGAGTGGGAAGGACACTTCGCACAGGCACTGAGAAGAATCTAAACTTTCAACACGAGTAAGTATTACGGTATTACCGTTAGAGTAACTACACTGCTGTGCTCATTTATAAAGGCAAGCTGAAAACAACAGTACAATATTAAGTGCACGTGGGTAATAATGCATACATTTTCTCATGCCATCATAATTTGTGTATTTTGACAATAATGTTCATGCCATGATTGGATACATTTTAATATTGTAATATTCAATAGCATTATTAATGCCCGTGTCAGTGAATTGGAACTTGGGATAAAAAAAAAGCACTTTAGAAATAATAAACTTTACATCAAGCCTAATTGCTCAATTGCAAATGCACGTGCATCACTATGACAAGCAAAACGAAATTATATGATTGAAATGTGTTACTCTAGCCCAGGGTTATTATCGTGGATGCCCGATTTTCACTGCAAAGGTGGCACAGAAGCTCTTCAGATTGTTTAATGCTGCTCAGAGTTGGCATTAATGCATTTACATAGCAATTTCCACTATACAGCATACTTTGATACCAGGGGCAAACATAATTTAGGCTGGCTTTTATGCAGCATTGTGCCTTTGCACTGAATTTTGAGCATGCACAGACAAGTCTAACTCGGCTGGGTAAATACACCTTAAAACAATTAATAATCATTAAAAAAAAACTAAACTAAAATATTAATATTAGATGAAATCATCTAATATTCTTTACACTGCTGAGTTAAGGCTGCTCTGTGCCTGCCTTGTGATGAAGACATAATACCGCATAAAAGCCAGACTAAATTAAGCCTTCTCTAACCCACCTGAGTCCATAGTATCAAAGCTTACAGTTGTGTTTGTATCTGTGTAAATGCATTTATGCCACCTATGAGCAGCATTAAACAGCCTGTGTAAAGACACCTAAATGCTACTTCAGAAGTGCCTCTGTGCCACCTTTGCGGTGTAAATTTGGCATTAGAAATGTTGACTGAAATGGGGTTAAAGGGATAGTTCACCCAAAAATGAAAATTCTGTCATTAATTACTCACCCTCATGTCGTTCCAAACTCACAAGACCTTCGTTCATCTTCGGAACACAAATTAAGATATTTTTTTATGAAATCTGAGAGCTCTCTGACCCTCCCATAGACAGCAATGTAATTCCCACGATCAAGGCACAGAAACGAAGTAAGGACATTGTTAAAATGGTCCGTGTGACATCAGTGGTTCAACCGTAAGTTTATGACACTACGAGAATACTTCTTGTGTGCAAAGAAAACAAAAACAACGACTTCATTCAATAATTCTTCTCCCATGAGTTAGTCTACACCATTATAGAGTACCACGATGCATGCTTTCTTCTGCACGTAAACAAGGCGCAGCGCATGCGTGTTCTACGTCAGCAGCACCACACGCATGTGTCGTGATACTCTCCATAATGGTGCTAGGGTGACAAAGAATTGTTGAATAATGTCATATTTTCTTTGCGCACAAAAAGTATTCTCGTAGCATCATAAAATTACAGTTGAACCGCTGATGTCACATGGACCATTTTAATGATGTGGTAGTAGCCTTGCTGTCTATGGAGGGTCAGAGAGATCTCAGATTTCATCGAAAATATCTTAATTTGTGCTCTGAAGATGAACAAAGGACTTACGGGTTTGGAACGACATGAGGGTGAGAAATTAATGACAGAATTTTCATTTTTGGGTGAACTATCCCTTTAAGTTGAAGCACTTCATTACTCACTGAAAATAAATAAAAAAATAACACTGAACTAAAATTAAACCTAAATAGTATTCTTATTAGTGTGTGTGTGTGTGTGTGTGTGTGTGTGTGTATATAGACAGAGAGACCAAAGCACATAACAAAATTGCTCAAAATTAAACTAAAATTAAATGAAAACTGAAAAAAAAAATATATAAAAAGCTCATTCGAAATATTTGATCTGCCCCTGTGATTTTCAGTGGTGTTGGCAGAAGTGCTCCAGGTGATGAGGGGGGCTGGCAAGGTGGGTGCTGCCTTTGCCACCATTCAGGGTGAACAGCTCAGACTGATGGCCTGCAACTCGACCTTTGGTGCAGGGGTCAAAGCTGCACAGGAGGCGGTTGAGGACGTGATGAGCACGGTGATGGGAGCAGGCGTGGTTAGTGAACACTTACAGAGATACGCATGAACACAAGAAGAGAAATTACACTGCTAAATATGTATGTAAAATGAATATTTTCAGACACCCAAGACTGAGGAGTTCCCTGACATTGAGAAGTGGGGGGAGATGGACCCAGATGAAGCAGCAAAGTGGGCTGTGGGTTCTGAAATGCCACCAGATATTTCCAGCAAAGATGGAAGGGAGGAAACATCAGAGATGCCTGTTGGTGCACCTACTGGCACTGTCAAAGGAAATGGCTGGCCTGGTCAAAGCACTCGATTTTTGCACGTATCGATATCTCATCTCCGTGTTAGGTTTGTCCATGACTCTATGGTTGCCAGGTTAAGCCCTTGAAGACATTAAAAAGGCAAGGGAGGCAAAACAGAATATTGCAAGGCCTGTATGACAAAAGGTGAGGACAATTGGGATGGTTTTTTTGTAAGCATCATTCATGTATAATTAATCAAATAATTATAATATTTATTATAATTATATTCATAACATTGTGTTTCAAAGTACATGGACATTATTGGCTTGTGTTTCTGAAATTAAGACCATAAATATGTTGAAAATGCATGTTGAAAACATATTGTTACACTAATAAACTAATAAAATTAAATGATATTAGATGAATAATGAAAATTAGAAATGTTGCTTTAACAACTAACTGAAATAAGTAAAACAGGGTTCCCACGCTTCTTGAAAGTACTTGAATTTCAGACATATGGATTCAAGGCCTGGAAAGTACTTGAAAACAAACATAGGTCCTTGAAAGTGCTTGAAATAAATTTGGTTTATGGCGCTATTTAAAAAATTGTCCTATATGTTCTGTCAAAGACCGAACAAGCGGCACTAATGATTGGGGGTGGAGATGGGGGAACGCGAAAAAAAAAAACGTGTGTGTTGACGCGCAGCCTAGAGTCCTGAGCGGGACAGTTTTCTTAGCCCGCTCCCGCTGAATTTCTGACCATTACCGCCCACTCCCGCAACGTGTGTGTCACGCTCCCGCAAACATTCTTATTGTCTTATTGTATATATATTGCATCAATGAAAATAGTTCCAAATATAGTAACAGCTGAGTCGCTGCGCATCTCTAAAAGCAAACACAGTCGAGTTTCATTCACATTAAAATAGAAAAATGTTATTTTACATCATAATAATATTTCACAATATAAATTTTTTCCTGTATTTTTGATCAAATAAATGCAGCCTTGATGAGCATAAGAAACTCCTGTAAAAAGACATTAAAAATCATTCTGATCCCAAACTTGTGACCGGTAGTGTATATTAAACCTAAATATTAATATAAGAAAAAAAAAATTTAAATTGCAAAAGCACATTTACTAAACTGAATTACTAAAAATGAAACAAAAGTTCAAATGAAAACTCTTCTTACACAGAATAAGGCACGCAACATATTTCATAGTATTTTAAGCAGTGATAAAGGCTGTGTCGATTAGCACTGAATTATTATATACTTTATTATATTAAAAATTATAATAAGACCAACGCAGATAAACCATATATTGTTGTAGTCGTGTGTTTGTTAGTCACGTTGAATCAATAAAATAAATTAAATCTGTTTATTCAGCTTCAGTGATTTCCTGTGCTGTGTCCCAATTCGCATACTATATGTTCTAAATAGTATTTGAAAATAGAATTAGTATGTCCCAAATCATAGTATGTTTAAAAAAA
>NW_015625613.1:316543-352774 GCF_001515625.1 Sinocyclocheilus rhinocerous | reverse complement strand
TAATGTTATCCACGTTATATTTCATCTGCGGCAACACTGTGAACTTTTATAATGATACTTTTGGTCATTAACTTTTAAATGCATCATTATGCAAACACATGAGCAGAGTTCTCGGCATAATAGACCCGTGACTGGCAGATCAACGTACCTCTAAATTTATCTCCAATACGGTCGGAAATCAAATTAAACGAAATGTGGATGATGTTAACTGTGATAAGATGATTGACAGGGCAGTTTAAACAGTGACAGAATGCACGTAACTAAGCAACAGAGCGTCCGTTAAAGACGCAGTTATGACGAAGTAGTATGTCCCAAAGCTTGCCTACTATTCTTCTACATACTCAAAAGTATGTACTTTTTCTTCACAATAAGAGTACATACTTTTAGGGCATAGTATAAGTAGGCGAATTGGGAGCAGCACTGGATTTCTTCTGCGGGGCGTATTTGGAGTTTCCGCACGAGAGCGCCCTCTGGCCTTCAGATGGAGATTTACGACTGATCACAGAACCGTGCTTCACTGAAAGATACGCATGACAATCGCAGCTTCTGCCTAATCGCAATTTATCGCCTTTGCGATTTAATTTCGATTAATTGTGCAGCCCTAATTTGCAGGTTCCTTTTTCAGGCTTGCGGTCCGCGTAGAATTGACGCGTTGTTACATTTCTGGAGAGGTGTACGTCAGGCTGCGCCGTGAGCTATGCGTGCTACGCACAACCTATGACGTGGTTTCGATGCAGAAGTATAAATCAGCTTTAACGGCTAATATTGCCCACAACACATTGCGCGGTGGATGAGGATTCAATTAGAACAACAAACACGCATTAAAAGTGTTAAAAAACTATAATTTATCGCCTTTGCGATTTAATTTCGATTAATTGTGCAGCCCTAATTTGCAGGTTCCTTTTTCAGCATGTGCTGCTTGTTTATGAAATAAATTTAGTTTCAATAAATAATTTAAATAAAGACTTTAAGCAGTATGATTTTGATGCCTTGCAGCTTAGTGAGCGAGCGAGAGAACGAAAAGTACCGGCAACCCGGATGAGCCGACTGGCTAATTTTGGAGGTCAGCGATTTTTCAGTTGTATGGTAATTGTCATTTGCACTGCAGACTGTTTGTAATATGCTCTATATGTATACCATATGTGACCAACACCTTAATAAGGCATTCATTGTACTAACCATAATAATGCTGCTGCTTTTTTTCATGGGATTAGCTGTTGGACTTGGCATTGGTGCCATTGCTGAGGTGACGAAGCAGTCTTTTGGAGGAAAACGCTCCGGTAATATGTGCTAGCTTGCTTAAATGTGTGTTGACACCCCTTGTCAAGTTTTTAAAATTGTTATTGGGCATTGGGTTAAATTTCTGGTGTCTTTCTCTTTCAGAGATGGGGGCTCTTTTAGACTCTCCCCTCCTGTCAGAGGCCAATGCAGAGAGAATAGTGAACACACTGTGTAAAGTTAGAGGAGCGGCCCTCAAGATTGGACAGATGCTAAGCATTCAGGGTACACAGTTTAATTTTATTGTGAATACTTTGGTACCAAGTGCCTCCATTTGTTAATTTTAATAATGATGCTAAATATTCCCTTTTTAAGAGATCCAGCTTGAAGTTAAAAGCTTGAAACCCTTTCTGAAACAAAATATTGTTTAAAGCATTTCAAAAGGGTAGATGCTTTAATTTGTGATGATCAGGAAAATATTCTTTGATTTTTTTTTTCTTTTTTTTGAATGTCATCAATAGATAATAGCTTCATTAACCCACAACTGCAGAAAATGTTTGAGAGGGTTCGACAGAGTGCAGACTTCATGCCAGCCTGGCAAATGCATGTAAGTTACTGTGTGTTTTCTTTGATCTTGTGAAACATTAACCACATAACTATTAAAAACTGCCTTGATATCTTGCTGGAAAGTTAATTTTTTACTAGCAAGCAAAGTTTCAATATTCATCAAAAAATGCTATTAAAACACCAGCTTAAAGAATTTTTCATAGCAATTTTATTTTAGTAATATTTATGTACTATTATAATATTTATTAATATTTTGAATTTATTTATATGTTGTTTGGTTTAGTCATTTTGATATATGCTTTTCATTTATGTATATTTGTAATATTTCTATTTAGCTTCATTTGAATTAATTTGAGTAACTTATTTTAGTTTATTTAATTGCCAAGGCAATTAGACAAGCTGAGAGAAAATGTAGACAAGCTGAGAGAAAATGAAAAAGTGACAAATTGCAAGTTTCCTATGAAATTTTGAGGGATTGTTTAGTTACTTACCAGAAATTTGTTATGAATGCTAGGTCATTATATTATTCTAACCTTATCTCTAGCTGTTTTCCCTTTATCTTCTTCCTTTAGCGATGATTTTTCATAAGTATCAGATCTCATACCATCTTTATGCAGATGATATACAGCTTTATCTTCCAATACAACCAGATGACAATATATCTCTCCAGTCTTTGATTGATTGTGTGAGTGAAGTTAAAACTTGGATGGCGGAAATTTTTTTACAGCTAAATGATTCTAAGACAGAAGTGTTGATCTTCGGACGGACTGAATGTGCTTCCATCCTTTCTAAAACTTTGAGTCCTATAACTAAAACTGTAGGCACTTGTGCTCGGAATTTGGGTGTTATTTTTGACCCGGCACTCAAATTTGATAAACAGATAAATTCAGTCGTGAAATCAGCATTTTTTCAGCTTAGGATGATTGCTAAAATTAAATGATGTTATCTTTGTCATAATTTGTGATTTGTTTTATATGGTTAGTTGTTTTATGTATTTAATTTTTGAATCTTGTACAGCACTTTGGTCGACACTGTCGTTATTAAATGTGCTATATAAATCAATAAAACTAAACTAAACTAATTGCCAAGGCAACATTTTCTGGTTTACGGTTTTTTAGATTTTATAGTATTTCAGCTTTATTTAAATGAACAAAATCTTTATTTTTTAGTAGTTGTTAGTTGTAGTTAACAATAACAGCAGTGTTTTATAGATGGGCTTTTTTTGCTTTCCAACCACAAGGGAGTGTCAGTGCGCTTTATACAGCTGATTGATTGAGCTACTGAGTAGCCATGACAGTGATAGCAATAGTTAGAGGTGCTTCAAACCCCCTGATAGTGCTTTCTAACTGACATTTATCAGGTGTTGTTCAATTCACTTTGTGATATCTCCGCAACTGATGTCTGTGTTGAAACCCCATGTATAGAAAGTGCCTGAGGAGGAGTTAGAGTCTGGATGGAAGGAGAAACTCTCATCATTTGAGGAAAAACCCTTTGCTGCTGCCTCCATTGGTCAAGTGCATCATGGAGTCTTGCCTGATGGGAGGGAAATTGCTATGAAGATACAGGTATTAGATTGAAATTTTCATAATCTTTTTTTCAGAGCAATCTGAGGTTTTGCAGCGGATGTTGATGTTATATATGTAAACATTCATCATTCATTCATTTTTTAAACTAATTGTCTCTCATATCCTGCAGTACCCTGGTGTTGCTGAGGGCATTCGTAGTGACATCAACAATCTCATGTCTGTTCTGAAGATGAGTGTTGTGCTGCCTGATGGTGAGCACTGGCAAATGCTTCTGTTCTTATACTCGGTTCAAAAGCACAAATTGTATATCCATATTGAGTCACATTGTGTGGGATGTCAGTAACTGGTGATTTATTTTACCAGGTCTATTTGCTGACAGTAGTCTTGAGGTTCTACAGAGGGAGCTGGCATGGGAGTGTGACTACAAGAGAGAGGCAGAGTGTGCAAAGCGATGTAGGTATTCTCAGTTGTTTGGATTGTGTTTGAATAAAATAATTTGTAGCTACACTAATGTTCAAAAGTATGGGGTAGTGTCTTTGAAATGAAGTTCTGATGCTCACCAAGTCATTTAATTGATCGAAAATACAGTAAAAGCAGTAATATAGTGAATATTATTGCAGTTTAAATAACTGGTTGATATATTTTAAAATGTATTTAATACTGTGATGATAAAGCTGAATCTTCAGCAGCCATTACTCCATTCTTCAGTGTCACATGATCCTTCAGAAATCGTTATATTATGCTGATTTTCTGCTGAAGAAATATTATTCGTGTTAAAAACAGTTGTGCTGTTTTTTTTTCAAGATTCTTTGATGAATAGAACATTCAAAAGAACAGCATATATTTGAAATAGAAAACATTTGTAACATTATAATATTATAAATGTCTTTACCATCACTTTTGATCAATTTTAATGTTCTTTCTGAATAAAAGTATTAATTTAATTTTAAAATATTGTTATAACCCCAAAACTTTGTAAAAGTAGTGTAAATTCCAGTAAAAGAATCATATTTTATTAATCTGCACTGCTCTGTTTAAAAATATATTACAAAAATCTTTACACGTCGACACGTCGTTTTTTTTGTTTTCTTCGTTTTTTTGACTCAGGAAATTGCTTAAAGGTGATCCAGTATTCATAGTCCCTGAGGTTTTTGATGAGCTGTCGAGTCGTCGTGTGATCACCGTGGAACTAATTCATGGAGTTCCACTGGACCGCTGTGTTGATTTGAATCAGGAGACTAGAAATGAGGTGGGTTAGATAAACAGATATTTACTATAAGCTTTTGTTTGATGTATTGATTAATTTGCTATATGTGACCCTGGACCACAAAACCAGTCATAAGGGTCAATTTTTCGAATTTGAGCTTTATACATCATCTGAAAGCTGAATAAATAAGCTTTCCATTGATGTATGGTTTGTTAGGATAGGACCATATTTGGCCGAGAAACAGCTATTTGAAAATCTGGAACCTGAGGGAAGTTCTTAGCAATGCATATTACTAATCAAAAATTAAGTTTTAATATATTTACAGTAGGAAATTTACAAAATATCTTCATGGAACATGATCTTTACTTAATATCCTAATGATTTTTGGCATAAAAGAAAAATCAATAATTTGGCCCATACAATGTATTTTTGGCTATTGCTACAAATATACCCGTGCTACTTAAGACTGGTTTTGTGGTCCAGGGGTCACATATTAGGGGTGTAACGGTACACAAACATGGTGGCTCGGTACATACCTCGGTTTTGACGTCACGTTTCGGTATGTTTTCGGTACAGCAGAAGGAAAAAAAACTAAATATTAATTTTTTATTTTTTTTTCAGTTTAACAGTGGTTTACTTGGGGCTGGGTGATAAATCGATAACGATAATTATCTCACAATGTAAATTTCCTCAATAAACGATAACAAGAGTTCGATAAATGTTCGATGTGATGTATGAGTTTTTACAACTTTCACATTGGAGCAAAAATCTGCCTTTAAACTTGAGAGAAATAAAAATTTGACATTTATCGTGATAATTATTGATATCGACTGATATGAAAAAATATATTGTGATAATTTTTTTTGCCATATCGCACTGAACAAATTGTTCTTTCCTTAAATTCAAATATAATCATAATTAAAATTTTCTTAGGGATAAAAATCTAACTCAGCTTCTGCTCTAAACTATAGGGAACCCTTTTACATTACTGTAAGGTTACAATTAACAACAGAGCCCAAACTTAAATTCAATTACTATTTATTTGTAACTATAATAATCAACACTCAAATAAAAAAATTGTATGCCAACATGTAAATTGTTTTAAAATTAACTTCTGAATTATACAATTTCTGTTTGTTGTTGAAATATAACACTTTACAGAGTCATAACTTGTTTCATAAAATATTTATTTAAACATATACATTAAATAATTAAGACATCACTAACAGGTAAAGTAAATATAATATAAAAAGTATAGTCTAATATTTCACAAAATGCTCTTCACTAGACTTCATTTCTTTAGCAAATAACGAGCTGTAGACACTGATGACTTGCCTGAAGTAAATGAAATGCTATGTGACATTTTGTTTACAAGCTGTTTTAATGACATCCGTTAGAACTGAGGTGTTAGTGTATGGCGATATGTTGCGAGTTTCCTGAAAAACATTTAACAATTTGTTCGTGCATACTGAACCGAAAGACTCATACCGAAGTTTTTTTTTGTTTTTGTTTTGTAACTTTACACTGAAATTTTAAATCAAGGATAGACTGTTTGCGTATATCTTTTTTTAGTCAACTTTGTGTAAATAACCACCAGTTATATTTCTTCAGATTTGGAGATATTTGGATATCTTGTGTTATTTTATTGTGAAAATGAATTTGAGAAATAATTCTCACTCACATTTATTCTGTAGATCTCTTTCAACATCCTGCAGTTGTGTTTGAGAGAGTTGTTTGAGTTCCGCTTCATGCAGACAAGACCCTAACTGGTCCAACTTCTTCTATAATAGTGAACAGAACAAGGTGAGCAACTACTAAGACAATCATAATGGACATGTCTATTTTATCTATAAATCCATTTATTTGATCATCTGTAGTTTCATATTAACACTTCCAAATGCTGTTCTTTTTTACTTTCTATTCATCAAAAAATCCTGAGAAAAATATATCACGGTTTCTACAAAAATATTAAGCAGCAAAACTTTTTTCAACATTAATAATAAATGTTTCTTGAGCAGCAAATCAACATATTTAAATGATTTCTGAAGGATCATGTGACACTGAAGACTGCAGTAATGACTGCTATTTTAAATTATAGTAATATTTTACAGTATTGAAATGTTTACTGTATTTTTTTTTTAAGTTTGGACAGTAGTTTGTTACCACACATCTTTCATAATTTCTTAATAGCATGTCTTTGTTATCTGGGTGCTGTTATGCCTTTCCATTTTTCCCCACTGAAACAGTGAGTACAACTTTAATAATTTGTTCTTCATTATAACTGCCGAGACTACCCAGAGTCATTCACAGATGATTTCATAGAGGTACAGATTTTTACTCAACACTTTTGTTGGTATGACTGGAGTGGGAAGCGATCAAAAGGGTTTTTCAAAAGAAGACATGTGTTATTAATGAGTATCTTTATTATTATTATCATAGATGCATACAGTATGCAGATAATTTTTGGGTATAAATTTGTGAAATAATTAAAGCATTTGAGTAGAACTGGCAATGTAAGGTAATGCCAAACTTATTGGTTAAAATAATGGAAAAATATTTCCATTCTGCTCTTCCATTTTATGTACATTGCTTTAAAATATGTGTAACCTTATTTTGTCCAAATTGTCATTCAAAGGTGGTTCGTGCAGCATCAGTCGGAGACAGGGCTACTGTTCTGCAGAAATCTGAAGTTCCTTACTGGTTTTGAAGCCAAGGTTTGTGGCTTTATATGATTTTTAGTATTCCGGTCTTGCATAATTTCTATCCATTTCTCATATATTCTATCAAAGCTATTACTTTCTTTACCACTCTGCAGCTTCTAAACTGTTCTCTTGAACAAAACTGTCTTACTCTCTTAAGGCCTTCGAGGATGCACATGTAGAGGCAGTTATGATCCTCGGTGAAGCATTTGCTTCTACTGAAGCGTTTGACTTTGGCACTCAGAGTACCACACAGCACATCCAGAGCCTGATCCCTGTCATGCTTCGACACCGTCTCACTCCTCCGCCAGAGGAGTCTTACTCTCTGCACCGCAAAATGGCTGGCTCATTCCTCATCTGTTCCAAGGTGAAGGCCCGCATTCCCTGCCGAAATATGTTCCTTGACATTTACAATGCCTACCAAAGTAAGAAAAGATGCACCCAGGTTTAGACTTGTAGAGTCTGGACTATAAAGTACCATGGGAAAGTGCACTATAACCAAGGGCGATATTTTCTTGTATGTATCATAAAAGTGAATTTATTGTATGTTTTATATGTGATAATCATTCAAGAACTTGATGTTAGATGTTAAACTTCTGACTGACAGACAGTTGTTTATTTATAAATCTGGAGAGTTCAAATGTTCCATAATACAATTCTATATGTCTGACATTTGTTTATACCTTTATACAACAACAAAATACTCTCATTTGTTGGTTTATCAAACAACAAGCTCCGAGTGTAAAGGTGTATGTTCGTAGAATTTGCTCAGAAGTCAATGTTATGATCATTGCCAAGCTTTTAAAATTAATATTAAACAATGAACAAATTTCCTGCAGTGGAGTGAAATGCATTTCAGAATTCCATAAATGTTACTAGAATTTTGGATGGGACACTTTTTATCATTAAAAGTATGACAACTGATTTAACACTGAATATTATACTGACTATAGTACATAAAAACGACAATTGTGTCAAATGTTAAATCGGAGGTCTTACCCAGATATTCTGCTTGCCCATTCATTCATTCATTCAGCAAAAAGTATTTATTTATTTATTTTGAAACTGCTCACAGTATAAACTCCAATTGTTGATGTATTAATTTATAAAAATAAATAAATAAATAAAATAAAACAAATACGTTTGAATATAAATGCATTAGAAATTATTAAATAAATTAAATTGTTTTAATGTATATTTATTTGTTTAGAACTCAGTGAAGATGTATAGTTTATATTTTTAAACAAATAATTATTTTATTTGTTGTTGTTGTTGTTGTTGTAAGACAGAACTCAACCCAAAAGGCAGTAATTATGTTATTTTTTTGGTAATACAGAAACGTGAACGTTCAGAGAAGTGTGTTTTGGCCTCTAGATGACGGTATTTTATGGCTAGCGTCTGGATACATTGTATCCCATTCAGACTCTTGAACATCAGCGGGAAGAGGAAATTTGCATAAACGCCCGTGTGCGCCAATGGGCTCGTCGAGTGGGCGGGGCTAGCGGGTGGAGCCGCGGGAGGAGCGCAGTCTATGCGCCAGTGGCTGCTGCTCCGTGAATAACAAACGCAGAGATTATCCAAAATCCGTCCATTTCTCACGGCCGTTTTCAAAATTTACGACCATCCGAAGCGCTTCTGTCCACGTGCATCTAATCGAGCGTCAGTTTGGCGAGAAATTCTGATGTAGAATAATCTGAAGTTATTTTTTCCCCATATTTTCTGTGGATTACACAAAAGGCGGCACGGACACTCATTGTAGTATCCTTCTATTCGGTAAGTCCCAATGGCAATCTGTACTCTCATTTAACATGCATTATTTATAGTCTTAGGATATCATACAATAAAACTGAAGTGGTTGGAGTTGCACGTCTATATGGTTTCTTCAGGTCCATATCTATGCTAAAACATGCAGGTATTTGTTCAACAACAATAATGATGGAGTTATTCCATTAGAGTTATGGAAATATGATGGGGCGAACAATTAATTAACCACTGACGTCCATCAAGACTTGCTTTTCTGGATATACAAGAATGTCAGTTCGATTGAGTCCAGATGTTTCTAAACACACAGCATCATAAAACACCACCTATAAGAAAGATGTAAAAATAACAATCTAGTGTAAAATGATGTAATACTATGAGAGTGATATTATGTCTTTATTAGAGAACGCTTTACAAATAGCCTCTCATCAATAATTAGATGACTCCTATTGATCCATAATGGTTAGGCCTTACACTCTGAGGAGTTTGTCAGAGCCCTCACTGAAATATGGTATGAGTACAGGACTGCAGTGTTCAGATGCTTTGTATGTATCAATATTACCAACATTATAATGAGCACAGAGTGATAAGAAATAGAATAGGTAAGATATGTTTCCCTTAGATGCTTCTGTTTAGCTGCAGTCATAAATGGATTGTTAAAACTGTGATGGTAGAATGGAATTATGGATATAATTTGTATCTTGTGGAATTAGCTTTAGGTCAAACAATATTTGAAACACAGAAACAAAGTCCATACAATCAATAAGGGTCCAAAACCACACTGCACCTCACTGACTTTTATTATATGGAAAAAACACGAGACCTTTCACAAAAGACCTTCACAGAAAAAGAATATATACATACAGAATGATGGCGAAATTGTCATATTTGGATGAACTATATCTTTAAATCTTTGAAGTCTAGTGTGTTTTGCCCAAATTAAACTAAGACATCGGCATTTTCATCATAACATTTTTGTTTATATCCATTTAACTTACAGTAATTTTCTGTCATTTCTACTCTGTCTACATCAGTAATTAAAATCAAACTGGTAGAAAGGTTCCAGGTTGATTTGATTTTACTCAAAATTTAAGGTAGCAGCAGTTAAACTTAAACATATTTTCAATTGTTGGAACTTTTTACATGATCTGATCTGACCATTAAAATTACTATCTACTATCCTTTGGTTGTGTACTTGTGCTAATAAACCCAAATTCAAGCCTATGGGCTTGCTAGAGTCAAATAAATGTTGTTCAAGATTATGAATCTGTTTTTCTTTTCATCCCCCGAGGGTCCAGTGTTTTTAGGCTGATTTGAATGTAATTCACATAAAAAAACTGTAAGTACCTCTGTAAGCAACTTTTCTTTTCTGAGTTGCACTATTTAATCATCTGTCACACTGACTGTTGGTATTGGACATCCATAACAGCTGAATGGGGTTTTTTAACTTTCCAGAGTGGGTACCGTCTGTTCTGCTTGTCTGTGGTGTAAGTGTGCGCCGCATTGTTATCCAGATGGATGAACAAGAGGACACAGCAGCTGAAACTACAATAGCGTAGGGGCAAAGGGCAATCAGACGGCTGCCAGCTAAGCTGTGGCACTGGAGAAGGATGTAATTTCCTTTGTAATAATAAGGGTGTGACTTCTAAACAATGGACTACAATTCTACGCCATATAGAGAGCGGTTGCTTGGAAAAAGCCATTTCCGTTTTTTTGCTGAGCCATTTTTCAGTTGCAATGGGCAAATTGTGTAGAGCTTTGTGATTTGGTTTATTTACTGTCATGTCTCATATTTGACAAGGCTTGTGGCTTATCTCATTACCTCGCTTTCATAATGTATAAAATGAAATGATCAGCTCTTGGTCCACATTGTACCTCAGCATGCGCTGTCCTACAGTTAAGATATTTAGTTATTTTTTTCATTTATTTATTTGCACTGGCTCCACCAAAAAAAAAAAGTATATTTAGCAAATCTATAGTTAGTATTTGTCATTAAATTTTATGGCTTTCTTTACAAAACGAATAGGTTTTAATTTGCAATATATGGAATATCATTCTGTATGGTATATAATAAAATTCCATGGTATTCATTTGCCAGGAAAAAAAAAATGTCTGAACAGGCATAACTTCGGAAAAAAACACTCTTCCAGTTTCCTCTACATTTGTGTGGAAAATCCTGGAGTCATTCAAAGTAATCACATTAAAGTGTGCATGGCATTCAGCTGTGAAAATCAGAGTAGTTAAGCTCAATTTCGAAGGTTGGCTTTCACATGGCATGCACACGTTTGAACGCTTGCTTGTAGACCTTTTTCCTCTGCATTAAAAATATCATAACACATCCTCTAGTACATGACTTTACATTATGTATGACCACACTTCACAGTCCACACATTACAGTGAGATCTCAAGTGACAGAGTGATACAGCTCTTTCTCTTCCTAGTGCTCATAATGGATAATTTAGTGATGCTTGGCGATGTGTCAGGATTCTGCAAAGGAATCTGTCTAGGATCAAAAAGTTTCTATTGAATTAAGGAGTGTAAAATGTACTGTAGATCTAGACTTGTAGACTCCATTTCATCTTTCAAGTTCACTTGTTAAAGGTAAGGAAATCTGATTATGCATTATACACATAAAATAGGTTTCATGTTGACCCTAAACACTATGGCACCTTCATCACCATTTATTTGTAGATAACTGAGTAACTGTCCTTCTTTATACTGTTTACTACATGATGAGTAAATGACGATGACAAACTCAGTCAGATAGAATTAAACTGCATGACGGAAGGAGGTGGAGCTGAACACGGTAAGAATAGAGCAGCTTGTTTCAGTCATAAACAGAACTGCTGCAGATGCTTTACAAGAGCTCATGCTCTGTATACTCATACACAGAGCATGAGCTCTTGTAAAGCATCTGCAGCAGTCTTGTGTTTATATAAGGGAAAAAGTGAGAGTGAGAGGGCGAGAGCAACAGGGATAGAGAAACAGAAGATGGATAAACATAGTAGCGCCCCTCTGGTTGTGCCTCAGAGAGCTCCCCTGTGTGGCACAACTTCAAAGTCAGGGACACCGTAATTATGAAATGAAATTCCCTACGGATTGCGGTGGTGAGGCACTCTTCATATATGAAGCAGACTCTCCTGTCTGCTGCCTTTGTTCTTTTTAGCATCCACATCTCAAACAGCAAGACACTTTTTTTTCTTTTGCAGATGTTGCTGTCTGTTAGCCTTTAATTCTATCCAGAACACCTAAAAGCAATGCAACAAAGATACTACGATATGAAGATATGCAAAGCATATTTCACGCCCTACAGTGCAAGTTCATGCTGTTAACTGTGCTGTGTTCCAGAACGGAAGTCTTAGATAATCAAATTTAGGTCTAATTTAAAAGAGATGATTTTTTGATGATGCTTTGTTCACTTAAAGCAGCAGTGTGTAATTTATGCACCATTAATGGCACCAAATGGAACTGCAAAATACTGTTTCCATGAAGTACCTCAAACACCAGGGGCACAGAAACCATTATAAACTCTTTTTTAGAAATGTGTCAGTTTGTCACACTTTTTTGGAAGATTATAGTATACAATTCAAGAGTTTTAGTTTGCTTAGCTGTTGTGCAATGTGTTAAAAATTGCATATAGTGGATACAATGCTATCCTAACTGGCAATGTCAGCTGTGGACTGAATGGACATTTATAGGTGTTTGTAATGTCTAATCAAAAGTCGTTATTAATGACTTATTGAATCACTGACTCACCCAATTGGTTAAAAAACATGGATTCATTTAGTAAAAAACCACCACTGAATGTTGCTCAGAGATGCACAACATTAACATAATGTTTTGGCAAAAACAACAATATTCAGTTAAAAATATATTTAACTGAATTACAGTGTTAAATTCTTGTTTATTGAACACATTTGTAATCGTGCTGATATTGGGAAAAACAGCACCCTCCCTCATGATATTGCTTAACTCGATTAGGCGATATAAATATGACTAGACAAAAACTAATACAGGGATTTTTCTTCTTCATACATTGAATTTTCTGCTTTCTAAATTTGATCTGCTTTCTAAAATTAGCTGAAAATGTACTCCAAAATGTAGAGGAGTTTGTTTATTAATTGAAACAAATTTGGAGAAATTTAGCATTACATCACTTTAATGAGAGATCCAACAGCTGATAAAAACATCACAATAATCCACACCAGTCCATGAGTTATCATCTTGTATATGTGTTTGTAATAAACTCTCCATTTTTGGGGTGAACTATTCCTTTAAGCTAGCAGGTTGACTAGTTAATCGCTATGTTAAACTAGTAATTTAGCTTGTTAAAGATTTTCTTTGGGGTTTAAAGGAGACTGGGTTAAATTCCATCAAACACATTCCCTGTCTTTCATTGCTTGGACAAACTGATAGTCACTCCCCATACTCACATTACTGGTTGAGTCAATGTTGCTTTTGTCATAGCAATGTTGAAAGTCTTGCAGAGTCACAGTGTTTACACTGTGGAAATGAATTGGTCACTAGATTCTTATACTGTGTATTTCTCTGTGCATTCAGCTGGAATAGAAAAGTATTTTAATATCGTTTTAAGCAACCGAGATCACAGCAAAAGTCGGCATGCACCTCGATTGCCAAGACATTTCGATTTCTTTGGACTTTCCACAAATACTCATCTGAAAGGGTACAAGTATCACATGTCTGTGACTCGGGTAAAGGTGGCCACGGTTTGTGCAGCTCCAGCCCTTCAATGTAATTGCTGTGACTCATGCTTAATGCTAACATAGACAAATGATGGAGGGCGTGGATGCTTTTCCTTCTTTGCCTATCCTGACATTCCCCCGTTTCCAATCCTCCCCTATCCAAACATCTGTCAGAAGCCTTCAGCTGTTGAACAGATGTTGTAGATCCTCTCATCTATAACTTGAGGATCCCGCTGGAATGAGAGGGAGGAGGAAGAGTTGGAGGAAACAAATAACTACACATTATGGTGTATTTCAGCCCAAAAATTAAAATAAAAGTGAGAATGGTGCTCCATAGAGCATGGATGCTTCTAGTAATGCTGAGCGTTTGATGTTGTGAGCTTTATCAATGTGTAGCAGCACACTGGCATCAAAATCAGAGACCCATCCATTGATCACAATTGATTCAAGTGGTCATCGTGGTAAATGGAGCTCTGTCTCGTCTGACCGCTTGAGATCAGATCACGCATGACGGTTGTTGAGGTCAAGTTGTATTTTTTTGTGGCCGTTCTCTTTTTGACCAATTTTAATATCCTTTCATGTGTCACCAATACCATTCCCACAAACCACTGACTAAAGTGTCAGGAAGAAGTTTATGGAAAGTTAGATTTTATGTAAGCATAGTTCATGTAAACTTCTCAGGGAAGAATTTTGTTGTCAAACCCAGACAGTGAAGTGCGACGGCAAAGTTGTGAAGATCCACATGTCCAAAAATGAAATAGAACATCTACATTACAAAATAAAAAAAGATACTATGTTTTGCAGTAGCCGGGACACAACCGGAGAAGGTTGGATTTCTTCTTTTCTTCCACCGTATGCTAAATCACATCTTTCTATCCTGTTTTCTGTTTAGCCTCCTGCCCTCGATCAATACTGCTTGTGCCGAGCCCATCTCATCTATTATTGCAGCACTTGCTCGCTATCTTGGTGTAGTGGTCTCAATCACTTTCACTTTTTCATCGGCTTGAGTGAGGCTAGAAAATAAGCATATTCAATTCCATAAAGAATTGTCTGAACAAGAAAACCTGCCTATGAGTGCAGTGCACTCATTAGTCAGATTAGAAGTATATGAAATATATGTGATCTTGTGTATTATAATTTCTAAAGAGGCTTTTGTGAATAGATGAAATTTGTGTTCAGCATTGTAAAAAGAGGCTGAATTGTTGAGGTAAATGTCCAGACCCTTTTCACCATTTAGTTATTACTACTACTGCTACTAGTACTACCACTACCATTACTAGCCTGTTATTTAGAAAAGTACAATTCACAAGCTCTTTGTCAAATACAATAGACCCAAATGCATTATTGATAAGTATTCAATAAGTTTAGTATTCTAGCTTAGGCTGGTTTAAGCTGTTTTTGTTTTTCCTTCAGCAGGGTATTTTAAATGTACAAAATTTGCTTTGCATGCTGTACAATGAAACACACCTCACCTGTGTGTTTGGAAAAGGCAGATGATAGACAGAATGCTGAGCCAGTTCTTCAGTGAGGATAATAGTGAATCTAGCCAAGATGAGTGGGAATGATTTTAAATGTGATCTTCTTTAAAGTTGGAAAGAAGATGTGAAGTACTACAGTGTCTTACAGCAAATCTGTATCTGTGTGTCCTTGCAAGTTAAAGATGTTGACATTCACCAAAGCGTTAGTATGGTTTTTGTTTATGAAGTTAAAACATGCTCTTTATATGGTCTATCTATATATAGTTTTTAGCATTCATTAGCCTGTATGCTAGCAGTCTACTTTTCTGTGTGGGCTCCAGGGTAAGGGCAAATGACAAATTTAATTGTTATTATGTAGTCTTAACTTTATTTATTTACATTTTTATATATATATATATGTATTTTTCATATAGTTGTGGAATCCAGTTTAATCTGTTGAGGTTGTGTAATGCTAAGTGAAGCACTGTGTATGTTTCATATACGTTTAAGACTTATTATTTTACTTTTTGAGTAAAATTTTTTTTTTATGTGTTCAATATACTACAAAATCACATGAAATGCCCATCCATAGTATTTATGTCTTGGTTGCCCTCACAAATGATCTTAAAATCATCCCCAACAATAAATAAGCATAACATTTTGTCATCAAACATGCTTTGCTTTTGTGAATGTGTTTGCTTATTTGTTTGCCAGTGTTGTAGTTTAAGTTTGTGACATATTTTGTAGTTAGATCATGAACAGAATTCTTTCAGTTTAAAGTCATTTACCATTGGAGATTTTAGTGGTTAAACATTTCTTTTTGATGGAATTGAAGTCTCCACTCAGATTTTTTCTTTGTGCATTTTGTGAGTCTTGAGTACCATTTCAGTTAACATTTTCAAAGAGACACAGGCAGACCTCAAATTCAAGGTCTAAAATATAAATATTCTTAATAGGGTCTTTTTGGTTTGTTCATATCATGAGTGCACCTCAAGCTCAAGTACTCATTAGCAATCCACAGTGCAGACTGCACTTGCAAATATATCCATTGTGAAATGGTGCCCGCAGGCTGTCATTGCAGAAGTCTGGAAACATGATGTAGTGTAATAAGAGCTCTACTGGAACTGTTTTTGAATAATATAGTGAATATGGTTCATTGCAGTTTTACGGGACCTCTACAATGTCTTTCTGCTCTGTCTATGGCCACTTTAGCTTCCATTATGGTGTTCTTATAGACCATAAGAAGACCTCTGCAGACTCTAGATGGTTAAGTGAGATGTGTCTATCAATGGAGCCAAGCCTTTCCTGAAAATGCACAGCCTTTGCAAGCAGTGAGTATAGCCATGAGTTTACGAGCAGACTGCTTGTACATAGATACTGGGATCAATAGTTTCACTTTGTAAATGTTTTAACAGCTTTTAATGCTAAAATAAAAATAAACCTTTCTAGGTAATACGCATTATGGATTTCAAGCAGATGGTCTTAGAGGGGGGCAATGCATAGCATAAGAGTCTTTTACACATCATAGACCACCATAAATCAAATGTGTTTTCTCTCATAATAGTGTCTTGTGAACTTTGGTTTTTTTTTGGTATTCAGGTTTGTTAAGAGTTGGGTTGACTAGATGTCCACCAATAAGTTTTTTCTTAATGGCCGATGGTAATAATTAAATACGTCTACTATACTACTGGTTATGTGCAACGCTGACTTAAAGGGATAGTTCACCCAAAAATGAAAATTCTGTCATTAATTACTCACCCTCATTTCATTCCAAACCCATCATAAGACATTCGTTCATCTTCGGAAAAACAAATTAAGATATTTTTGATGAAATCCAAGAGCTTTCTGGCATAGACAGTAGCGCAACTACCGCGTCATGGTACTCGTGTGAATGGCAGCGGAGACTGACCCGGAAGAGAAGAAATCATTCAATTAAGTCTTTTTTTTTTCTTTGCGCACAAAAAGTATTTTCGTAGCTTCATAAAATAAAGGTTGAACCACTGATGTAACATGGACTATTTTAACGATGTCCTTACTACGTTTCTGGGCTTTGAATATCACGTGGTAGTTCAGTTTTTGTCTATAGAAAGCTCTTAGATTTGATCAAAAATATCTTAATTTGTGTTCCGAAGGTGAATGAATATCTTGCGGGTTTGGAACAACATGAGGGTGAGTAATTAATGACAGAATTTTCTTTTTTGGGAACTATCCCTTTAAGGTTAATCTTTAAAAACATTTAATTTAATGTTATAAATAAACATATATATATTTTTTATTTTATTTTTTTATTTTTAGTAAATCAAGAAGAATATCAAATGGGAAATGACCACCTTTGTTATTTGGTCAATTAAACACCTTTATCAATACTCAATATCTCAAAATGATATATTGGCGTGTCACTATCTACCACTACTTTAGAGTCTGAATGCTTTAGGGTCCAGAGCCATTTAGTGTAAAACACTGGATGTGAGTCATGTAGGGTCCTAAGATTTGGACACTGTGTGGACACCCTCCCCCAAACTCGTTGAAAACCCCTAACTCCTCCCCTATACAGCTGGCTGTGTTTGGTCAGGGAGCGATGCGGGACGGGGGGAGGGGGTCAGTGGAAGCACAGCTGGTCTGACCTCCCTGCAACCAGCTGCCTTAACAAAGGACCCCTGTCAGGCTTCTAGAAAGGTGGTCCGTCTACCCATCTTTTTTTTTTCCCCCTGTCCCATTTCTCTTCTGCCACTCCCCCTCCCCCACTCCGACTCCATTGTATCCCTGTAGATCTGTCCCAGCTGTTAGGATCTTTTTATGTTCCTTTCTTTTGGCGTGACCTCCCTTCCACCGAATTAACCCCCACTTCCATATGCATTCACAACTCATATGCACAGGCGCTTTCGCAAAACTGTTTGCAACACAATTTTTAAGGCCGGCAGAGCTGGGTCTGACAGAATGCTGATGCTGAAGCTTTTTGGCCAGATACCTTGAGGGTGGGCCTTGTGTCGGCTTGATGCCACCCAGTACCCGTCCCGTTCCCTATTGTTCCAGTTCGCGCGTGCCTTGCAATTCACAGCATTTGTATTGGTGGTGGGGAGGCCGGCCCGTGTCCTTTTGTCGTCCAGCCATAGTTCCTGACACACGCCCGTGTTTGACAGACGCACATGCTGACAAAGGCCGCGCGCACAGCATACCTCTGCTAATTCCGCCCGTCCAGCCTCTTCAGATACTTGTCTTTGTTGGGCCACACCTTTTATATCTTATCCAGTTTTCTTAGTCTGTCTCTTCTGGTTAAAGTTTTTAAAAACCTAGACCTAGAAGAATCCAGCCTGAATGTGCCGGATCTCATATATGAAGAGCTTACATATGTCTCATATAAATCTCACATATGTCAGTAGCACTTTATTTTAAGGTGTAGTTACAGTACTTCCCGTAGTAATAACAGTAAATTTCAAGCAACTAACCTTAAACTGAACTGCTAACCCCAAACGTGTAGTACAAGCACATGTTCCTTTTGTCGTCCAGCCATAGTTCCTGACACACGCCCGTGTTTGACAGACGCACATGCTGACAAAGGCCGCGCAGCATACCTCTGCTAATTATTTGCTGGGGCCCACTGAAAGATGAGACGCGGTGGCCATCTGTGATCTATGCTTTTAATCCCTGTATGCCCACCCGTCCAGCCTCTTCAGACCCGTGTCTTTGTTGGGCCACACCTTTTATATCTTATCCAGTTTTCTTAGTCTGTCTCTTCTGGTTAAAGTTTTTAAAAACCTAGACCTAGAAGAATCCAGCCTGAATGTGCCGGATCTCATATATGAAGAGCTTACATATGTCTCATATAAATCTCACATATGTCAGTAGCACTTTATTTTATGGTGTAGTTACAGTACTTCCTGTAGTAATAACAGTAAATTTCAAGCAACTAACCTTAAACTGAACTGCTAACCCTAAACGTATAGTACAAGCACATGCAGTTAATTATTATTACTTAGTACTTATTTCTGTAATTACTTTGTAACAACAACACCTTAAAATTACCCATATGTCTCTGCTATGGATATTGTACTTCTGGTATTTAAATTCTGTCTGATAAGCTGATAATTGTTGTTATATTATGTCCAATAACTGTTAAATGGGTGATTATTCAAATGTAATAAAAAAGTAAAAAAAAAAAAAAAATCATTAATAAAATAAAATAAAATACCAAAAGCTAAAATCAGTCATTTTAAATGCTTAATTTAGCCAGGCCTCATTATAATGTTTTGTATGTAAAATGGAAATTCATTTTGAGATTTGAAGAAGATTGCATTTAACAGTGTCATTGTGTTTTTAATGATTAATTTTAAAAATCATTAAAATAAAAATAAAATACAAATTCTAAATTAAATGAAAAGGTAACTTATAAGCGGCCAAGATGAACAATTCTGTACTATTTAAAATCAGCCATTTTCAATGCTACACTTGTATTTAGGCATTACATTATAATGTACAATAAGAAAATCTAATGTAATTCAGTAACTGATGTGGTGATGATATATATTTATTTGTTATTTTTTATATTATTTTATTTTATATTTTATTTGTTACTATTTACTATAGTAATAATAGTGAATCATGCATAACTACAAGCAACTAACCATGAACTAAACTCTCTACTTAACCAAAAATTAAAATGCATCATTTGCTTGCCCTCATGTTGTTCCAAACCTGTATGAATGTCTTTCTTCTGCTGAACACAGAATATATTTTGAAGAATGTGGGTCACCAAACATTTGACGGTAGCCATTAACTTCCATAGTACTTTTTTCCATAATATGGAAGTCAATGGCTACCAACTCCATTCATGCTTTTTATCAAGTGGGGAAAGTTTACAGGAAGCACCTTGAATGAGTTTTTGTTAAGTCAGAGGCCCCCCTTTTCTCTCACAAGGTTTTGTTTCCTAACAACCAGACAAAACACTCACGGTAAGGTGTGCTTCCACGGCTTAAATGACTTTCACTGACTGGTTGAGACTGAGAGGTGGAGATTTAATTCTAGCATGGAATGCTAACTTCATTCTGTCTGCTGCGCTATTCTTGCCGTTGAATCAGTTTGAATCAATACATTGTAACTGCCTAGTGAAGGTCATCCAGTACTATGGGTAAAGCGTGCACACTATAGCTAAGCCACTACTAAAGCACAATCAATCTAGTCCACAAATAACAGTCGTCTGTTACCTCTTATTCTGGAATATTGAAGGCCACAGAAGGTTTTCAGTGGTATTTCTGGAATATTTTCGATTTAGGTGGGTTATTTTGAGATGGTTTTGTAGCATGGCCTTCTCCTCAGTGCAGACAACAACAGTACATGCTGAATTCAAAGTGACTGGCTTGCATTTTTGATGTTCCTTAAAAAAGGTGTTGATGTTCCTTGGTTGTGTATCACAACAGGGTCAAATGAGTGCACATATGCCATTGCTGTCACTCAGAAATGGAACTGCAGCACAGAGTATTTCAAATAGTCTCTGAAAACAAAAGGAAAAAGTGACATGGCTGTCATCAAAAGTAGGTAGGGAAGCAGAATTCTACCCAATACTGATATGCCGATAATTTTATTTTTTATGTTTAATGGCCAATAACCAATACATTCTATACTCTTTTTTAAATCTAAATAATAAAACTAAAATGTATAATTTTAAATGCTACAAGTACATTTTGGCATCATAACCTTATAATGCACAGTAAGAAATTTTGAAATTTGATAAAGATTACATTTAACAGTGTTATTGGGCTTTTAAAGATTACGTTTTAAGTTCAAATGAAAAATTAGCTTAAAATTAAGCAATAAATGGCCCAAAATCCTACACTACTTTTATCAAAATAACTTTAAAAAATATTAGAACTAAAATGAAAGTACATTTCAAGTTGTGTATGAAAAATGGAAAGTCATTTTGAGATTTGAAGAAGATTTAACAGTGCCATTGTGTTTTTAATGATTCATTTGGATTAAAATGTAAAATTAAATGAAAAGGTAACTGATAAGTGGCCAAGATCACATATTCTATATTATTTATATAAATTAAATTAAAAATAATAAAACTAAAGTAATTAATTTGCTAAAAGTAAACCGAGGTATCACAAAATTGAGAGTATTACATTATAAATAATGGAAATACATTTTGAGATTTGACAAACATTACATAACAGTTTCAGTTAAAATGACGTCAACACATAGAGTAACGCTGCGTGTTTCTAAGCATTTCAGGGGACCTTTAAATTATTAGTTTTTATAAAGATTAACTTTAAGTGAGCATTATGGGATCTTAATATAAAAATAGGGGAAATTATATCATACATAATAAATATTCAGTATTAGCCAATACCAATAAATGAAAAATGTCTGTAATATAGACTGATAACCAAAATGGTTCCTATACATCGTGCATTCCTAAATTATATGATCTTCTCTACAACCATTGTTGTTTGAGGCACTTATAGGAACCAGGGTCTTCTGTGATGACAGGTTCATCAGGGTTTTCTTCAGTTCCGCTCGTGCAGTGACGTTCTAAGTTCGCCCCATGACCCCAGGCAGCTGTCCCACCCCATTAGCATAACAAAGTTGTCCACTTCTGCTCCCTGTGTTGGATGCCACTAGCTGTCAAGGAGGAGCCATGTGGCATGTTCCAGCCCTGCTGTGGGCCATCTGTGGGCCTGTCCTCCTTTCCACTCACTATTCCTGACTCACTCTTTCCAGTGTGGCGGAAACCTCCATATAACATGCTTGAGTCATCTCATCGTTCGTCTGCAGGCTGTTAATTGTGGCTATTAATCTATAAAAACACTTTCTGTGTTTATTCAATAAATGGACCCTGGATATGGTTGGAGGTCCTGTCATGCTGACATTTGTCAGTCACTAGCCTTTTTCTTGCTTTCCCACTGTGGTCTATTTATTTTCGGTCTTGAGCGTACTGTGAACTGTGGACCCAGCGGCATTTAATTAAAATTTTCAAGGAAATGTAGCCTTTGTGGGGGAGAACTGAATAAAAACAAAGTGTTAATATGTTGAACACTGTTGACATTTAACTTTCAACTATTGATAGAGTGATGCATTAGACAGACTGATTAATTGGATGGTATTTAGCTATTTTGAGATTATTGGCTGATAAAAATGCCTGCTTGTAAATTTAACAGAAGTGCTATAATTCTCTTCCATTCCTGTCAGTTCCAAAATGTATACAGCTTTGTCAAAACATAACTTGTACTTACTAACTAACTAACTAACTAACTAGACTATAGCTTTTTTTTTTTTTTTGCTTAGTATTTTTTGTCTTGTTTTTTTCATTTAAAATGTCCAAACATTCATAAATCAGGATATTTGAGAAGCAAAGCTTTACCTGAGAAGCAAAATTACTTAAGTCTTGTTTTCTGAAAAAGGATTTAAAATTAAGTGGCTTATTCTTTAAAACAAGAATACAACATAGAGTTATATTCAAAAGGTAAAACAAATACATATTTCTACGTTTTAAAGAGAAAATGCTTTTTTAAACATAAATCGTATGAATGTTAAGATATTTGTACTGAAAGTCAAGAAAGTCAAGAAAGTCTTTCTTTGCAGTGTAAACTTTGATTAAGAATTTAAATCACATGTATAGAAGTAATTATCACCTCTCTCTGAAATTACATTTCTTTTTCTTTACTTCACTTGGCCACAAAAGCTTTTGAATAATGTTCATTTAAAAAGCTATTTAAACATTGTTTTAGCAAGCTTACTTTGGCCACTTTTTATGACCCGATCACTCACTGATGAATAAAGTTGTGCCATACTTGAATATCTCATTCACTTGGAGATATGTCATATTATGGAAGGAAATTGGCTTGCAAATGGTAATTTATATTGATTTTAAACTACTCCACTCTTATTTAGTAACCAGAATAATGAAAAAGAAACTCCGTAATACCCATGCAGATTTTCTGCAGTTTAGTTTTCTAATAATTTCCACTGTTTTGAGGGATTTTTCACTCTTTTGTGTAAGCCTCATTTGCTAAAATCTAGATCAGCCATTGGACATCCTGCTCTCAATAAAACCAAGATTTTTCAAAAACACTCACATTCTTCCATTTGGCGAAGAGATTTTTTGTATAAATATTAGCATTAGGTACGTTAAACTTTCTCCTCATACTTATGAGTAGTTTAACTCAGAATTTTCCCCACCATGTGCCAGGAAGTAGTGTCAAGACAACAATTATTCAAAGCGCATTTGCAATAGCGCTTCATTTCCGTGCTTCTTTTCTCCCATAGCCTCTTCCTTCCATCAGGCATTGGAACTCACCCCATACACCCCTTGTAGGAGTGGTTGCCATGGGAGCTGGTTGCCAGGCAGCCAAAGGAGGTGGTGATTGGGGGGTGTTGATGTCGATTGGAGTGAGGTATGACGAACAGTGAGGATTCTTAGCGTGACGGACCTCTGGGTGTGATTACACTCTGGGTTTCTCGTCTGATCCAACAGGGACCGCAATCACGCCCGGAGCAAAAATAAGAACGAGGGAGGAAAACAGGCAGTGAGAAAGAGGGAGAAACTGCATTATGCATAATGAGTTGCTTGAAACCAAGATTTAGTAATCGAATGCAGTGAAGTGAGAGAGAACAAACAAGGAAGTGACATCGCTACTGGTCTCAGTGCCTCTTCGGGCCTTGCTGGAGGCTCTCGTCTGCCTGATATCAGTGCTTCTGCGTCAGATGGGCTGCTTTTTATGCCTTCAGGCTTTGAGAACAAGCAAGACAGGGCCAGTGTGTTGGCATGAGCCTGGGGCTCCCCTCGATGGTGATGGGACTGAATGCAGGGCAGCTGAGGGAAGTCATGGCCCGGCCCTCTGTTGGGATTATTGGAAGCACTGCTGTTTAAATGCACCCATTCACTCAAAAAATGAAAATTCAGGCATCGTTTACTCAATATTATTCTACATCTCTAATCCTACCCAATACCTAAACTTAACAACTACCTTACTAACTACTTATAAGCAGCAAATTATGAGTTTATTGAGGCAAAAGTCATAGTAAATGATTAATGGAGACATGATCATTTTATTTGATGAACCAATTTAATTTAGGCTTTTGTTCATATATAAACACTGATCAGCTCACTTAGGTTGTGCACATCAAAAATGGTAAACAGAAGCTGAAACATATTTGCAAGAACCAGTGTCACATTTGGCCTTTCGTGAGAACCAATGAAATTGTTTTTGTGCACGTCAAACTAATATGGTTATGATTCCATTTTCCATATTTGATATGCTCTATGTATGAACACTGATCAGTATTTTTATATTGTGAAAAATGTTACATTAAATCTATTTATCATACATATAAAGTGATCTTGAGAAGACTTGGATTAAACGGCTTGATTTGTTTTACAATGTCTTTTGAACTTTTTAAAGTGCCAAAGTTTTGGGACGAATGAAGTGTTTTCAGAGATGATCGAAAGTCTTATGGTTTTGTAACTACATGAGGGTGAGTAAATGATGACAGAATTTTAATTTTTGGGTGAACAAACCTTTTAGGTTTAGGCCCAATCCCAATTCTACCCCTTAGCCCTTCCCCTTTCCCCTACCCCTCCGTTTCGCGCATTCACGTGAAGGGGTAGGGTTGTCTCAATTTTCTTTTGGTTGGAGGGGTAGGGGTAGGGGAAGGGCCAGACAGTCCTTCAAACGAAGATTTTTCGGGACCACACTTCAAATGAAGGGGTATGAATTATCTCAGCGTAAACCGGCTTCAGAGGCAACATGGCTGCCCGAGCGAACAAAAAGACACATAAATGTAAGCATTTTTGGCATTAATAAAGATTTTAACGAAAAGCAATCATTTGTTTTATGTTACATTAAATCTCCATCTATCTATCCATCCATCCATCCATCTATCCATCTATCTATCCATCCATCCATCTATACATCCATCCATCCATCTATCTATACATCCATCTATGCATCTATTAGGGCTGTGCGATATTGAAGAAAAATGCGATGTGCGATAACTCATTAAATAATGCGATATACTATATGCGATACGATAATGCTTAAATGCCACATGCTCAGATGACACATGCTGTTGCTGAGTCAGTTCTGTGAACTTCTATAACTATCTTGTGTCATATATATGGTTATTTGTATGTATATATGTATCAAGAGCTCCTGTAAAACCACAACAAATTCCTTGTGTTTGCGCACACTTAAGTGGTGAATAAAGCTGAATAAATTCTGATTCTGATTCGAATATAACTAGCATACATGTTTCACTTTTTGTGAGAAGAAAGCACCCCTACAACAACTTCTGAAAGTGAACGGTATGTGTTTTACTCGAGCATTACATAAAAATGTCATTTTTACTTTAGTGTAATCATTTTAACATGAGTTTAGGAACTGAATAATAAAAAGGAAAAATAAAACACTGCTTAGTATTTACTCTTTGAATTCAATATGCACTGATTCTTATTTAAGCTACAAAAGTTATTTAGGTAAGAGCAGTGAGTGATTTTCTCTTTGTCTTTTGTTCATGGCTCCAAATATTGCAAGCTGAAGCGATATGCATATTGCGATATGTACATTTGCAATATTTCGATAATTTGGATATATTGCACAGCCCTAATAGTTGGTCACATTTTATTATTTGCGTTTACTGTAGCACTTTTCATTCAGCCAAGTTATTATGTTTTGATGAAAGTTTATGAAGGCAGACTTCTTTGGAATAGCATGCAGTGATGAATTGTGCACAGTATGACTTTTAATGTGTATTGCGACAGACATTTGTTGGTTTTAAAAATCAATGTAGTATTATGAGAAAAAATGCAATGCATTGATTAATAATTGTGTTGGCACTTTCCCACTAACAAAATTCTCTAATTAAATTACAAATTACAATTAATTAATTTACCCAAACTGAAAGATTGGTTAGTGTGAATCCTCTCTGTAGTGGTACATAAGAAGCTGTACTGACAGATGAGTTTGCGTCTCACATCCTCTGACAGCTCAGTAAAGAAATGCAGGCCTTTGTCATATTGCCGCTCGGTGCAGGTAGAGGGCAATGTGCCACTGAATCATTGTGACTCTGTCACTCTCTAGTATGCGGCTCGTCGAACTACATAAATCTGACCCCACTTTCACTGACCCTCTAGAGACGACGCATTGACTGACTCTTATTTAAAAGACTGTGTTTGCCAGAGTGGGAGGCCTGTTTATATGTAGCATATCATTTCATATTCGAGAGGATTGGACATATGTGTCAATTCATTTAAATTGTAGAGTTTCCTAACCCCAAAATGTTCCATTGGGAGTAGATATGAAGTGCTAAAGTGTGACAGAATTGTGGAATGATTTGTAATCAAGAATTGTTTAGGCACTACATATTTTTGCAAGTATTTTTCATATTTAGTTTATATGCAATTTTTCTTTGGAGCTCAAGACCCCTCTGTTTATTGCCTCTGGGTAAAACAACTATACAAAATGCTGGACATGATTGGTCTGGTTAAATGTCCATGTGAATACATTGATCCAGCCCTGCTGGTGGACTCTCATTTGGGTCATGAGAAGTTAGGACAAGTTCAATCAACAGAGCGCGATCAATTCAACACCAGAGGGAAGCTCCACCAGTCTCGCTTGGCCAAGAGACTCCCCTGTTCCAGTCTAGAAAAGTAACATAATTTGAAAGATAAGTCAAGGTATTATACAGTCAGCACAAGACAGCTGAAGTTGAAGGAACAGGAATTATGCTGCATTTAAGTCCTCCTATAAAATTTCTATAGATATAACGTTGTGCTTTCAAGTGATTTTGGACATTTTAGATTTTGGAATTTCAGAATTTCTTTTCTCTTTAGCCTTTTAGCACTAGTTCAGTCAAATGAAGGGCAAATACTTTCACCCGAAATACAGGAATACTTTTCCTATCCCAGGTTAATGTGCAGAGACAATTTTAAGTAATGTTGTTTATAAAGTATAAACAATATTCTGCTTCGGTTCAACCAATGGTGTGAGTTTGAGGTGCAACTTACTCTAATGTGAGCATTTTGGGAAACCTGTTTGAAAACAATTTCAGTTTGTTCCACTAATGTCGCAAAAAACACACCTCAGCTTTACTTTAGTCATGATCCTCTAACTCAAGGCTCAGAAAAATCCGCTAGTAATTGTGATATTGTGGTGACATTCAATCGCATGTAAACAGAACAATAATTAGGTAAATATATAATATTTTTCTATATGGGGCTTCACAAACCTCTGGGGATTTGCAAGGGAACTGAAGGGAGTTTTTGAGTTAAAGAAAAGCTAATAATTCATTAAATCATAAAAATTTAAAATAAATTTTAAAACTCTAAACTTACATTGTATCAAAACATAATATTTTTCTTTGTTTACCTGCATATCATGTGATAATTAACTGAGAACTGTGAACATGCGAATGTGTGTTTATTGAAATATTACCTTTAAATCTCTTCAAGTAGCCTAATATTTTAGGTCAAAAGCTGATGACAAAAAAGGGGTCCCTGTTAAGCAAGGAATATATATAGGGAATAAATATGCTAAATAATAAATAGATTATTTAAAAATCCATTATAGTGTCAGACTCTGTTCCATGTTGTGTGTGTTTCTTGCTCCCCATGTGCCTTCCTATGCCCTTATTTGGTTGGTTTCCTGTTCCTGTCCTGATTAGTATAGTTCATTTGTCCCAGCTGTTTCCCTTGATGTTTCATTGCTCCCAGGTGTGTCTCGTCATCCCCTCCTCCTGTGTGTATTTAAAGTGTTCCCAGTCCCTAGTTCTCTGTCCGCTGTTATACGTCTTCCTGAGTTCGTCTCCCTTGGTCTATAGAAATAAAGTCTTGGTAAAGTATTCTCCAGCGTCTCCTCGTTCCTCGTGTGTGTGCACCGTGACAGAACAGCGGACCCAAAAAGTAAGCGGCACTCCCTCTCCCCGTTTGATTTCCGTTTTTTGATAGTTTTTGTTTTTTTTCCCCGTGCGTTCCTCCACGTCCCCAAATGGAGGAAAGGTTAATATTTATCGCGTTGGCTCAGGCGAGCCCAGACCCCATCGTCTTTGCAAGGGCGTTCGTGCCGCTCACCCTCTCCAGCTCCCTCGAGGGGGAAACTCTCGCAACGCTCCCAGGTCTGTCTCGTCATCCCCTCCTCCTGTGTGTATTTAAAGTGTTCCCAGTCCCTAGTTCTCTGTCCGCTGTTATACGTCTTCCTGAGTTCGTCTCCCTTGGTCTATAGAAATAAAGTCTTGGTAAAGTATTCTCCAGCGTTTCCTCGTGTGTGTGTGCACCGTGACATATAGATGTTAAAGATAAGTATTTTGTTTCCTTAGAAAAATATAACAAATAAGACAAAAAACGGCAGTAAAAAAAATAATCAAAAATGCATAGAAAAGGCAGTATGTCTTTAAATTTTGGAAGGCGTATTGTTACGCAAGTAGAATCTTGAGCAGTCTCCAGCACACTGAGGTCATTCTTCATAACTATAGCATTAATAGGCTTATAGGAAGTGTGCTGTGACTATGTGCACATGCTGTGCTCTGTTCGCAGGGACTAATATGTCAGAATAATGAGCTGAGCTGGAAGAACATAGCAAGTACAAACACAACAACACAGACAACTGGCACTGCAGATGGGCGACTGAAAGTGTGTCATCACCATCTCCAGTCTAATCACCTCCGCCCACGCTCCTCCTCTGTTTCTCTCTCCCCTCCCCTCCCTGTCTCTCTATCTTTCGCTTTCCATCCTCCCCTCACTGCCTATGTTGTGGAAAGACAAAAAGTTGATTTGTTCCTCAGAGGCTGCAGCTCAGCACATCCAGCCAAATTCGCATGTCTCCGTGCGTCAGTGCATGTTTCTGTGGGCGAGGACACATATGGTGATGAGACTGAGCACATGTGTTATTGTCGCCTCCTCCAAGTTAATCTCTGAAGAGGAGGTGTGGTTGCCTCCTCCTTCTTTTGGATCCCAAAACTGAATATTCAACAGCGTTTTGCCTCAAGCTTTTTATCGAACGTCAGTTTTGACTGTGAAACATCCTCGGGTGGTTCGATTTTGATACTTTACCTGGCTTTGGTCTTCTGACATCTCTCTAAAATGAGTTTCAGCAGTGATATGGATGAGACAGAAGATGGGAGGTGAGTTTTTTTTTCTATTTAAAAATGAAGAATGAGCCTCAGTGGAAAAGGGTTATGAATGTTTTGCTTCGTGCCATTAATTTTTTATTTTTATTTTTTTAAATACATGGGCCCTAAAACCAGTGCATCACTCAGATTAGTAACCAAGCTTATTCTGAAGGCTTGGGTTTGGCTAATACTCTTACAGGAAGTAGCTGCATGAGCCTCCATATGGCTCAGATTAATAGATAAATTGATATACCAACTGAACAGATTAGCTGATACTTATCTGTCTTTCTATTATTTGATTTATTTGTTGTCGCTCTCCGCGGTTATCAAATGCAATGTAGGCTGTTATGATGATCAAAAACAAATTAATGTCTGATTGTGTCTGATGTTCCTCTCCTGGAAGGGCATCAAGTCAAGTCAAGTCACCTTTATTTATAGCGCTTTTAACAATACAGATTGTGTCAAAGCAGCTTTACAGTATTAAATTGGAAAATAGTGTGTCAATAATGCAAAAGGACAATAGAAAACACAAACTTTCATGTTTCATCTGTCTCTGGGGCTCATCTAGTTGTTCTGGTCTCCGCTGACATTCAGGGCTGGAGAGATCATCTCTACGTCCTGATCCACCATCTGGGCTGGATACGTACTGTAACGGGGACCTCGGAATAAGAGAAATATAAGCGTAGATGCCATTCTTCTAACGATGTAGCGAGTACATCGGGTGTTATGGGAAGTGTTCCCGGTTCCGGCTGACCTAATTAATGCAGCCTAAAAATCCTTTAACGGATTTGAATATTAAAAATGTGTTAGTGTGTTTGTTATGTGTAAGCCAGGTTAAAGAGATGGGTCTTTAATCTAGATTTAAACTGACAGAGTGTGTCTGCCTCCCGAACAATGTTCGGTAGATTATTCGGTAGATAACATCATTACAGAGAACGCAGTGGACTGAGAGGACTCTCATGTCTCTACCTATCAGTTTCTCTTACTGGTGGCCTTAAAGGGCCACAGTTACACACACGACATGCAGAAGGAGAAATAGGTCACTTACATTGTGTATGAAGAAGCATTTTCACTAAAAAACACAACTTTTTACCCCCTATAAGCCCATAAAACTAAATAAATTAACCTAGCAATACTGTAATACAATAAAACTTGTTTTCAGAGAATACAGCTTAAGTTTTTTAGATGTTTGTAGTTTTTTTACAGTCTCTCTACAGCAACATTCATGTCAAAATGATCTCGCTTCCAAAAACTTTCCAGTACAAATATCGGAGCATCCTTAAAACAGGATGTAATTACTCTAGAAGCAAAAATAAATACAGAAGTAAAAGTAAATAAGATTTGTTTATAGAAAATATACCTTGAATTGTTTATTTCTATTTATTACAAATACATTTAAAGAACATTCTAACAATATTGAAGAAATTTGATAATTGGGTAAGAAAAATAAATGCAATTTGAGATACTGTATATTCTCTTAAAACAAATCTTGTATTATGATTTTGCTTTCTAGACTAATTTATCTTGCTTTATTGATGGGAAAAATACAAAAAAACACTAATAGTGTATTTTTGTTTGACTTGAATGTTTTTCCAGGACCAATAGAAGATGATGATCCAGGAACATGTCCTACTTGATGCAGCGCATTCACGATTTTGCCAAGTAGGGCATGTTCCTGGATCAACAGCTTTTGTTGGTCCTGGAACAATGCTCATGTCAACAAACATAGTTGTAACCGGATTCCTAACCTTAACTCATTAATTGACCCTTTAATTGTAAGGAAATTATAGGTTGATAAGCATGTTGTTCAACTCCCAACCCCCGCCCTAATCCTAACCCTACAATCTGATTGGTTGATGGGGATGTTGTTTCAGGTCCAACAATGATGTTGGTCCAGGAAAACATACCACTTGCCAAATCGCAGTAAACAACTTCCATAAGTTTTTTTGTTGAGGGAAAAAAAAAACACTTGATGAACCTTACTAATTGATGAGTCAACCATTGTGACTCATCACTAGTCCAAGTTGTTATGGACACAGCTGGACTAAGCTATTTAGAGCTGATAACTGATGCTACATGCCAGTCTTTGTTTAATCAAAATATATTTTATGAACATAGTTATAAATGTTATTTAATATGGAAAATCAAGATGTTAAGTTTTATCTCAAGTTTGAGTTATTCTTCAAGGGCATCAGACATCGTTGTCTGGACAGGTCAGCCTTTATATCAGTATAGTCTCATCTCTTAGAACCTCTGTATGTCAATCTACTAGATGGTTGTTGGATAATCTATGAGAAACTGTGTACTTTGTTGCCATTTTGTTGAAAAAGGAGCCTCAGAGCTATTTTCAATGTCCTGCCCTTCACCCAAAATAAACAAAATCAATAATTCAAGACTCATGAGCTAGAAGACCTTCACCATTCTTTCCTTGCGGCACTGTCCTGTCTG
Organism: Sinocyclocheilus rhinocerous; assembly: GCF_001515625.1. NCBI lineage: Eukaryota > Metazoa > Chordata > Actinopteri > Cypriniformes > Cyprinidae > Sinocyclocheilus > Sinocyclocheilus rhinocerous. The sequence goes on along the minus strand of NW_015625613.1, from coordinate 321,088 downwards.
CACATTCAATAAAAACCTTGTGTATGCCATTTATTTTGATTTTAAAATATTTTTTTCTTTTTGCAACATAATGTGACAACTAAGTATGCCATTCACTGGTTGATTTCCAGTAACATGCAAACACTGTGGCTCTATTTTAGTGTTCTGGCTTGTCAACTTCTGGCTTCTGACTTGGGGACTTTTTGACTGACAGATCGTTGAATCCTTAGAAAATGTTATTTTTGCAATTTGTGCAAATCACACAGTGGCATTAAATAAATATTCACACTACACATTTTCAAAATGCATGGCATTGATCTTATTGTGAACGATTCATCCATGCGTATCTTTCATTTTATTGCATAACTTAATTTTCCAGTGAAACAACAAACTTCTCTCTGGTGACGTATGCCAGAATTCTCCAATTATTTAAGCCCAAAAAGTTTTGATGTGAATGCTGGAGTATGTGTATAGATGAAACTATAGTGTGCATGTGTCGAGTGCCTATGTAACTCGACACATGAACACTAGTTAGTTTCATCTTTGTTCAGTGTCTGTGCTGTTTCTCTCCAGAAGTTATAAATGGAAAAAAAAAAACGTCTTTGTACTCTTTTATACTTGCAGAAATCTCTTAACCACAAACACTCGTCAAAGTGCCCGTTTACTGTTGTTGTATCTCGATTGGTTTGACAATGGATGTTTATTGTTGTTCCGTCTCTTCAGTTTTTTTTTTTTTTGAGAACCCAGGCCAGCTTGTGCACCAACCAATTAGTGCAAAAGAAAAAAAAATGCAACCTGAATGCACAGAGTATCTACTATGCCGATGATAATGTTTACAGTATACACACTGTAAGCATAACATATTATACACATAAAACCTAAAGTATACTTTGGCCTTTATTCCACATAAACTTTGTCACTGTAAGCTAGCATTCATCTGCAATGACCACATATTAAAATCCAGTCAGAAACCAATGGTCCACACCCTACACGTTTTTTCGATAATCATTACACTCAGATATACAAATGTCATAATATAGAAAAATTATCTATTGCTACTTCAATTTCTGACTCTAGACAAGGCTGCTTAGCAAAGGAGAGGTTGATGCCATGTATAGCTAATAACCAAGCTATCCCTAAAATATACATCACAGCAAGGGAAATATCCTTTAGAAATATCCTTGCCAAATAATAATGCCTCTTAAGTTGAGCTTGTGGCAGATTGAGAGAAAACTTGGTTTGGAAAAAGCCGCAGAAGCACGTGTTGGTTAGGCAGACTGTCAGTCGAGCAAAGAAGACTCATCCTGCTGATGGCAGTCTCTGATTCAGCTGTCTCACTGCATTAGAGCCCTCGGCTGTCTAACTCTTTAAAGCAACATGCGCACAGACATACATTTTATAGGAGGATTGTTTTACTAGGACATTGGTTTAGTTTGCCTACTGAAAACATTCTGCGGCTTATGTCAGTGAATTCTGATCTAAACTTCTATGCGATTGAATCAACAGCATGTACTGCAAACCAGAATGACCCACATATTCACACTGGCTGTGAGTGTGAAATGGTCACTGTGTCACTGTCTTTCGGTATTGATGATATTAGCAAAGGACAGTTTCTCTTAGGATAAACATTTGGTCTGACCCCTTTTCCCCTGTCATCTGCAAACTCGATTACTCGCATCTGTGTTTGACGTATGTGGGTGTGTGCGGGTGTCGTGTTTATGTGTGTGAGTGTAACCTCAATCTGAGAACAGGTGTGATATGGTGCAGCTTCTTTAGACGTGCTGCGGCAGATGGCCAGAGAAACAAGTCGCCTTTGCTCCCTGGGTCAGATGATGTTTGCAAATGCGGTCTATAAGGTACTGAAACTGGGTCATGGGCGGGTGGATCTGTATCTGTCCTCCACAAATGTGTGTACACCCGGGCTGGGCTCTTATTTGATTAATTAGTTGGTGAAATAGGACACAATAGCTTTAAAGGCAGCATTTATTTGACTATATAGTAATATTGTGAAATATTATTGCAATTTAAAATAACTGTTTTCTATTTGAATATATTCTAAAATGTAATTTATTCCTGTGATGCAAAGCTGAACTTTCAGCAGCCATTGCTCCATTCTTTGGTGTCATATGATTCTTTAGAAACCATTAGAAAATACTTATTTGGTGCTTAAAAAAACATTTTGTATTATCAGTAATGTTTAAATAAGTTGTGCTGCTTAATGTTTTTGTGGAAACTGTAATAAAAAAAAAACATTTTTAAATTAATGAATGAATTTTTTTTGTGTGAGGTTCTTTGTTGAATATAAAATGTATTTGAAATAAGTCTTTACTGCACCTTTGATCAATTTAATGTTTCCTTGCATAGTATAAGCATTAGTTTTAAAAATGTAAAACTTTATTTCAGTGGTAGTAATTTAGAGATGCATGATATATTGATAATGTATCGGTTACATATATACATATGTATACATACAATGTGTGTGTGTGTATGTGTGTATATATATATACTGTATATATATGTGTGTGTTTGGTATTATTAGATATTTCATTGTTTTTCTTCTACAAATTTTGTATTTAGATTAACTCTGCTATCTTGTAACTTTGAAAACACTAGTAAATTAATTGTAGCATTTAAAAATTTTCTCAGCGTGTTATTGTTACTTTATTTAGACAAATTAGTTTAGACTTTAGTATTGGTTATTTGTCAGTTATCTGAATAATAATGAAAATATTTATGATTTTGTATTGGTCCAAACATTTATATCAGGGGAACCTTAATTGCTTGTCTCATGATAATATAACTTTGGGATTTTACCGTACACTGTAAAAAATAAGTGTAATTTTAACTGTAAAATTTTGTAAAAACGCTACGGAAAAAAACTGTTAATAGGTTAACAGTAAGTTCCCGTACTATATACAGGGAAAAACTGTAAAATATCTAACCAGACATTTCATGTAATTTTACAGTAAAATGCTGTTAATTTTAGTTTTTAAAAGTAAAAATAACAAATCAATGTGTAATTTACAGTCAAAAACTGTAAACTGATATTCCCAGAATTCCCTGCATGACCCTCCACATTTTAAAGTATTTTGTTTAAATAATCATGGTTTTTTATAGTTTTTGTTATTAGTTATGTATTTTTGGGCTTTATGTTACATCTTCTGTTGTTTAATGGAAGTTTAATGCATTATTTAAGTATCATGTGTGTTACCATGATGGTGTTTTGTGTTTGCATGAATGACTCTGTGCACCTTCTATATATTAGTATATACTTCTGCTTGTGGCGAAGCTACTTGTGATGAGCTTTGATTCTTCATGTGGCTTTCTCTTTTACCACCTGCATTATTATGGTGGTTGTCAGTATGTTAAAGGTACAAAACAGATTTTAATAGCAGTGTGCATTGTTGAATTTACTGGTTTACATTCAAATTTTCTTGTTTGTAAATTACAGTTTTATACTGTAAAATGTACAGTTTTTGGCCGTAAATGTGTTTACAGTTTTTCTGTATTTTTTACAAAATTATTCTGGCAACCATAGCTGCCAAAATTATTTTGTAAAAACTACAGAATTTTTTTTACAGTGTAGGGTGTTAAAGGAATAATTTACCAAAAAATTCTGTCATTATTTACACTCCTTCATGTCAGTCCAAACCTGTATGACATTTTTTCTCCAGCTGAACACAAAATACAATATTTAGAGGAAGGGCCGGATTTACCTTTTTTCGTGACATAGGCAAAACAAATTTTTGGGCCCCCCTTCCCTATTAATATAATAGGCCTAATATTACCACCACCCAAGCAAACAAAAAAAAATTCTTAAAAAAATGTCTTAATCAGTGAAACCGTTACAGTGTTTTATATCGCAATAAGCGCTTGCGTTAAGTCAATAAAAATCGAATGTAGTTCTTAATTTGTTTGAAAACTAAGAAAGACCATTCCGTTAATAAGCGCGGCGTCGTGGCCACATAACCACTTCGGGAGTGCATTATTTCTTATATAAAAATAATTTTAACGGCCTGGAGTAGGCATGGGCCGGTATGAGATTTTGACGGTATGATAACCTTAGGCAACAATATCACGGTTTCACGGTATTGTCGTTACAGCTCTAAAATTTGTTATTTTTAAATGACTGGGTAAAAAAAAAAAAAATTTTCCGCTGAACACAATATATTTTGTTTTTGAGCAACATACAGAATATTAGGAACAGTAGAATTTGTTTATTTTTTCTTTGATTTGTTTCCTAAAAAGAAGAAAAAAAAAGACTGACATCTTTATTTAACATAAATCTGTAATTACAGTTATTCAGTTGTAGTTATATAATTAATATACATATCATTTATATAATTTCATATCATTCAGTTATACAATTTCATATACATAATTTGATTTAATAATAACCCAATTTGAAGCAAAAACAGAATGTTCTGACTAGCTTTGTGAGATTATACTACATGCCTGAACGAAGCAAACAGCAGAAACTCTGAATGAGATGCAGATTCACTCTCTGACAGCAGGAGGCGCTGATACAGCGTTTCCTTGGTTATCGCAGTAAACAAAGCAGAGCTG